>NC_064905.1:19739660-20050870 GCF_929443795.1 Astur gentilis | reverse complement strand
TGTTCAGTAGAGTTTGATTTGGCCCTCTTTAATAACAAAAATGGTTTCAGCTTGTTAACTTGCAAGGAATTAATTCCTAATCAGTCAAGAACATGCTGATGGAATGATAAAATAAGTGAGGACGCCTCTCAGTTAGGTATCACTCTATCTAAACACATCTTCATGCCTCTTAACTTATAAACTCAAACCAGATTTTGCTGCTGAGGCAAGCCCTTACTGCCTGCTGTTCCCGTGTCAGAGGACAGGTTGTTTCCACCGCAGAAAACACTGCATCGGGGGGTGCTTACATAGCTCCAGTGCTCCGTGGGGCATCTGTATATCATAATTAACAATTTCTGCCTCAACCAGCGTAAATGGGCTTTTCCTGGTCCCCGAGAACGAGCATAAGCAGCTATTTGCCACCCGCAGCACAGCCACCTATCTGCGTACCTCAGCAAACAACCACTTTGGGGGGGGGGGGGGGGGTTTGCAGGGCTGAGGGCTCAGGCCAGAAAGGTCGCTGGTCCTTCCCATCCCTGTTTGTCCAGTCCATCACCTTCCTGGAGTTTCCAGGCACTGCTCAGCTACTTAATCAAGATACGGACGCACAGAAGTTTATATTCTGCCCTAGCAAGATAAACCAGCCCAGATCCTGGTTTTCCCCAGCGCACCAGGCTCAATCCTTTGAGATGCTGACAAAACCACCAGGTAATGAAGGAAAAAGACGTTATTAGTGGAATTCTGTGGGTGGATGCTGCGAGGATCAGCGCATCTCTGGCACGGTGGAGCCCTGTTTGGGCTCTCTCCTGGCTGCACCCAAGTACCCTGCGTCAACACGGCAGGGTGAGCTCTACCGAGAGAATAAATCCCAGTTCGCAGCACAGAAGAAAGCCTGATTTTAGCATTTCTACTGAAGCAGCACCCAGCAGGCTGAGCAGTGGTGGGCATCCCTGATCGGCGTGCTACACCAGCGCCGTGCACGCAGTCTGCAGCGGGCTTGGGGCTAGCAGGGGTGGGGGGCACGGGGGTGTTACAAGCCCAAGAGAGAGCTGTATTGATTTTTAAGGAAGAAAGGCAAAAAGCAAAAAAACAAAAGGGGAAGGCAATAAAAGCTAAACTCCCCCAGCTCCTTTTGATCTCGGAGAATAACAAAGAGATTGACCTGACATTATTACGCCCCTCGCTCACTCCCTTTGGGTTATGTTTTTATTCCCCGTAACCAGCAATGATCAAAGCCACGAACCTCTCCATCACTGTATATTTTCCTTTTCACCCCGAACAAAACTTGCAAAGACTGCAACGCTTTCTCTCGCGCCTGTCCTGGAACAGTAGTCTGCTTCAAACAGAGCTGTTTGCAGGAGCACGAGCTCCCGCGGTCTCAGTAGTCAAATCTTCACCCTGGGGAGGCAAATGTGCACCTCCCCGGGCAGGGGAGAGAGGAAGGTGATACGCACCCTCAGCCTTGGGTGCGGGCTGTCAAAACAGATGTCATGGCTTTTACAACTTGAATTGTTTGGGGAGAGTTGGAAATTTAATCTGTCGGGCGAGGCTAGCTGGAGTAGTTGTTTCTTCGAGGACAGAACACGGACGGTATCAGTAACCACGAGGAAGTGGTGGGTGACACAGAGGCATCACGCGTGCCATCATTGCAAGAGCTGTGACTGCAGGAACCAAAGGGATCTTCAGAGAAGAAAAGAGGAAAGGAGCTGAAGTCATGCCCTCCTAGCATACATTTTTTCTGCAGATGTTGAAGGACATGGCAGCCCCCTTCGCCTCTCAGGAAAAGGAAAAATCAAAACCAAAGTTTTCACAGGCCACTGTATTTTCTAAATATACATGATTATCTTTGTCTTGAAAGCAACGTTAGAGAAGCAGCGAAGATATGGTATGTAAGATAAATAGGTAATAAATACATGCCAAGCAAAACATCATTGGTAGGCTATTTAAATTCAGGAAGCATTGGTATTAATTTGGCAGATAAGTCTTCCACATTGTGGTTACAGAGCTGCAAACATGATTATTAGCAATACAATATAACACTTCTTTTACTTGTCCAGGACCAGACTGCTGAATAGAATTGGAAAAAAAACTATTCATCAAATAAGTTACAAGCAGCGGGGATGGCAGAAGCTGGCCTCTAGGTGAGAGATTTTTCTGGCCGCTGGCTACTGAACCTGTTTGCAAAGCAGAGCACAAATAACCTTTCCAGCCTCACCAGGAAACATTTTTGTAACGAAGAGGGAACACAGAGACACGAAGCACCTTGCAATGACACCTGCCCGGCCCCGTGGGGCTGGATCGTGGTGGGGGTCAGGTGTGGAGTGGGTCGCTCTGTGGGCACCCTCCCAAAATGCAACCTCAAAGCCTGATGCTGATGGCCAGAGCCACCGAGCACAGCTTGCACTTCGCCGCTGGGTGTTCCCGGGCAAGAACGTGGTCAGAAAATGAAGATATCCAGCATTTCACGTTGAAAACTGGTTGAAGAGAAAGCAGCCCTCACACAACAGATTAGTTAGGTATCAAAAGTGCAACCGTGGCTCATCCTCGGTGCATTTTCCAGGGAGCTGCAGTGATGGATGAGAGATTCAGGGAAGGAAGAAGCTGCTGGGGCTCGCTGCTGCCCGCCGACATTGGCACAGCAGCAGGTTTCATAGCCATGTAAAATGCTCACGGAAAATTCACCTTGGCAAGCAAGAACGGCTGGAGCTACGAAGATGCTTCTTTTTGTTATCTTCACAAATGAAGTTTAAGCACTAGAACGCTGCTGGAAGCAAATGGGCTTGGCAGCAAAATACTCACATTGGATTGATATTTGCCAAAAAAATGTGAGTGGTTCAGCTCTATTTTAGTCATTATTTAATCAAGTCATATTCAGGGTGACTGAATAATCCTGCAAATACAGACAAAATGTAACAGTTTAAAAAAAAAAAAAGACAAAAAAACACACCAAAAAAAAACAAAAAAAACAAAACTAAGAACATCTGTTCATCAGCTGCAGTGTTTATTCTGTGCAGTTAAACCAAATGCATGAGATCAAATCTAAATGTGGCTGAGTTTTGTGTGCGCATCCTCAGCCTTAAATGCAGCTGTAGTTTCAGTACCCAATAAAATAGGACAAATAGGTTTAGGTTACAGGTCTTTAAATTCCTTCAGATAAAACTGAGTATGTAAACGAGATCTTGTCTAAGCATTGTGACAAATTGTTTCTGCTGTTGCTGAGTGGGTACGTCTGTGATTAGTACTGAAGGAGATGGTGGAAACTGCCAGCAAACTTGGACAGTAGAATAATTTCACCTATTTGGTGTAATAAATAACATTCGCTAAATTATTGGATGTCCTAAATAAGTTAGGTACGCCCATGCAGAAGGGCGTACACAGGATGTCTATTGGAGTATATATTATCTTATAAACAGCTTTTCCATTTGAGCTACTTCTTCCCATGGTAGAAAGGAGCATCTCTGGTTTAGGGAAGAACAGCCCATGCCAACGAGCTGCATTTTTCAGTTTCCTTCCCACACAGTACTGCAGAGAAGCAAAGCACCCACGGAGAGGACCAGAGGTGGCCCGTGGGTCCTTCCCACCTCACTGTGGGTTTAGACCCATCCTTGTCATTATACAGGATTAGCCAGAGTTCTCCTTTCAATTCCACAACACACAGGTTTTCCTCTTCAAAAAACTCAAAATATTAGGACTGGCCAACAACTGATTGGCAAGAATAGTAGGGATGTAATATCAGAAACTCGAGAGGAGGGATTACATGGTCAGGAGCCTGCAAAAGAAAAGACCTTTCACAGCCCTTTGAGCAAGTCCTGGCATCAAATTGAAGCTGGGTATAAAATGCATTTGTAATCCCATCCCGAGCAAGAGGACTGCATTAGCACAAGACAAATTGCTGTTTGCAATTGAAGCCGGGGGACTGCTCTGGGAAAGAGTTGGTTGGTTGGGTTTTTTTCTGGAAGATGAAAGAAGAAGGATCAGCTGCAAAGGGGTATTCCTCAGAGGGCACGGATCCTGCTGTCAGGGGAGCAGGCTGTGCCACGCTGCTGGGAAAATCTGTCACCACATCTGCTCCAGGCTCCTCGGAAAGGGGCTTTTTATGGTCATTACAGTTCACAGTTCCCAGCCAAGGATCTCATGCAAAGTACTGGCCGGGAGCTCTCCTTTGCAGCCTGCTTTACGTTTATAGAAATGCCTAAAGAAAGATTTGTTCCTAAAGAAATATTTTCTAGAGCTGGTGATGAGCATTGCTGGTTGCCTTGGGGTCACCCCACTGAGACTTGCAGGGAGGATCAGTGGGTGACTCGAGCCAAGAATCCTTAAAATTTCTGGCTCGGTGTTTATACAAAATAAAGGCAGGCGCAGGGTGCAAATGCTGCAAAATGATGGCGCAAAAGATTTTGTAAATTAAGTCCACGCGAGAGAGGTGAGGAGGGCTTCCCTTCCACATTGGAGGGAAGATCAGAGCAAAACCTCCACCTACTTGCTCGGGTGAAAAAATAGTTCAGATGCTCCACTGCACTAAGCTGAGCTCAGGGCAGTCTTTTCATGGATCCCAACGGGGTTTGGAGCAGACGTTATTTCCCGCACACAAGCCAAACATTACCCGGCGTCTGGCACTTCTGCTGAGGCTGGGAGCAGCCCGTCTCGCGGGAGCGCTGGCCTCGAGAGCTCGGCAGAGATTTGTTTTCCTTTCTGCATCCAGCCTGGATTAAGTCCAGTGAGCAGGACAGTAATAGCAGCTTGCAGAGCATCCTGCAGGAATGTGGGTTTCCTCTTTTGGGAGAAATTCTGCTCTTTGGTCTACTCCACCTTAGAGAAGGAAAAGGCAATTTCCCTCTCAGCTCTGAGAAACATCAGTCACGGTGTAGAAATACAGTTAAATTATCATGAAAGAATAAGGCAGAAGTTGACAATAAACACTGCCCTCGGACTCCATACACACACGTGCACATACACATCAGCCTCTTGGTTTCATTGATTATAATTAGCGCTACCAATTTCTACTCTCTTTTGATCAAAGTGCTTTATTTCTGTCTGTCCAAAAGCCTCTTTTTGATCTTTGGTCTTAAACTTTGATTGAAAGCTTTAGTGAAGGAAATTCCTCCACGAGTTCAACACTTGGCACGCCAAGCCCTGAACAAGGCACCTAATAAACAGAATAATTCCTCTTAGTGGACGCGACAAAGGTCCCATTAAGCAGCAGATGTTAACGCTAGCCCGGGGGCAGTTTAGGAGCACGTTTGACACTTGGTTTCAGCCACTTCAGGCCATAACTTAGATGCATGTCCCCCCCTGTAGGGACAACGGGGGGGGGGGGGGGGACGGGACGGACAGACATCCCAAGGAAGGCCACCAGCTGCTCAGGGCCACGCAGTGGGACAGCCACCACCCTGTCCCCTGCCAGCACAGACCATTAGACCACTGCCCTTCTCCATTTTTAGACTTTTGCCGATATTTTTGCAGGCAGTTATTTGTACAAAGGCAGAATTCATAAAATATGATTAAAAGCAATTATTTATACAAAGACAGAGTTCATAAAATACGATCAAAGAATCTTTATAAAGATACAGCATTTGCTTTATTTATTATATGGTATTTCTTGGGCTTATATTTATTGCTCACGAAGGATGGCAGAGTAACAGCTCTATCCTGGTCCATCCGTGGGATGGAAAGTGCAGGAACAGGGAGGTGGCAGAGCCATGCCGGGTAGCAGGATGGTATTTAACGGGGCTATAGGGCAGGTCAGGATGTGTTATACTCATCCTGCTGGCAGAAGCAGCCACAGACATATAAAAAAATAAAGCTGAGGGATGAAACCTCACTGCCTGGCTTGTCCCCTGCTAGTCAGACAACAGCAGCTCACATGTGCCATCTAGTGATGCTAATATTTCATATACCAGGATTTCTCTGAGCAGGAACAAAAATACTCAGGAAGGTTTGAGGGCCCGTAGCCACGAAGACGGCCACCAGCGAGGCTGGGTGTTCAGCCCTGTCTGACAGCCGCAGGCTGCCGGCGCAGCCCCCGACCCCATGCACAGGCTTGGGAGTGATATGAACCCAGACCCCCCAAAAAAAACCAAACCCCAAACCAAATTTCCCAATTATAGTAGCAAGGCTTGTGTTCAAATCCATATGTTTTTTCATGCAATTGTACAAAAAAATACACCTGGCAAAACTAGAATAACTAAATAGCTAAGAGCTAAATAATATAACTATTCAGAACTAGGAACTAATGCACCAACGCTTAAATCTGAAGAAAACCCAAGGTTTTTAAAAACATGTCAATCAGAGACATTCTGGTACCATTATCCGGGGCAGAGCACACAAGCAGATCAAGACCTTGGGGTTGTGCAGGATTTATAAGGGCAAAGTGACAAAGGCGGCAAACGAATGGCAGGCACTGGGATTACCATTTTAATTACTGGAAGAGGGCTCAAAGGGCATAGACTGAAGGAGGATGTGGGAATAACCATTAGAGAGAAAAATGGAAATGTTTCGTGCTAATACGCTTACTGCTGCATTTGTCACTCGGATGCAGAACGGGTTCTGCAGAGTTTCCCGTCCAGGCTGGAAGGAGATGGGCAGGGAGATGCCGCGGAGCCCACAGCCTCTCCTGCGCCGATGGGCTCGAGACCGTTTTACGTCGCGGCGGCGAGGGATGGAGAACCACGGCACTCATTGCTAAGTGCTGGCAAAGAATTGCTTCCTCAAGAGCTTATTAAAAATCAATGGGCTGAGCAGGATGCTCCACAGCAGCGAACAGCAGAAAAAAAACAAGCCAAGACGGTCAGGGCAGAGATCGACTGCCCAGGACAGCAGGTTCCGACACGTTTTGGGGTGGATATTAGAGGAGTGCGAATCCAGCTGCCACCTCGGGAGGTTTGCCCAGACCTGAATCTCTGTCCCTGGGGGTGGTTAAGCTGTGCCGCGGGGCAGTGCCAGCCGTGCCGTGCCAAGGGCACAGGGACCGGGCTGCAGCCCAGGGCTCCTCTGAGCCCCAAAACTCGTGAGAGCTGTGACACAAGCACTTGGCCTGTCTGCATCCAATCTGTCCGAACAAGTTTCCATATTTACCTATAACTGCTCTGTCTTTCACGCTCCCATTTACCTCCCTTTATTGCAGGATATTTTCGACCTTCACCGAGGCAATTACATCTCACGCAGGATTGTTATAGCCCACTTAACTACTCCAAGAAATACTTTCTCAAAGCACAAGACACAGGGAGAAGAATGGGTCGACATTTTCCTTCACTGCAGGCAGTGCTCAATTTTTGCCCCCGAAGGAGGAGAGCTGCTCTCACCCGTGTCTTCAGCCACCCCAAGGGGACGGCTCTCGGGGACGTGACCTGACTTTTCCCTTGGCCGTTTCAAATTCTGCCGTTTGCCGAGACCTTCGCTGGGACCTGGAAGACACCCCCAGATTCTTCCTAAACCATTTAATCCCCTGCTCCTTCAGTCATAAGATGAATAGTTCGACTCGCTTTCAACCCCCAAACGATTGCCCTTTTCCCTGAAACAACGGGAGATTTTATCTCTCATTTCCCTGTACACCCACTTTCATATTTCTTTAAGCTTATCCCTGAAAGCCCTGAATTCTTCTTGCTCGTTTTTTCATGGCCCGCAGCTTTTCTTTCAACATTAAGAGCATTGTTTCTGGCAAGACATTAAGGTGCTCACCAGCTACCAGCCTGAAAGCCATAAATACCCCATTTGCATTCATATTTTGATAGTCCCTCCATCTCTGCTGCCATGGTGTCTCTTTCCTTTCTGAAAAGCCTGGCTGTCTCCAGCCTTTTGGCCCAGGCTGGGATCGCACCTTTCCTCTTTCCATCAGAGGTTACTCCAGCGGTGAGAGTCACTCGCTCCTGGACTTCAGGAGCCTTGCTCTCTTCTGCCTCGGGTGTCTTCCCTTGCAGAAATCTCATCTCCTGGTGCAAAGCTTGGAGTCCCCGAAAACCTGCAAGTTTGAAGAGGCTTTGGCAGGCTGCTCACAAACTCGGAGATAGTTTCTCTTTCATTTTGCGTGCTCCCATGAAATCACGCTGCTCGTTTCCAGCGGTGGTTGGTGTTCCTCAAACAGCTGTACTGGGGGGTACCTCCAGCATCACTCTCCGAATTAAACGCAAGGTGTATTTCAATACATTGAATGCATTACAACCTGGCATGGCCTGACTGGCTCCACATCCACAAACACCCACCACTTGTAAAGTGGAGTATTGCTTGAATGTCTTCACCTGCAGGCCACATCTCTCTACAGATTTAACTCCAGCAGAGCTGGTGCCTGTTCCGTTTTTCCCCCACTGAGTTCAGAGCTGCCCTCTGCAGCTCCAGCAGTCCCTTCCCTGGTTTCCACAACATGTCCCAATCCAAGATTTGTCACACTAGAGACAAAATCTTAGTCTGCCTTTATTGCCGAGTTATAGGAAATGCTTTAAATTGGCAAAACCAGACCTCCACTGGAGCGTGAAACGGGATGAAGAGAGAATGACCCCCAGAACTTGTGATTGCCAGCTGATATTTTTACGTCACCAGACTTTATTAGGTCTTGTCCCCTTTTAAATCAATTTCAGGACTCCAGCAAGAAGATTTGAGCTATGAAGTGCAGGAATGTGATTAAGAGCAGCCACAAAAAAATGAGCAAAGCCCTCAAAAATTATGGCCAGCACCACATATCCTGCCAGTTAACAGCTTCCTATGCTCAGGGGAGAAAACACTGCTTGGTTTTAGCTTTCCTGCATCCCTTGGGAAGATCAGTTGTCATAGCTCTCCTTCAATGAGTTCTCAGTAGATGGAGTCATGAGTTAAAGAAATTAATTCATTCCCATTTTAGGGCCAGCGAGATTTGCACTGCCAGCTGCCCACGTTTGATGGGTATCCCTGTAGTTGCTCCAAGTTTAACCTCATAATTCAGAGATGACAAGTTAGAAATTCCCCAAAGAGCAAAACTCACGTTCATCGCTTTCAAAGCCATGGATGGCATTTCCCAGGCTGCAAACTCTTCCTTGTTTGAGTCTGCAGGGTGCAGGGGAACCAGGGCAAAGAAAGACTAAATTCACTTTTCTTTGTTCTTAATATTACTGTGGAAAAGGCACCTTCTGAGACTGGTTTTGGAGATGGGCACCGACACCAGCCTTCACGCCCTAGCCTTCCTGGAAGGTGCCCTGTTCACAGGCTCTTGCAAATCACCCGCAGCAGCGACTTGGCCGCAAACACGTGCGGTGCACAGACGTTACCATTTGAGCCCCAAAGTGGAAACGGGTTGTGAAGTTTCCCAGCGCAGATCACACACAAGGCATTAACATTTAGTTCTTCTTTGAAGCCAAGTTTGACCTAGTTTAGGTCTTCCTTTCTCTTTCTTTTAGTTCCTTTGACCTAAACGAGCTCTTGTGGAGCAGCTCGGCGATTCGGAGGTGTCCCTGTTCCTCCCATCCCGCTATCCTTTCCATCCAGCTCAAAGCCATGGGGCTGGCTCTGCCACATCTCCTACCCTGACTCTTCACGCCTCTGCCCGCGCTCGGCAGTCTCCGAGCCAGAGACTGTGCCGTGAGCACACCCCAGGCTGAGACCAAGTAGCTGAAGGGCTGGCAAGAACTGCCCCAAAATGCTCCAAAATGCCCCAAAACCTCTATAAGCCATATGACCAGCAGAGCATCCAAGCAGAGGTACAGAGCGCTGCTCTGCACGGAGCCTCTCAGACCCAAGTAGGTCACAGGAGAAATAACACAAGGTTCTCCACCTTCTCGAAAGGAGAACCGTGTACTTTTTATGTGGGCAAGGAACACACGGTGGAAGCGACTACTGCAGCGTATGTGTCGTATGACAGGCTTGTGCAAAAGTCACATTTGCAACCGTTTTTAGGAATGGTGTCATATTAAAACAAAGAGGCTAAAAAGCTTTTAGCTTTACGGCAAGGAGTTGGGTTTTTTATTATTTGTTGTTTGGTTTTGTGTTTTTTTTTAAGTCAGACTAAGCAAAAAGAATTCATTTTAATGATGGCTGTTCAGTGGGTTTCTTCATAAAAGGCAGCAGTGTCTGTGCCAAGTTCCCTTACAAACATCAGGTCTCCCCAGCCTCCAAATAAAATTATTGCATTGGTGAAGCTTTCCTTAGGCTAAGCCTGCCAGCACAAGCCACAAGAGTTAGGTAGCAGAGGCATGGCCTAAGCGTGAATAAACTGGATCCAAACCCCTGTTCTGTGACAAAGCAAGGAGCTGGTGCCAGCGGGGCTTTTGGGGAGGCCGGAGGAGGTCAAAAAGCAAAGCTGAAGCACTGCTTGCCCATACCCTTGCCACTATAATTGGGATGTTTTTTCTGGGTCAGTCTGACGGTCCCACAAGATTTAAAGGCCCTTTTGTTCAGCCTCTCAGAAAAAGAAAAAAAAAAAAAAAAAAAAAGAAGACTTAGTGGCAGATTTTGCCCAGCCTCCCAAATTTCCCCAGTCTCACAAACATCCTCTAATACTTCTGAAATCAGGGAAATCAATCATAAACTCCTATTCCTTCACCATACTAAAAAGGAAGCAAAAGCAATTTCTCCCTCCAACTCTTTTGCTGACCTCAGCTATTTACGCCCTTACGAGCGGGAGCAACGATCGGTCGAGCCGGGCTGCGATGGGGATGGCTCGGGAGGACGGCGCTGAGGGCAGCTGGTCAGGGTGGGACACCTTATGGGGGGAGCTCCTAAACAGGGACACCGACGAGCTGTAGCAAGGTGCCCCCATACTGCACAGCAGCACCGCAGGGTGTTACTTATTTGCCTCTTTTGTTGGGGTTTTTTGGGGGGGTTGTGTGTTTTTTTTGTTGTTTTTTTTTTTACTTTTCCTCTAATAGGAGCAAAATGAATTCCATACCAACAGATGAAGTGCAGGCAGCTACTTCTGACACTGGTAAACACCAATCTTGCGGTTCTTTGAACATTCGCCTGGCATCTTCCTGAAGCACTTGACCTACATCTTCCTCCTACTCTTCCTTTTGCTTCTGTATATTCAAATTAACTACTTAAAGGAGTTATCCGTTTTTCAGTAATACAATCTGTAATGATATGGAGCAAAGCCTCACAGATCAATCATGTTTTCAGCCTGTGACATCTACCACATACCTTATTTATGAAGCAAGTCCCTTTTTCCCTTTAAACTAGTGCATGAACTGCCGAGATCCTTGTATACTACCTTAGTTAGATTGGAGATCTTAACTGAAACTTAAATGGTACATGGTCTTTGCAGGCTGTAGGAGTAATGAGCAGTTTCCCTTCGATTTGATCAAGAAATATTTCAGCAGAGCTGGACACAACCACAGTCTTTACAGAAGTGTGATTGTGTATCAGGCTACAGATGCTTCACCTTACTTAAAACAGGTATGCTAACAGGAAGATGACAAAAAGTCCCTTTTTAACCATCTTTCCTGCTCCTCATCTCTCACCAGCCTGCATCTATACCTTGCATCGGTCAGAGTACTCTTGACAGCGAGTACGTGCGCTTGAACCAAAACCAGACCTCCCAAATCCATTGCAAATAATTGCTGTTATAAGAAAAGCCTCCACCATTGCTTCTGGGTTTCGTGCCAAGGCCGGCACCGCCAGGGTCTGCTTGTGGTACGTGGCACACGTTCACCAGCCAGGATGTAGTCGTCGCATCGCCCGCTTTCTGCATCGAAAAGATATAGGACCCGTTGCCCTTCTCTGATGCATCATGCGCTTTGTAATAAATGTCAAGAGCGACCAGCTGATAGCGTGACTGCTGGTAAGCCATTTACCTTAATTTTACAGGCAGCACGTACCAGTGGGGCACTTAGAAGGGCCAAGCAGTTCAATTCCTCAGTGCGCATGACAGTCTTAGATGGGAAGAGGTACAGAGCGAAAGACCAGCCACCACTACAAAGGGCTTGCTGTGTTTTGATCTTTGCAGCATTCATCAATGGGAGACGAACCCTGTTTCGTCTGGTCTCTGCCCCGGACAAAGCCAAGGGCTCTGTGGTTCATGCCTAAGGGTTGCACCAAGTACCAACCCCACCAGCACCTCCGGGGCTGCCCCTTCGCCCCCGACACACGCGTGAAAGCCGGGGAGGAGCAAGGTTTTGCAGCTCCGACTAACAGACGTGGGTATCCGATACCTCTCCCAGCAGCAACAGCAGCGTGGGATGCCGCCTGCTGCGATCACCTACCGCCGCTGCTTTTGTCAACGACAGGACATCAGCAAAATATGCAGTCGCACCGTTGCAAAACCTACTTCCCACATGCATTGGGAACGGCGAGCAACCTTCTACAGTCTCCCAAGTCGGGAGTCTGCTGGTGTTAGCACTGTGGTCTATCCAATGCTGTTTACTCCGTTACAAGTAAGCAGTTTGCATTAATGGCGTGCATGGCCTTAAATATCCATATGTGTTCGAGAAGCGTTTAGACTAATTAGCAAAATCCACATCAGAAAGTGCAAGTTCCTCCTATCCCTCCCATTTCATTATGAATACAAGATCAAGAGGTTAAAGACCAGCTTTTCAAAGGTGACCAACACTTAAATACCTTGGCAGTCTGGCCCCGAGCAGTTAGCGTGAGGCTGTGCAGCGCCTGTGTCAGAGCCAGGATCCTCTCGGGAAGACATCTGTTGCAAATACTGGTTTTGTTCTTACAGACACAAAGCTCCTACGCCTTCAATAGCAGCCCCCTTTGCTGATACACAGAGAGGTAGCCTTAGCAGGGAGCAGAACAAGGTCACAGAGTCTAAGAAGGTCAGATCTAATCTTCCAAATACACCTGAGAAGTGCAACCCATTTCCACTGCTTGAACAGTCTTACTCGCAGCTCAGCCAGGGCCAGAGGAGAGAATTTGGAACAAGGGTATGAACTTTTCAGATGTTTCTACTGAGATACGTCCTCAAGATGGAAACACATGCTACCACAAAGGGCGCTTCACGGCTTTACGTACGATGGAAGAACTATTCCCATGAGAAGACCGTAGGTGTGCATATTGCTCAGCCCAGGCATGTCTTCTAGGTCAAGCAGTGAGTGTCATTCCCTGTCCAGTAAAGGTATCCCGTATTCATACCGGCCTTCAACTGCGTACGTGGCAATTCTGCCTATCCCATCAACTGACTGTCTACGAAGAAAAGTTAAAGCTTTATCACTAGCACAGAGTGACACTTTTGGACACTATTCTCATAAACAGAAGTGGCAGAGGAGAATTTGTGCAGCTCCGATTTTCCAGACAGAAGTTGGAGGCTGGATTTAGCCAAGCAAGCACTTTGCTAGTCCAAGAGCATTTTCATGTGACATTGGTCACGTTAGTTTAAACTCAAAGTACGGTGCAAGGGACAAGTTACGCTGGCATGATGATGATCTCCTTGCCGGGTTCCTTGGTATGCAGAATCTTGGAGAGGAGAGCAAAGCTACCCACTATTTCCTAAAGAAAAATGTAAAGGGTCATTTCATTTTGAAGTTTCAATATACAGTTTCAAGAGAGATACATTTGGAAATACAGACTCTTACAGAATTGTGTTTAAACTGTGCCCTTTGCCCCATTTTTGAAAGGATTTTGGATCCGCTGCCCGGAGAGACAGATAAGCTTTCTTGTGCATCTCGATCACCTTGCCAGAGCCTGGGAGCTTCCACTGACACTAGCACAGAATGGGCATCCCCTGGTGGGTTCTTCCAGAAATCCCGACTTTTGTGGTGATTAGGTGTTCAGTGGCCACAAAGCTAGTTTGATCCTCATCTGTGTGTTCATTAAAGTTTGTAAGCACTGCTGAACAGTGGGTGAAGCATAGGAGTGGACATTACTGTCATTTTAAGTCATTTTCCTTATGAAAGATTCCTTCATGGGTATCCTTAAAAATTACATTTATGTAGTTCTCAGTAAGACCTCTATAAATTCCCTGATTACTTGCTCTTTGCTGACTTTCTCACTGTCAATAATTATCGTGGTTTGCCCGTCTCCCAGCAGAACCTTTCTTACTTTCCTAATTAAAATTCCTTTGTGGCCATCATCTAAGAACTCGTAATCCAAAAAACTCAAGCCATTGCACAAACCAGATCCAACTCATACCTAATGTAAGCCCATTGCAATGGAGTCAACTGTTACACCCAAAACCAAAGAACCAAAGCCTGTGAAGAGCTCCTGGGCTCCTCCAGCCTGCCTTTCTCCCACTGAGATTGCTCTCTACCAAACCTCCCTGAGATTTATAGCAACGTAGCTTTCAAAGGATTAACCTGGGCTTTAAAGATCCCATTTCCAAGGGCATATCCTGATATTTCATCTGCATTTTGCTTCTCCCCACTCTTACTTGCCATGCCACACACTGTGCTAATGAATGGTGGCATCGCCAATGCTGAACCCCTTCAGCATCACAAGCCATGACCACCTTAAGCATCGTTTGGCTAAGCTTGCCATATTTTGCTGGTTTAACCTTTCTTCTCCAACACCCCAAATATTTTTGCCCTTCTCGCAGCTCTTAATTAGCTAAGGAAAAACCCCAAACCCCAGTGATGCCCAAACCTGAACACAGCCACTGATGAGGAATATGTAACATCATGTGGTAGTGGATAATACCATGAAAATGCCCATTTGTCTGGATAACTGAGATTCATTCCAAAATCATGCCTAACATGGAAACTAACACACCACCCTAATGCCAATTATTAGCTTCAAAGGCAGCAGCACAGACTAATGCTGTAGACAGATAATATCAGACATCCCTATATTAAAGCAAACACAAATGATTTAATTTCATTTCAGATTCACCTGGAAAATTCTGGCTCTCCCATTTATTGTGCTGGTCCCCACGTGTCATGGGAATGGCATCAGCTGGGTTCACCCATCCAACCTCCTTCCCAAATGCCATCGCTGCCTATTTGCTAACGTGGGCTGGTGGCACCACGCCTTGGCTAATAGTCAAGTCCATCACCGCAGCATATTCTAATAGCAGTTACTGGCTATATTAAGGTGAAAATAAGACTCTTGGGGAAAAGGTAATCATTCACTTCGGGTACAAAAAAAAAAAATAAAAAATACCACCAACAAAAACCAGTCTCTCACTCAAGTTACAATGGGGTTTTCATCTGACTGGTATTAATAAAATGAGTATCAAAGAAATTTAAAGTGATTTGGACTGTGCTGTGAAGTTGCAAGGTATCTTCTGGTTCAATCCATTTTTAACAAGGCATTTTATTTTTCAGTTTAGTAGCATTTCAGTAGGTCTCAGGAAGTTTTAACTAGCTTGTTTTGTGGAATAACATGTTGCAACACATGCTGGTTGCATGGTGGATGACAGGCAGTCTATACTGACTAATCCACCTGGGTCCTGTTGGAGAAACCACTCAGGTCAATGGGAATTGTCCAAACTGAAACCAGCTGTTTGTGCAAGCTTTTATATCGACCTGGTTCATTTCAAGAATTAACTCGCATTTGCTCTACCTAGTGTCAGAAGACCTGCTCTTCTCACAGCTACTTGTGTTTCTGGATCTTTCTGTTCTGGGAAGAAAACATCCAGGGAACCGCTCCCAGCCCTATTCCCAGCCCGTGTCCCACGATGAGTTACGCAGGACGATGAGGAACAGATAGACGGTGCTGGAGACCTGCACTGCACGATTGTGTGGAAATGCAAGGAACGAGTATAGTGCAGTTAAAAGAGAATATCTGCATAACGCATATTTACCTTTAATTGCCAAGAATGAATTCCATGAATGTTTTTATGTGCCTTTTCCAAGGCTTCTGGCTCGAGTTCTTTACAAAGTGACTGCAGGTCTTTCAGCACAATCTTGCACATCTGATTTCATTCACTAAACAGTTTGTTTCCTCACACGATAAAAACAAATCTGGCAGTTGACATCTCTGTGCAGAGCAAGAGCAGTGCCAAGCCATTGTCAAAGCTACTGCAGTTTGAAGTTGGATCTCTACCTGACAGAATATTCCACAAGTTTCCTCCTCTTCCTCAGCTAAGAATTCATCACTCTGTGTGACAGAAGTCATTGCAGTGCCTCCAGCATCCGAGATCTGGGAAGAGAGTGCAAATTTATGGGCAACTCCAACAGGAGGCAGACAGAGGGGTAATAACTCCATCATCATTTCATGCATCAGCCGTTCAGCTCCTCGCTGCCAGAGCACTGGCTGTAAGAAACCCTCATGCAATGGGAATGAAAGCAGTGCAGAGCTATAAAAACATTACAAGGCTTTATATAAAAGAAGTGCTGCAAAAACATCGAGTTTTGTTTATATTCTTTCCTGACGCATCCAGTAGAATTTTATAGGACTGAATGATCCTTATTCATGTCATGCTTATAAACCCAGCAGAAACTTTGTAGTCATATTAAATTCTACAATTCCCTCCAATACTTGGATGTCGAAGGGACTCTCCGGGGTTTGACCTGTACGTTAGGAGTGGCTGAAATCTCTGGATGCCTCTCTTCACATGATACAAATCTTCAGCTATAAGAGCTCTCCAGAAATTCCCTCTGCTCGCTTGGAGTGAAATTCACTGTCGGACAGAGTCAGCACAAGGTCTGCACTTCACTTAAATCCCCCTTAAACTGTGAAAAGAAAAGGGTATTGCTCTGGACTTTGGCAAAACAGCAAATTTCACTCTGACAAAAATAACAACCAATAGCTAAGGTATGTCCAGCGCATCCAGACCAGCCTGTGAAATAACTGGTGACCGTTTCCCCTCTGCTCCCAAACTGTGAATTGCTATTTCCATCGCTAACCTAATTTCTTTCCAGCTTCACAGCCATTTGCGTTTGCTTAATCCAAATACTCTGGCTGGAGTTTTTAGAGGACCCTCAAGGAACTACTCAGGCTTATCCGTCGGACTCATTCTAGGAGGGATGCGTAAGGGGAGTATTTCCATTATGGGGAGCTCACTCCATTAAGTCCCCATGAAATGCCAAGCCTAAATGTATAAATCCACCACTGGGGATAGTCACCGAAACAGCAAATTGTAATCCCATATTTCAGGGTAAGAGCAAAACGCACATTTTCAGCTCATCACACTGAACTTTCTAGCAGCCGCTGAAACCTAGAAATACCTACTCCTAAAGAGGGAGCAGAAACGCAGAATGCAACATACTCATCCAGTGGGAAACAACGTGGATTTGCAATCCAAAGACACCCATAAATTGCTCCGAAGCGCACAGAAATAAGCTGCTCACAGAACTGATTTAGCGGAATAAGGAATACCTTGCAAAAAATGGACAGGACCTGAATTAGTCTCCTGCCTGTGCCTCCACCCAGAGACGGAGAGGCGAGCAGGCAGCGGGTCTGCGAGCCACGGGCACAAATCTCCTGGCCGTGGCACCTCACCATGGGGCACGCCGGACCATGCGCTGGACCACGTGTGGCTGCAGGACAGCTTTCTCCTTCCTTGGAGCAAGAACAAGAGCCCAGGAGACAGCTGTCCGTTTCCAGACACGCTTGGATGTCCGGCGCAGACATGCCCGAGCCCTGCCCCGGCGCAGGACCAAGCACCACAAATCTGTGCCCGGTCTTGCAGCAGCCCACATGGCGATCCCATCCAGGATTGCTGCAGTCCAAACAGCCCACTTTCTTTCTTTCTTTCCTCCCTCCCCACTTTTTTAATTTCCCAGTAAATTGCTGGGAAGTCTTCTTTAAAAGAGATCAAGCCCATGCAGATTATTTTTAAACAAGCATTTGGCAAAAAGCTGGACTGCAGCTTAATTGATGAGCAGGGATTTGGTCGGTATGAAAATCCTATCTCCAAGCATTGGGGGACGATGGAGTCTTTTTGGGTTTTTTTTTTCCCCTTTCACAAGCACTGTGGCAAGAAAGGTCTCTAAAATATGAGAAGGAAGAAGTTTTGACTAATTTTCCTTATTTTTTGAGTTTTCAGAGATCAATGGGGAGAATGGATTGAGTTTTTCCCCCCTTAGTTTTTTTTTGCTCAGTCCTGACTAATCCACAGGGCATTCACTACACACATTGTTCTACGTGATCCAAACTTAAAAGTCATATTTCTGTCACCCAGTCGCATAAAGCAGCCCCTTGTGCTCCCAATCGCCAGCTGAAAGCAAGTCACGGCAAAACACATCTCTTAGCACATCTTTTGACAGAAAGGTTTGTTACATGAACTCCAAAGCCCGTGAAAACGTTTTGCCTTCACAGATCTCAGCAGCAGTTGCCTTATTTTTGTTTTCACATCATAAAATTCTGCCAATTATTTTTAAACAGAAAATGAGCCCAATTAAGAGAATGAGAAAGGAGGAACCCAAAGACTGACACATAGGAGTTTGACCCATGCTGTCAGAACTTGCATTTAATGGGTTTAGGTCCATTACCCATCTGTGCAAGTCCTAACCGAGCCCTTTGGGCTCCAGCTCTCCAGGAGATGTACCACGGCTCTGCGGTAATAAGATGTCAACTGAAACCAAGCCAAAGCCCCAAACTTCCTTTCGCAAAAGATACAAAAAGAGATTCTACAGAACACCTGTGTAGAATATTATACCCCCTTCGCTCTGCTTTTCTCCTGGGGAAGAGGTGGTGAAATTTGTGTCATTGCTTCTCTATAGATGAATTCAAAACACACCAGTGAAAAACTTGGAAGCAAATATCAGACTAGATATCCAAGTCATCTTTTGGACAAAGTCAGCAGAAAAGGTAAGTGGATTTTTCCCCATGCACTACACATGGTTTATTATGCGGGGCGTAAAGGATTGCTACAGGGAGAGATCAAAGCCTGGTGCATTATACGAAGACATTAACTGAAGGTTTACCGTACCTGCCATGAGATGCAAAACCAAGTTCCTGTGGGCAGTGGAGACCTCATGACCTCTCACAAGAGTTGACCACAGCATCCTGGTCAAATACCAATAAGTTAATTACATTTTGGCTTTAAGCATCCCCTGCTGTGTGAACCTTTCCTGGCGGGTCCAGAGAGCCCCGCCAACCCTTGCTGGCACTTGCTTTTTGGTGGAGAACGTACACAGGGTACGTATCTGATTTTAGCTGATGAGCAGCTATTTAGGTATTTTAAGGCAACCTGTAGGTAGGTTTGGACCTTACGGGAACAAAGCTGCAATTGAGGATTAATACTCCTCCGCTGCTTGGTGAGCACGGTTCCTCCTTCCGTGCCCCGATACCCACAGCTCTGAGGATTGTACCTGGAGATGAGCTGACCTCCAGTTGCTGCCTTTTAATCAGGACTGAGCTTGCTAAATATTTTGACTGGCAATACCCCAAAAGTAGGTTTCCTGAATACAGTCGCTTTCTTTTTTTTTTTTTTTTTTAAGTGTGTCAATAGAGGGAAAATGAACCGCGAGTTCTTCCTTTGAAGCCAAGATTGCGAGGTGAATAAATACGAATGTGCCATCAATGCAGTTAAGACGCACATTGCTTCCAAATACCTTGATAATGTAATAAAAAAGGCCCTCCTCCAGTTTCAAGGTCCACGTGCGTGCTGCCCAAGCGTGGTCCCATCCTGTCCCCTCCCCACACTGACACACAGCACCTTTCCCAGGCAGGAAAGGAGACGGGAGGTGATCCCGGTGAAGCCGACAGCTTTCCCACTGATTATCCATGGGGTTGTTATTCCGCCTAACGTGCTGCAAAGCCTCGGCATTGATAGCGCGATGTCAAGTTAATGGAGGCCAAAAATTGTCTTTTATTTGCATACGTCCCACTCTGACTGAAAAGAAACTCTATGTATATCCTAGGGAAAAGAACTGCCATTTGCTGCTTTGGGCCATTCTCAAGACAAACTCCTAACTACTTCTCCAACCCTGGCTCCAGGGAGACACTGGTAATGCTTCCATATGAAAGATCTTTACAGAATCATTTACCTCCTTCAGAAACAATTTTATCAATTTCTCTCCTTTCCCTCCCCACCATTAAAAATATGCTCATGCCAGAAATGTACAGCTGCTCCATAGGGAGATGTGGGCTACTATAATCACATTTAATTAAAAATAAAATAATAAAAAAAAACCCCACACAGGTTCCAGCTCTCTGTCCTATAAGTCATATATACAATATAGCATAAAATTCGTAATAGCTCAGCTCTTATAACTCAATTCAAGTTTTTACCAGAACTCATACAATTCTTTCAGTAGTTTGTATCAAATTATCACAGAAGGAGCTAATAGTAGGTATCTCAAGGAAGCTGTGTATTTGCTATTTCACTATGCTTCATTAACTCCAAGCTTCAGCCAGGAATAATAATAAATCAAAAAAATTTAAGAAAAAAAACGAAAAAAAAAAACCCAACAGTTAACTTAATTGGTCTAAAAGCAGTCCTTTTCATTTTCTGTTCTTTGTGAGAGTTATGCTCTTGTTTGTTCAGATGTGGTTACCTTCATTTTTCTTAGAATAGCTCCTTGTTTGTTCTCTCTCCCCTGCTCACAGGGCACTTGCTAACTGGAAAGGCAGATGGATAGGGGAAGGTATCTTTGAAATTTTAAAGTGGGAAACTGAAAAAAAAACCACGTGAAGTTTTCAGTGCTATGGAGGAGACACGAGCAGTGGCGTTATTTGAGGTTTCAAGGCTGTTTTAAGCCGGACCAGGGCTGCACAAAGGCCCCTCAACGGGACTTCACGAGTCTCTGCCCGCAGAGGGGACCTGACCACGTCGCCTTCTGTCCTCCTGGAGCTGAGACCTTTCAGTCCTTCAGCTGCACGGACAGATGTCGGGAGTAGAAGAAGTTACAGAATTAAGTCCAAGTGCCTTCCCATCTCCCGAAGGTCTCCTACACCGAGCTGCGCACCCAAGGGTGCGGGTCCAGGGCTGCCGCAGAGCGGGGACCTCCGCGGGAGCCGAGGCTGCCGGCTAACACGGACTACGTTGGAGAGTCCAATTTTTGCCTTTTTCCTCACTACTTTTAGGACTCCTTCCTCTCTTAAGCAAGGAAGAGAGCACCTTGCAAGCAGCTCGGTTCCCTGGGGATGTGCAGGGTGTCTGTGGGAAAGGCAAAGCGAGCTGGATCGACCAGGCGAGGCTTTGCTTTTGCAACAGAGCTGATGGCCGTATTCCTTGTTGATGCACACACTGCGGGCCACCAGTGACTCACAACCAAAGAAAACTCAAACCGAAGCTGCACATGGGGAAGAAACGCCCAAAAGTTGCATTATTATGTAAAGCGAGTGGGATCTATAGTGCTGAAAATCATTTCTGAGAAACCCACAATACCAGGCAGAGTGCCACAACCCTCGTCCTCCTTATTGTCCCTTCTCAGCTTTGGCAAGGAGAAATTTCTGCTTTGATTTATGGGTCCATTGCTTGCTTTCCTGCGTGGAAACAACCCCCGTAAATTCAAGGCACCATCACACGGCGAGAGGTGCCACCCTCCAGCTCTTGCACAGGAGCAGCCGTGAGCACATCACCCACCCGTGGGCCATCACAGAAACCCACTAAGGGCTGTCAAGGATACAGCGAGGGGGGAGAAATCCAGGATAAACACACAGCATTGCTCATGTCAAATTTTTTAGCATCAGACAGAAAAGTGAGAGCTGGGCTTTGATCATGAGAAGCAAATGTTTCACGCCAGAGGGGATGGCACAGAGACCTGAGCAGCAGGCAGGGGGTGTCTTCACTGTACATTTCCTTCGTGAACTGAAGCAAACCACTAAATAACGTAATCATGGCTGTATGATTAACACACACACCCATCCCCGCTGTATTATTGCTAGAGATTATTTTGGCTGGTCACAACTCACAGCATTTCCACTTTGGAAAAGCCCGAGCGCTCAAGAGCACAAAACTCTCCCACAAGCTTTTCCTCCTGCGCTCAAACACCTTTAAACACACCCCTCCAAAGACCCCTTACCATGGAAGTCCTCCTCATTCAACCAGGCAGAGCTGCTCCCTAGCAAGGGGAAGGGGAAAATCCGCCAGATAAAGTTGCCATCACACCTGCAGGCTTTTAACTTGAGAATTGGCAAAGCCAGTAGCGATAAGTGGGAGAAATGAGGGACCGTGGGCCAAACCCCACGGGACGATAATGCAGCAGCTGCCCCTACAAACCAAGAGCGAGATGCCACTAGATGGTGACAGTGCCCACAGAAATTAAACTACCCCGGCGAGAACCCCATCTCCGGCACAAGGCCACTGTGAACTGAAAACATTGTTCGGAGATCAATGGTTAGCACTTCTTGTTTGTAAAGAATGAGAATTTAGTCGGTGTTATGGTCAAGAGCCCCAGGAGGCGGTGGTTTAGTGATAAATAGAAAAGTGAGTGAATTCACCTGCTCGGTCTAAGTGTGAAATGAGCTATTTCTGTCTGGCCCACATCAGAAGTAGATAAACTTTATTTATCTTCCTTTCCCCATGCCTGCTCCCCTGCACCTCTGGTACCTGCAGGTTGAGACTGAGCGTGTTCTAGGCGCTGGGATTCACCCGTCGTTTCCGAATGGAGCTGATAATCTTCCATGGGGCAACTTCAGCTGCTCTGGCCCTTGTCCCCAGCACAGGAGCAGCCCACGAGGAAAGAGCTATTGCTGTCGACCTGCCTGGATGCTGCCCTCGTGCTGCTTTTGCAACACTCGATTGTGTTTCAAGCTATTGGTTTACAGCACATGCAAAGTGACGTTTCAGCAGCATTCTGGCAGTCCATTAAATAACGCTGAGTTCAGTAAAAATGGGTGGTTACAGATAATCCATAAAAATCTATTAGCAGCAGTGCCGTTAAGCGAGAACTGGATTGTAACTGGTTACCTTGGTTCGCTTCCTGTGCAAACGCTCGTGTTAAGGGATGTTTTATGCCTGCAAAAGGCTCCTTAGCCACTTTCTTGAAGTCAGAGTTGTGTGACAACAAGCAGGTTCACTTACCTGTTCCATCTACAAATGTGACACGTTATAAGATTCTGGATCTATCTTTCATTTTGTATCAATCACCATGCGTTTGAGAAAATGCAAGTTTTTCAATAAATGGGTAGCAGTGGAGAAACTTTTTTCCTGGCATTTAATAATCTTCCTCATCTCTGATCAAATAAAATTAAGGGCTCATTTACATTTGGCTGGTTATCTTGTTACTGTAGTGCTCTCATCCAAAACGCCAACTAAAACATGAGAAGGAGCCCAGCTTGAAAAAAAAACCTACAATACCCAGATTCTTAAAAAAAATCCATATGCATGTTGTGACCTGCTGTTTATTAGACTTGTGCTAGCTCACAGCTTGCTGCAGTTCAACACTGAGCAAAGCTAAAGCGATCACCATAATTACCACTGAGCAGACAGCAAATCCACTTTTTTTTTTCTTCTGTTAAATAAAGCCGCAGCCGTGATGGAAAGAGGGGAATGGCTGGAAAGGGCAGAGAGCTTGCAGAAACAGTGACGAGATTTGCAAAAGTACAGGAAAGATTATATTCTTTCAAAGATGGAAAAATAAAAAAAAAACGTGGTTAATTCTGAAAATAAGAAGGCTATTAACATGTAATTAATATCTGACTTTGGGCTTTGTTTAACTCCTCCTTAAGCCAGCAGAAACATTCTGCTCTCTCCCAGAGCAGCAGCCCCATCGATCAGACTGTGCGGGCGCGGGCTCTGCAGTCACATATATAAGAGCAAATGGAGAAGAGCCCTTGTCAAGTTGAACAGTGCAAATGAAGAGCAAATCATTACCACTAATGTAAATCATGCTCATTTACTAATAGCAGAATGGGATGCTAAGGAACATGGCCGGCATTCCTGTAGCGATGGAGTATTTCTGCTGCCCAGTTACCCAAAGAAAAAAAAGTTTACAAAAATACAATTTAAGAGTGTGGAGAAAGAAAAGGATTTCTTCTCTGACTTGGCAAACAGCTGGCAAGTGTATCTGTGGAGCATCTTCACCATCCCTTTTCGGGTGATGCTGCAACCACCGTTGCCCAACTTCGGTTCTCTGTTTTGTCAAGCAGAGTTCTCACGTAGGAACACGCACATGTATGTCACTGCGCCAACCGAGATATTCCCATTGCAAATCCCCTTTGCTTAAACATAGGACAATTTTTACTCATTTCTAAACAAAGCCTCATCTCTTTATTTGAAAATAACTCATTTCTAAATGGAAAAAAAAAAAAAGCCAGTGAATTTTTTAACAAAGAAAAAAAATCGAGTTTCAGTTTTACAGTGAATGTGAATACCCAATTCTGACAGTTTTCACTTTTATTATACATCGCATTTATTTGCACAGCTCTTCTCTTACCCAGGCCAGTAAGTGACTGGAAAATCAAGGTTTCACGTCTTCCAAGACCATACAACCCCTGAGAGCAGAAGCCGTCACTGCCCCTGTTTAGCACTGGGGTTCCCTCCCTGGCATTAACTGGGAGACCCAGAGGTCTCCCGAGGGAGCAGCCACCGAGGTGGGGGTCTGACACGGGTGGGTGCCCACGCAGGGAGGGAGGGTGCTCGGGGGGGGGGTCCCGAGGGTGAAGGGTGTCCACAAAGCTTCTGACGCTTTGTCTGGTGGGACCACAGACCTGGCTGTGCACGGCACGGCTGTGGAAAAAATGTCATGTTAGAAGGTGCAAATGAAACACCATCCCTTCTCAAAGTGATGCTCTGGCTTTTTCCCAGCTGTACAGGCATTTTTGTGAAAAACGGAGGCCAAAAGTCCGCTCGTGTACGCAACCACCTGCTCTCACCTTGGAAACAAAGACAGCGAAGAAATCCCGAAAGAATAGAAAATTGCTTTGTGTTCCCATCAGGGGGCCTCGGAGGGGGGGAAGGTAGGGGGTTTCTCCGCTATATTTCTTTAGTGTTCCCCATTTGGTGCCAGCCCCAGGCACGCCGTGGGGCCATCTGGCTGGGAGCCGGGCGGCAGGGCGAGAGGCACGCATCCCAAATCGTGGTTTCCCGGGCAGAGTTCTCCGAATCACACACACACCCCCCCCCGCCTTTCCCCGTTCTCGCTGTTCTGCTTCGGCGGACCTCGACAAATTGTCTGATTGCCAGAGGTGACACCTGAGCTTGTCAACTGTCACCGCAAACCTCGCAGCGGCTTTAAAACCTGATGGGAAAACGTGGTACCAATTTAAAGATGGGTAATTAGTGCTCGGGGTGGAGGCTGCATCGCCCTTCTTGGAGGCGCGGGGGTAGGAAGGGGCTGGTGTCCCCGGGGGTAGCAGCCAGGCTTGGGGCCAAGCGGACATCTCACGGAGGCAACCAGAGATTTGGGGAAAATACCTTCAGTCTTTCAAGATGAAAGGCAGGGTGTCAGGAAGAACGAGCAGGATGGTTCCTCGGCCAGGGCTGAGCTCTCAGCCCCGGAGCCCCGCGCCGTTTTGGGGTGTCAGACGGGGAAGGGGCGATGGGAGGTACGAGGCGATGCAGCCCATTCCTACACCGCAATGCAGTAACCGAAGTGCTTAAAAACAAACTGTCTGTGGTTAGTTAAATGGAAAATATGCAAGATCGTTCCCTTCCCCAGTATGCACTCGCCCTGAATCCAGCTCCACGGCGGGGACCGAGCTGCTCCTGTGCCCCACGCTTTTGGCAGGACGGGAGAGGGTCCAGCATCTCCCCATCAGCCGTTCGCGCATCTCCCGGGGATGTGCATGAACAAAGAAGTCTTGCAATTTTATTCCAACTAATAATCCCCATCGCTTGCACCGTGGTAGGCTGCAAAATTCCCTTCAGGGCCACCTTGGTGCTGAGCAGCCGTAGGAGAAGCCTTGTCCCCGCATCAGTTCAACTGAGTGCAGATGCATCTCTATTTTGGAGAAAACTGCTTTCCATAGTGGCCCAAGCTCACCCACGATAACAAGAGGGCTTTGTTATTGTAACCCGTGCCACCAAGATGACAATTAGTTTTCCAGACTTACAAAAAACAAATGTGATTTAAATACTGCATCATATAAACAACCTGATTCTCAAGCATGGGCTCATTTATTCCATCCCAAAACAGATGTGCAGTGGAAGATGACAAAGCAAAGCAAAGGGACCACCAAACAAATGTTTTCTACAAGCAGAGAATTTATGTAGGTTTCATTGAAATAATCTGCTGTATCCCAGCAGTGAATGCTGCAGACTGTCAATTATTTCCATGTTTCCCCGACTTTCTGGCAAGCACATGGAAATATGTTGTTAAAAAACATAAGCAAAAATTTCAGACTAATTAAAGGGATTTTATCTGGTTAAAATCATATCTTGTTTTTTAAAAAACCAGACATCTCCTTGCCCGTGTGTTCTAAATAGCTTCTTAGATTATTAAAGCAGAAAGAAGTTTTACAAAGCTAATTTACATCACGCTGTTTATTGTCTTCTGTTTATTTTTGCATGTCTCCTAGTACAGTCTAGTCAGTCCTACCTTTTTTCACCAGCACTTTCTAATCAATGGCATTTTCAGACTCTCTCGCCCGAAAGCAGGAGACAGGATGGTTCAGTGGTTAGGGCACTAGACAGAAATACAACTCCCTGCTGCCAGCATCCCGTGGGATCCCGGGCAAGGCGCTCACCCGCTCTTTGTCTCAGTTCCCCATCTGTAAAACACACCATTTTCCTAACTCACAGGGCTGTCCCGAAGCGCACAACGTTTTATTTGAGCGGGGTAATGAAGTACAGACTTAGCTTGTATATGCCTCCGTGCATGCCACCACCATTTATCAAAAAAAGCTACGAAACGATTGATGGGAGCTCTACGTTGTAATTGTCGGCAGTAATGAAGCTGTAGGTAAGGCGTATGACTTTGAAGAAAGGAGATACATGAAAGCGTGCAAAGGCACTTCAGTCCCTGAGGTGGAATGTAAATACCGGCTTTCCAGGCAAACACCCTGCTC
Organism: Astur gentilis; assembly: GCF_929443795.1. Classification (NCBI taxonomy): domain Eukaryota; kingdom Metazoa; phylum Chordata; class Aves; order Accipitriformes; family Accipitridae; genus Astur; species Astur gentilis. The sequence goes on along the minus strand of NC_064905.1, from coordinate 20,024,212 downwards.
CAAAATTGGAGTAACTTTATTCAGGCATAAATACTCGGCTTTAAAGAGCACAGCAGCGCCTTATCTTCCTTCCTATCTCGACTATTAAGGAACCCTTTGTTTTTCAGCAGACTGCCACTGGCCTGAGTGATGATCTTGTGGCATGCGTGACTGCTGTGGTTGATATTAGCCGAGATAGGATTCGGCACAGCAGCCAGGGACGCTTGTTTTTCTCCAGCGAAACCCTTGCACATTGCAGACAGCCTGTCCAGCTGCACAGATGAACACGGGGGCAGCAGAAAAAGGAAGGCAGGACCATCTTCATCCCCACCACGTGCCATCCTGACACCTTCGACCGAGGTTATGGCCTTGAAGACACGAAGCAGCTCTGCAGCCTCCTACAAGTACATCCCAGTGCAGCCGACCCAGCACGGGGCAGGCGGTGATTTCCCACCCGAATCTCCCTCTGCCCTGCCGAGCCGGTATAAAGCCGGCAGTCACCAGTGCATCGCAGAGGCGAGTCCTTCTCCGCGCTGCTTTGAGTGCACGTACCCCGTCCTGCCTCAAAACCCAGGGCCTGCCACATCGGCAAAATGAAAAACTCGAGCGTGTCGGGGAGCAGACAGCACCTGGATCACCGCGGGTGGAAGCCACAGAAGAGCTGAACAGCTCTTTTTCCCGAGGGAACCCGCGTGCTGCCACGCGTGCACCAGCCCAGGTCCCTCTCTGAGCTCCCTCGGGGGCTCGGAGGTCCCCAGCAAATCCCCTTTTCTTACCCTGCGGACTCTGAGAAATCAAGCAAAGGCTCCTGACCTTCACTCTTGAGCAGAATCTGGAAAACGTTTGATTTCATTCGAGCAGCTGGTCTCTTTGCCTTCTGTACTGTAAAATATTACAGGTAGCTAAATGAAAGGATATTGGTATAGAGTTTTCCATTTCAAACGGATAAAATCCAGCCCAGAGTCTGAAAGAATTACTAATATAAACAAGTTTGTGGCACTGGGTTAGCTCCTTCTCTGACAAACGCAGCACCAGGCTACTGCTGACCCTGCCGTGGCTCTGGCTGTCTGTGCTAATGGGAAGCGTAGCTGAGAAAACCCGTGTCAGACCCCCCACCTATAAGACCACCACCCAGGCAGGCTGTTAGGCTGGGCCCTGGCAATTTAAAAGTGCAACGATCCTGGTAAAAGCGTGAAGCGTAGTTACAAACAGCGAGTTTTTATAACAACTGAATTCCCAGAGCTTGGCCGTGCCCGTGGGAGCTGAATTTGGCGACATACCCATTGCACATCGCAGGGGGTCAGCGAGCTGCGCCGCTCTCTTTGGGGCATGATGTTACATTCTCCGTAGGCCTGTTCAATCAGTTTAAAACCCTCCATAAACCCAAATGCATATGTTCATCACAACTCCTATGGATGCTGGGTTACGTGAGCATAGGCTCCTAACGCATGTGCAACTTTCCAGCATTTGTTTTCTAAATATTACGGAGTGATCAGGTCTCCTATTTGTAACAGAACCCATGAAAAAGCAACAAAATTAGTTGTTTTCTCCCAAATGTACAGGCTAGTAGCAATAATCTACCGTTCAATTACTAGTAAGCTTTCATAAACATAAAAATATATACCACTGCATGCATACTGGTAACAGTAATGCCTACAATTACTGGGTAAAGCTCAGTTTGCCCTAAAACAGTAGTTGACTGTTATTACTTATATTTACCTAATTGCAGCTCATCACACCCCTGACTAAGCGGGGATCAGTAGCACTTTCATAAAGATACCTCTGAACACGGCGGTGCGCACGGAGCACTGCGTTGCCTTCGGGGAACGGGAGCACCAAGAACTAATCCATTTAATCTGTACCCAGATGACGCCGGCCGGTTCCCAGGGTCAGCCCATCTCTTGCCACCCTGCGTAACATCAGCCTGCAGCGAGGGAAGCCTGGCAGAACATCTGCAGAACCCATGTTCTTGCGCCGGCGTCCTCAAAGTCAGGCTCAGCCCCTGGGGAATCACAGTCAGTAGGTGAAGATCCTATGGATAACGTGGGGCGTCAACCGGGTGGACGCATAGAGATATTTTGCAAAGCAGGAGGCAAATAATTAAGAGTTTGTAAATGCTTTAATACTCATTTCTGATACAAGCCGCTCATTCGAACCACAGGTACTTACCTATTCAGCAGGCTGTTGCAGCACGTACTTTACTTTAGCCGTGTGTCCTACGTACGTGTTTCTTTTCTGAATCAGGCTTTTAAGCAGCCCATACCTGGAATTTTTTCCACTGATGTTTCATGGAATATTAAGAGTTAGAAAGAAAAACAGAAAGGAAAGATTTCTTTTACTAAATGCAAATAATTCCTTTGTTCTTGTCACTGGTCTACAAGCGTTTAAGGCAGAGGTAGGTTGGGGAAGCGAGAGTTGAAGGACTTTTCAGGTCTGCAGATGAGCAATGGGAGCATGCTGAACACCAGCACTAACAGTGCCATTTTCTGGGAGCTTTTATACCTTGGATTTTAATTCAAGTGCTTGGCTCCTGAAACAGCTACTGGAAAAAAATGCAACAGAACTAAAATAACTTAATCATTTGGGCAGAAACCCTATTGGAAATGTAGAAATAAAGAGCAAACAAAGCACATTACCAGAAAGGCCTGTGTGATTTCGAGGGTGCCTCAAAAGGCCATTTTACCAGCTCAGAGGTACCCACTGTCACACACTCGTCTGCCCCTGCTCACAGCCAAGAAACTGTGATTTCTCTCTGCATCTTGTGAGTCTATAACCATCATTTCAGCATGTATCACTCACAGTGAGTATTATTACTAGTCATAATGTTATCCAGCTGTTTGTTGGGTTGGCTTTTTTGGGTTTTTTTTTTTTGTTTTTTTTTAAAAAGATGACAACTATCATATTTAACTTCATGGACATTTTGCTGTAACAAGGTTTTGCCAGATGTTCTGCCCCTTGATTATGCATGCCACAAAAGCATGTTTTATAATGACATAAATACAAAGCAAGATGAAAGTCATGGAAATGCCTGTGTGTTCTTTTCTTAACGCAGCTGTATTTGAGATGGTTTTTGCATCTGTCAAGCATAAATCAAACAGGGAAAAATGATCCTCAGAACTAGCCTGTTCCTTGATAGAGCTGGTGTTTTCTGTTACAAATATTAGTCCATGTCAAGAAGTATTCTCCATTATAAACTTCCACTTCCCACATTCATGGGGAGGTGAAGTTAAATGTTACTAAAACATTTCCAACCCTGGACTGGAAAGTGCTGAGAGTTTCAGGTTTGACTACATTCATTGATCAGCATCATGAAAGATAAGTAATGAGTACCGCTTAAGGGGGATGTATGTCAGCTATAATTCCTAATTTCTACTCCCAGCAGTGCCAAAACATACACGAGTGGCTACAGCCAAATGTCTGACCCGGGCATGAGGCTTTTTTCCATGCTTTTTGGGGACATGTTAATTAATTAACAGTTGAGATGCTCAGATGAAACTTCCTCATCAGTAAATATGAATATTTATTCTGTTCAAACTTTTCAAGTGACATCACTGGGGTATTGGCAAGCAGGATATCATATAAGTGACAAACAGGCTGAAGCAATAAAAGTGTTACCGAGTAAGCACAAAATATAGCAGTACCAGGAGAAAGAGTACCCAGGTTTTTTTCTGACCTTTCCCAAGCAAAGCACTATTTGCGGCAAGCCCTCGGCTGCGCATTACCTATATCCTGTATGAATGAATTCCTTTTTTGTGTGATTGTTCAAAGCCAATATGTCCGTTTCTATAGAAGCACCCACAGGATCACTGAAAACCACATATTCAGCTCTTGTTAATGTCAGCAATGACGTACCAGAGCAAGTACTTGTTTGTCCTGAAGAAATACAGGACTTCCACCGCTTGAGCGCAAGCCTGCTGCCGAACGCCTGTTCAGAAAAAAAAAAAAAAGAAGAAAAAAAAGTTGTTGACATGAGAGGAAAAACCAGGTTTCCTGTTTGAACTCTGACAGGTACTGGAAGATATGAGTAACATCAAATCTTGGTCTGCTCTAAAGGCAGTCTGTGGTCAGGGGGTTCTCACATTTGTTTGTGTGGAACAGCTTTGAATTGTTTGCAGATACCGCGCAGAAGAAACTCAGAGATCCTTATCGGGGCGCAGGGCCTGTTATGAAATATATGCATTTGTGAACAGGTTACAGGAGATCAAAACGGCTCCAGATGATATGCCTCACATGCTGTAAAATGTGGTAGATGCTCCCGAGATACCTCCGAAAATATCACATGTCGCAGCGTTGTCGAGTACAGGCAGTGGCCACCTTTATTTCCATTTCTCACTGCGTGGCAGGCGAAAGGAGTTTGGGGGATTTTTTTTCCAGATCATTCTTCTTTTTTGTGTGTGCGTGTCTGTTTGACTGTTCAAATTAAAACTTTCCTTCGTTACGATTTTCACTAACAGAACTACCCAAACTATTGCAAAGGAAACTAGACGCTGGAGAAAATGGCTTAAGACCTCCCGGTTTTGCTCCGGCTGCGTGCCACGCTCTCCCGGGGAGGACGGGGGATGATGCCGGCTGTCGTGGTTTAACCAGGACACCGGCGTGCCGGCTCCTCTAAGCTGCAAAGCCCGACGGGGAAACCTGCAGCAGGGAGAGCCAGGAGGGATGCTTTAGGAGCGGTACGGGCTAGTTTGCCGCGGGAAGGAAAGCGGATAGATTTGGGTGGGAACGCTGCAGGCAGAACCCTCGGTGAGCCGAGAGGACAGGACCGGACCCCAACGCTCAACCCGGCTCTGAGAGGCGCTGGCGAGGATTGTAGCGTTTGTAAGAGACTTCCCAAAGTGCTCTGCCAAAGCGATCCGCCAAAATTGCAGCTGAAAGCCCGTCTCCCTCGCAACGCAGCCTGCCACGATGCTTCCTCAAAGAGCAACCCCTACAAATTTTTTTGTCTTTACTCATACCTTTGGACAAAGTCTAACCAGTCGACCTTGCAAGGAGCCGTCCGCGGAGCAGCGGCTCACCGTCCGGGCCAGGTCTCCAGGTTTGAAGAGCTCCAAGGGCTCTGCTCCGTCCCTTCCTTGCAACACGCGGATCTCCAGCTCCAGCATCCACATGTGCTCTCGCACGCTTGCGATGCCTTCGCCTTTCAACCACCCCTAATGTCGCATTTCGGTGCCTTTGTATACACAAAACTAAGCCTCAATTTTCCTTGCACTCTAATGCAAACCATCTTTTTCACAAACTCTGCTAAGAAAAGGCCTCCCAGATCTCTGCTAAACCCAAGTCAGATCGGGGGATACAGCTAGTTCATAGCTCCACGTTACAATTAAGTAAGTGAGAAACTTAGAGCTGCTTCAGGTCCTTCACTGAGGCAAAACTCTCCCCAAAACTGTGGATCCCAAATTCATGCCGTCAGTTCTCTCACAGCCCAAACTGAGTCCACACGAAGAGTTTCCACCGAAACCAGAGGCAGTTCTGCACACCCCCCCGATGAAGGGGAGACAGTCCTTCCAGAGGAACGCTCTCCTTGGAGAACATCCACACCTCCATCCACTACCATGAAACCACCACCCCACGACACTACCAGGAGATTATCTGAACTTCTCTCCTGGGCTGCGTCCCGCGCAGAGATGGGGGTCCCCAGCTGATGGGGAACAGTGCTCAGCACCACACAGGGTCGGTCAGACCTTCACAACCCTTGGGTTTAGGGCTACCAGCACGTAGCTATCCTCAAACCCACAGCTGATGGACAGCGACGGTGAGCTCCTCTCAAAAACCTGTGGTACCCCAGAGCTAAATGTCTCACCTCCTTACAGGCTGCAGACCCAGGAGCGGGTCACAGCTACAGAGACTCACCAAAGAGAACACCATACAGATCTGTTGCTGTTTGATTCTGCTTATTCTCATGGATTTTATTTTATTTTTTTTAATTTGAGTTTTAATCTTTCCAACTGGTATGTGTGAGCCTCCTCTGCTACCATGAATGCTCACAGAAAGCAAGTTTTCAGCTTGCATGCTGTCATAGACATGGAAGTAAATTGAAAATTAAAACCATTCAATAGAGGAAAAGAACAATTCCCTACAACAGGGCTAGCCAGTTGCATCTTCATAACAATTGGGATTATAACAGATCTGGGATAGTAATAAATTCACTTAGCTTGCAAGAGCTTTCCTTGAGCTACTTGTAACTAGTAAGTTTGAAGCAGAAAAAAAAGCTGCAAGCTCCTTAGACACCTGATGCTCAACCCCTCAGAGCACACGGCTGAAGGAACACAAACTCAGCAAATAATTATCCCCTTAAAATAGTGGGTATTGTGTTTGCCTTCATTTCTGAGCTAGAACTCTTTCAGATAAATTCATGATTTTCAATATTAATTTTTGTAAATCTAGCAAAGTGGGTTTAGGACTGGATGGATTTTGCCAGCTGGATTTTAACCAGTAGTTCTGCTGCAGCTGACACAGATGCAATATAAACAATATGTTCCAAATGGTCTGATTCTGAAACTCCCCTGAAATCACTGAGACCTAAGAGGGTGGTTCACTTAATACCTGTGCTTAAGAGCTTTCCTGAATCAGGGCTAAAAATCACAAGAGAAAGCTGGAGGATTCCTCCTGTCACTGAAATCATTGTCCAGTCATTTTTTATGTGAGGATATCAGGATTAAGCCACTAACTTTTTTCTACTAATTCATACCAAGGTCACTAGGAATGGACTTATAATTAGAAAGTGCATAAGATAAGACCTAACAGCATCAAGAATAAGAAAGCCCAGTAGATTCATAACTAGAAATAGTATCAAATTAATTCAGTATTGCATGACACAGCAGTGAAAAGATTTTTTTTAAAATGGGAACACTCATTCATATACAACGCTACAGCATCATAAATTTACAAGAGTGAGGGGTTTGTTTTAACGGAATACTAAGCTATGGCCAATTTTTTAATAACTTTCAAAGTGAAACTGCTTAAAATAACACATTACAGATCTTTGCTCCTTTGAGTCTTCAAGTACTGATGTGAATTATTACATTCAAAGTGCTGTCCCCACTGATTCAGTCTTGTTTTAGCAAATAAGGCCAGGTGTGCTCATACTCTTTGTAGATTTTGAATATTAATGGACAATCAGGAAGATAATCAAATTTAACCAAAAGATGAGAAAGCCAGATTAATTCAATTATTAAATATGATTTCTGTTCATTATGTTCATTTGGTACAATTTCATTAAGGCATTTTCCCTTTTTATTTAACTCTTCACGTTTAAGTGCTGCTACCAAATGTTTTGATTCTTATTTGAATAAAATAATTACAAGGAATAGTCCTCTTAATCTTATTTACATTTTTTCTTTTCAACTTCTCCTTTTAGTATGGATTTTGAGACAGTTACTAAGATGCAACAGGGCTCTGTGTGCTCTGAGCAAAAGCTTCATTTATTATATCCAGACTCTCCTGGTAACAAACACGCGATCCAGCCCTGCTCTGTAAATCCCCCCATCTCACTCTTAAATTCCAGCCGTCAGGTGCCACACACTGTACGCGAGTCCACCTCTGAATCAATATTTATCAGCAATATTACCCAATTTTATGTTATTAAATAGGACACACAGAAGCTGAGAATCAAAATAATGTGTTGGTTTATTAAAAAAAAAAAAAAAGGCATTTTTAACAAAGCAACTAATTTTCAAAGTGTTTAAATCTTTTTGTCTTTTTCTCTTTTCTTTTTTTTTTTTAATTCTATACTTTCAGAATATTTAACCACAAGCATTTGAGCAAACTAGAGAAAAGAAACTGTTGGTAATTTTCTGTAAGTTTCAAAAGCCAGCAGGATATACACGCCGTTTTATGTTTCTATCTATAGAGACCTGCAGGCAAACGTACAGTGGAACAAAGATAGACATCTAGATATATTTGTACCTGCCGTTCGTGTGCCTATATGGAGATAGATTCTTAATTAGATAAGTAAACAATGGAAACTTTTAAAATTCGTAGTTTGAGTGTACTGAACTCTATATTTCTCTCTCTTACTTCTTCAGTAATAAACTTTTCTATGCTTTCCATGAGTTACAGCTGATCACAACGCATCCAGCGCTGCTGGTGCACGGTACAGCAGCTGGGGGCTTCTGGACCTGGCTTTGGCCTGCACTAAAGCACAACCAAACATATAAAAGTGAAATAATTATCTTTGATTCAAATATTTCTTTGGCATTTAGCACACCATATTTTTTTTTAGCAGAAAAATAATTTCTGAACTACTGAGTCAGGCAATTGCAACATAGAAGATCTTAAGCAGAACTAAAGCAGCAAGTTAAAATTTGAGAAATATGGGGTTATAATTGGTGTGGTGGCCAGGGTCCTGTATGGGACCTTTGGTCACGGCTGGACCTGCCTGAGCAGTCCTGCTCTCCGTTGTCCATTCCCCCCTTCTCACTGCTGACAAATGACTATTCAGCGAAGTCAGGATCATTCTCCGATTAATTCTAGATGGGAGGATTCAAACGTTTTCCAAACTGGAGAAAACAGATACCTACCAGATCACAAAAAAACACATCCAGTCCTCCTCTTTCTTTTTTTTTGCCTCTCCCTGTCTTTTATTACCATGCTGCTGCTGTGATCTAGCCCCAGGCTCCTTGCCAGCAAACAGCAAATAGCCGTTGCTGCTGCAAGATGCTTTGATACAGGACTTGGCTTATACACCCTGAAACCAACAGCCGCAGTTGGGTTAGATGTTATTACCCAGAGTTTGGGCTGGAGGTTGTCACCCGTGGGCTTCACACTTCACCGCTCGGTCCCCACAGCTCTTGGCCAGGTGGGCTTTCTACCAAACCTCAGAACTCGGATTAATCCTGCCGTGAAGACGCTCCTCTAACACAACTAATGCCTCAGTTTATAAAAATCTAAGCACCCATTTTAGGGGAAAAAGACTACATCGTCAGCTAGTGGGATTCAGTAAAGCTCTGGTGAGTTCAGCAGGACTATGACAACTCACACCAGATTCAATCCAGACCGTAGGACCCGATACAGAAGCCCGTGAGATCCACACGCTGGTTTCCCAGCACTGCTGGAAGAGGCATTCAAATGTCCACAGAAATCAACCACTTCTAGTAAACTGAAAAGCAATTTGCTTCTTTTTATCAAGCTTTCTTTTCCCCTATACTGGCAAAGCTTTAAGAAAGCAAAGTTATAAAACAGAAATATTCAAGAGAACGTTCATTAATTTGTAATAGCTACAACGTTGTGTGTTTCAAAATCCCATCTTTCTGGGAATCATGTGTTAAATATTCATCCCAACACTTAAATGCAGTTCCAAAGAGGATATCTATTTCTTTGCAACCAAACTTTAAAAATTAATGAAGTGAAATACATAAATCCAATAAAATCTAGATGATGATTCTGACTAATTTTGCTTTCTTAAAGAAATCTGATGGCTTCAAGAGCCGCCTGCTTCCCTCATGGTTACTAGAGTTCAGTTTTAACTATAGCTGATAGTTTCTCGGTCTTTGTAACAAAGGATTAAAAAGCACAACTTTGATAATAAAACTTGTCTGTAAAACCGGAATATGAATCAGACATCAATTAATAGGCTGAAGACTTTTCCAAATTTATATCACTCCATTCCCCCAGGTGCACAGGTACAGGAAGGGCTGTATGACAGTGGGTTTGGGAAAGAAAAAAAAGAAAAAAAAAGGACGTTCCTGAAGAACACCAAAAAAGGGCATGTGATCTAAACCACTGTACAATCGGCAGCCTACCAGCGGGTTAAAAAAACAATAATAATTTAAAAAGAATTTAGTGATAGCAAAGTCCAACGACAATGCTAAAATGCCATCCAGTACTCTGGTGCGATGACATTATTTTGGTACAGACAGTTTGTAACCTGTTTGTCAAAGTATTCTTGGAGGTTTCAAGCAGTACTCTGAAACCTTGGCACTTCTTGGAATCTAAAATAGCCTCCAAGTGTAGGACAAAACCTAACATACAGATAGGTACACAAGTAATAAGTTCTGATCCTTTATTATGACATATAGTTAGGTTTCATCTTATGCAAAATACAAATTTTGAGTGTTTACTAGAAGTGAAGCACTCAGATGAGGCCAGCTGAGTATCTCCTGTTTATGTCTTTCTTTAAACTTCACATGAGCTATAAAAGGTGCACAGATTTTGTGACAATCCCTTGCTTTATTTTATTCCAAGCTGGAGGGACAATATAAAGCAAAAAGGAGAAAAATGAAGCAAAAAGGATTAATAAAAAAATCCTTGCTCTTAAAAGCAAAAGGTTACTCTTAGGTTGCAAATGTGACTTTTCAGATGATGAATTTCTCATTCCTAGCAAATGTTTCTGCAATTTTCACTTTCAGGGTCTGTGTTGTGTAAATACTTTATTTTTGACCACAATAGAGGCTGTTCATAATCCCTTGATGTGTTCCTGGGACTCCTATCGATGACATTTCAGGATTCTCTACAGCAATGCATTTCTTGCTAATTTTATCACTACCAGTTTTATCCAGTCTATTGTGGGGCTGGTAAACTTGAAAGCACCACATGAAATCCAATGCTAGGAAATTACCATGGAATTTTACCTCCAGATTTCAACACTAACTCTTCAGTAGCTAGAAATCCAGGCTAAAAGCAGTAATTCTGTTCCTGCAATACAATGAAAGTGTGTAAGTGGTTGTAAGCACCACTATTTTTAGCCAGTACAAAGCTTCCGCTTCCCCAAACCAAAAAAAGGCAGAAATTAATATTATCTGCAAAGTGTGGGCATCTACAATCCTCCAAGTGTGTTTGCTCTAAGTGCTTTTTGAGAGTCAGGATGATTCCAGTTGTCTGCTTAAAATCCACATCAGCTTCATACACCAGGGTGGTACAATGTCACTTTTTTAAGCTTTCTGGCTGTGATCCAGCTCCAGACACACTTCTTTCTTGGGTCATTTGGACTTACCTTGACTTTCTGCTTCCAATCCTGGTTCTCACCTGGCCATGACCACTGCACGAAGTACCCAAACCCAAATCATGCCTTACCCATAATCTGCTATCTACAGCACAAGATTTCCCAGAGAGTATTGTGCAAATGCATACGTGCATTGTTAAAAAACCTACTCTGAATGCAAACTTTCCTAAACCCTTTGATGACAGCAATAGAAAGTGGGACTGCAAATGCTGATGCGATGCTGCTTACTTGCATTTCTCATTACTGTAACAAGCAGTCAGTCTACAGGCTCTAGAAACCAAACAGCAGCCAGGGACTAATTCTCCTCCAATTCCTACGCTACTGCTGGTAAAATGTTACAGCATAGACAAATTCTGCCTTCGGGCTTGTATATAAGCACACGTACCCATGCAGATGCCAAAAAGGCACCGACAGCACCACTTTTAATAGCCACTAGCAGGACAAGGCAGAAGGCAGAGTATTTATCTGAGGAAACGCTGACACCCAACCAGCAACATCACAGAGCCTTTATTTGAATGGGAGCAAAAGGCACAAGTGAAGAGGAGGGCAGGAAAAAAGCTGCATGGCATTGGGTCCCAACGACACACAGAGCCCACAGCCCCATCGTCCCTGCTGCTCCCGCACCGCAGAGAGCTGGGCAGTTCCCCTGCGGCACCAACAGACGTGCTCACTACCCAGACAGGAGAAAGTACATTTTCAAAACAGAAACCTTAAAGCGTGCGAGGGCTGGCACACACCACCTGGAGTTTCAGAAAGCTAGCAGTTTGTTTAGTTCAATTTTTCTAAGTTTGTTGTATTTCTGTTTTGTTTTCATTCTGTTCCACCTCCTCTCTCTCTTTCAGGTCCTGTGTTATCATTAGTACTTAACTGGAAAGGGCTTTCTCTAAACATTTCCAAGTAGCCTTTGGAAGGATATCTTGCCACAGCCCTCAAAGTTTCTACAGAAATCTATTTTCCTCTCCTATCTTAACAATCTTTTTGCTTCAGCAGTGTATTTTTTCTTTCTCTGCTCTGCTTTTCTAACAGCCCTCCACATGGCCATGAGCTACCAGTCAGAGAGTTTCCATTGACTTCACTGTGCTTTGGTTCACACTTTACATTCAGAAGTTTTCTGCCCCTTCTCATCTTCAGATCCCTTTACCGCAATGCTTCCTACCCACACAGAAGCTAGTTTGTATGAGCTGGAAATCTCATGAGACTGTGGCTCTCAGGTTGTTTCCAGTTCCCAAAGGCGGCAATGTTTTTGCCCTTGGGGGGTTTCAGTAACTCCTGTTCTGAACTGGCAATAAACATAATTTTTCAGGCATAAAAGAGCCTCAGATTTGGTCATGTTTAGATAAAACAGATAGGGGTACTTGGCCACTTTTAGCCCTATTGATTTCATAAGGTTTGAGTAATTCTTCAGCACCGGTGCCAAAGTGGCTACCCATTCCCAGGTACCTGGGTATCCAGCCATACCCAGAAGGTGAACATCAACAACTCATTATCAAGTTGATTCATCAAAGATGTGCAGGAAACTGTCTCGGATCCAATTCTGTTCAATGTTTTCTCTAAAATCAGGGATGATAAAACACGTTTAGATTTGCAGATGATGTGAATGTGGAAGCCACTACAAACACACCAGAAAACAAGACTGAAGTTCGACATGATCTTTACGATAGAAATGAAAATGGATGAAGTTCAATACGGGCAGGTGATATGTGTCATAAATGAAAGGAGTAAGCACTAATACACACCTGCAGATGCACCTTGTGAAAGGGTTACAGTGAATAGGAGTCAATAATTGCAGGTTGTTTCCAGAAAGGTGAATAACAGACTGGCATGTATATGCAGTCTTTCCTGTAGGGTACACAGTGAAATGCTGCTGCTGTGTTCATTATCGGTGCGGTCTCAGCTGTACTACGAAGCCACTTTGGGGCTTCAACTTCAAGAAAGATCCAGAGGAGCAGTTGGAGAGAGTGCAAAAGCCGAGAAGAGGATTGATCAGACAACCTGAAAATATGGCCTAGAGGAGAAGACGGAGAAAATTGAGGTTGCTGAGCTCAGTGCTGAGCCCTGCTCCCAGCAAGGGAAAGACACCATCACAGTCCCTAAATGGCATCCAAACAAGAAAACAGTTTATTGGGCACATCCACAGAAGATACAATGAGGAGGACAGACAAACTTTGGCAGGAAAGACTTAGGTTAGACTTCAAGAAAACCCTCCAGTGAGAGAGAGAAGCACTGGAATAGGTTGACTGGAGAAGCTGTAGAGCATCACGGGAAGTCTTTAAGAACATATTAAAAAGTTTTTCACTAGAATGACAAAGGTAGTTTTTCCTGTAGTGGTTCAGGGGATGGGGCAGGAGACTTGAGAAGTCCTTTCCTTGCTTATTAAACAGCTAGCTATGGTTAAGTTCTCCAGGAAGATCAAAGCAAACACTTAACCAAGCACAATGCCACTGCAGATTCATGGATGTTGTAATGATATGATTTTCTGGATTTTTAAACCCTCAACAACAGTTAGTGGCCAACCTTGCCCAGAAGGTCCACAGAGGTGATGCAACTCCACTCTGCTGACAGAGATCTATGGTGGGAACGGGGAAGAGTCCACCTTGATTGCTTTTCATTTCCAGACCCACAGAGTGCTCCAGGAACTGGCTTGGCCTGAGCGAGAAGGATGGAGCTCCAGTGACCAAGCACTTTTCCACAGAAGGTTCTCCATGGCACACTTGGGCTCATATTTTTTTTCTTTGTCTTTGCCTAACAACAACAACAAAAGCATTGACAGATCTCTCAGATCTTCTGTCATCCTGATTCCTTTCCCACCCACCATCTGGGTGTCCCTTACCCTCTCCCACCATGTTCAGAGCCCCTCCATCAATGTAACATCTAAGCATTGGCAAGAACATTAAGATTCTGTCCATTATAGAGAGGTCATTTCCAAGATCAGCCTTTCCAAGCACTAAGAGAGAAGAAGAAATTAAGCATAAAGATGAGTAACAATAACTGCCAAAGAGGCAGCAGAATTGCATGTTCTTTGAGCAAAGCAACTGCTGCTGTTCCAGGAGCTCCTGCCCGTATCCTTCCCTTATTCTTCTCAGCATTGGTCAAAGCAAATGAGTAGAGTAGAGAACCAACAGAACATCCTGCACTTCAACCAGGAGCAAGACATTGTAATCATAAACCCTGAGCCAAATCCTCACGTTAAGCCAGTGATTTATCCCAAAGGAGGGTCTGGCCACCCATTTCGGTCACAGTCTGGCTTATTGTTCACACGCGCTGTGTGTGTGAGTTTCGCTCAAGTTTTGCTCCCTTAACTAGCTTGATATTTACTGACACAATTATTTCATGTAGATTTATTGTTCAAGCCTTTTCGTTTGTTCTTGTAAAGATTAACTTTTTAGAAAGACGTCCAACCAGTGAAACATTTTGAAATATAATTCTCTGGTGGTCTATTTTCAGAAATGAAATACTTGGTGGTCACTATATTTCACTACTAGCACTTAGTGGTTTTAAAAGTTGTTTTCTGTTCTACATATTAACATAATTTGTTTACTATAAAAAGACTCTTAAACATATATTTCTCTAAACTTCCTTGTCCATTACAGAATGAAACCTGAATGTTATATCAAAGAGACTAAGGCAAAGTCAAGTCTCAAAATGTTCTTACCCAAAACCAACTTCACTTGCAGACTCTAACTGCTTATTTTCCAGATAAGCTAAAAAGCCCTTAAAACAACAACATAGGCACGTACACCACACCCCGTCAGAAATGCATCATATTCCGTTATTGTCGCAAGAAATACCATGATAGCAAGGCTCCCAGCGTGCAGGAGACAGACACACTGAAAGCACTCAGCAGACAATATAGATGGAGAATAAATAGTGATTTAGAAAGCAAGTTACATGACTTATAGCTGTGTCTCAGCGACTGCTCCTGCTTTCTTCTCCTGCCTGCAAAAGAGCCAGGCAAGCAAAGACTTCAGACACTAGAGGAGTCTTCAGAAAAGGAATTTTAAGTGATCAGGAAAAAACTGTCCTCTTCCCTCATCAGTCATTCTTGCCACTAATGTTTTATTCTGAGTAAACATTTAACAGCAAGTAGTATTTGACGCACCATGCTCCCGCTTGCAGAGTATATGATTATACGGTGGGACAGGGTATTCTCTGGTTGTGAAAGATTCCTTAGCTAAGAGAGTGGGATCAGCCAGGTCTGTACACAAAACACGACCTCCGTGGGTTGCGTGTACGTGGGCGGGGAGAGAATAATGCCAGCAAGGCAGCATGAGCGGTTCAGAAGCCATCATAAAATAATATTGATAAATGGGAAGCAGTTCAGAGCAAGGCTAGCAAAATAACGAAGAGCCCGAGGGAATGGATGGTAGAGGGAAGATTAGAGGAATTGCATATGTGTATCTTTGACCAAAGGAAACAGTCCAGGGATATCTGACAGGTATCAGCTTCACAGAGGGGAGGGAAGCATTCAGGATGGGATAGGATGGATAACTGGGAGCAATTATAGGAAACTGAAAAGAAATTTAGGCTCAATATAAGGAAAGAAAATTAAAGAAGGAAATTAGAATATGAAATAGTTTGGGGGCAAAAGGGTCATTTGTGGGAACTCCTTCACTGGATAATTCAAAAGCAAGCACGATAAAGCCCTAATAAATATTCGTCAAGGAGAATCATCCTTTGTGAAGTAAGGAAATTGTCTAGGTGACCCACTAGTGCTTTGCCAGCTCTAAGATCTAGTGCTGTATTTATACCTGACCACATCATGGGATACGATGCAGTAAAGTCTAACACATTTGCTTTTAGGGGAGCCTTTTCAACCAAAGAGCAGAGAGAGCTGTCAGATGCTGCCCTCTCCCTAGAAGGGTAAAATTCTGGAGCAATGCATGCCACAAGGTTATTCTCCTTTTGCCAGAGTTTACATCTATGACACAAACAACACAATAGTCTTGCCCTGACATTTATTTCAATAAACACCAGGAGAGCTTCCAAAAGCCTGTTGCAGACAGCTATGAAGACTAACCAAGCCATTGAACTATTATATAAATGATCTTCCAGACCTCCATTATTATGGGTACTATAGGACAATAACAAGACTTTGAGGGGCTTCCACAACAGCAAAGTCCTGTTTGTGATCCCAGTGGCTTCTGGCTCAGTCTCATCTATTCAAGCACAGCAGAACTAGTCGAGCTCCGACTGAATTGCAAGACACTGTGGGGTTAAAACCAAGCATTACATCAAGATTAAATACATCTGTTATGAAAACCTGTGTTTTGCATACATGATTCAATAAAGAGCCTTAGCAGGATAATTGTTTTGCCCAGGTTATTAACCAGAATTTTCCTTACTTTTTTTTTTTTTTTTATTACTCCTCAGAATAATGTTTAAGGTAAACAACTCATAATTGTGCGAGAGTTGCATTAAGTGGAATGCTCTACCCTGAGTGTCCATTCCTGGATATGATGTTCTACTACCAAAAGTCACCTTTGCATTAGGAAGTTAATTTTGTACTTCAAGAAGCTAAAGCAAACAGCGCACGTATGCGAAACAAAACAACAACAAAAAAAAAACACTAGCTGTGGGAACCAAGCTGCCACAAGCCGTAGGATCCCTCCGAAAGGAAGCCCACCCCCCCCACACCCCCCCCCCCAGCCTCCAACCCTTCCCCGGCGTCCTACAGCGTTTCGCAGATTCTCCCCAAATTTCTTGAAGGTGGGAAAAGAGCCCCCGCTGCCCGCCAGAGGCAGGACCCGCCGCCGGCCGCCAGGGGGCGCCGCAGTGCCCGCCCGCCCGCCCGCCGCGCACCAACGGCGCTGGGCTGAGGGGAGAGCGCGGGAACGCGGTTCTGCCCCGCCTGAGGCGAAGGGAGCTGCGGCAGCGGCCGCGGGCGAAAGCAGGCGGGGGAGCCGCTGGAAAAGGGATCAGCCAGCAAGGCCTCGCAGCGTGGGTTGTGTCACCCGTGGAGGTCGCAGCCCTCGGACCGGTTGCAGCCCTCGGACCGGTCGCAGCTGGGTTTTTCACGGCCTGCCGGCGTGGCTCAAGCGCTGGAATTTGGTTTCTGTCGTTAAGTGGAGTCCTCTTTAGGCTCTTAAATAAACAGCTGTAGTTTGAGGTGGAGGCATGGGTGGGTTCAGGGTGAGCAGAGCGGAAAATGCATTTCAGGACACGCAGCTGAACTTCAGGGCTTTTGTTCCCAGGTGATACGGAGGGTGTAAAATGCTTGACAGAAAGAGAGGCTTGAAAATTACGGTCAAATAAGGAGCAAGTTGCATAAAGGGGGACTAACGTAGATATTAAAGCCCCACACCCAAAATAGTAATGCTCAGAATTCCCAACCATTTGCAGGTGACTAAATTAACACATACCCAAAGCCCCTCGGCCTAGGCCAAAGCATCTCGGGATCTGGCTCAGGTCTGAGCCCTCAAAAACCACACGACACCAACCGATACTATTTTTCCTGAAAGGCTAGATCCAGGAGAGTCATCGGAATATACTTACCAGATCAGGTACTGGCAGTATTCATCTCTTCTCCAGAGAAGAATTCGGAGGTTTGGACACTGGTCCGGGGCACCGGGGACGTAGGGCCATACCTCTCACCTCCGTAAGCAGCTACCAAACTGCAGGCTGGTTGGATGGGCAACAGAAGGCTGCACATAAATGATATTTTTCCCTTAGCTAGTATGGAATATTTCCAGACTGATTGGACTGGAGAAAGGGAACAGGACTGTGTCGCTCTGGAATAAGACTCTTATTCCTGTTTATTCATCTTGGAGCTTTAAAGAAGGAGCATGTCTCCCAACAGAGAAGAGCTGCAAAGTGATTTAACCTCTGAACTACTCTGAACTGAAGGGCTCCAACACCCTTTCCTGTGTTCGGGGAAAACTGCCATTTTGCAAAAAAGCCCAATCCATCACAAGTGTTGCTGGAGAAGTCCTACAAGTTTCAGCCCTTCCGCACAGACAGGCAGAACTTTGCCTACTCGGCAAATCCTGCCAGGGCAGAGGTGTTAAATAACTACCTTAAAGCCCAGTGTCGCAATACTCCCCGTCCTTGCTCAATTGTCGCCTGACCTTAGAGACTTCTGGAGCCTGCTGATGCTTTTCTTGTTGAATTTCGCTTGCCCCAGAACTTGAATGACACAGGAAGGTGTCCTGCAGTGCTCTCGAGAGGCCCACTTCCAAACCATGTTTCGTTATGGGTAATTAGTTGAGTAGCCATAAGGGATGAGATAGATAACTGGGAATGCCGCAGTCGAAGCTTAGAGTGACCACTAGTCAGCATTGCAGTCTTTCGACAGAAAACACATTGTTTTCTGCTATGTGGACAAACAGGTTGGACTAATTACCACATATAATCATTATTATTTATGCTCTACAGACATCAGAGTTTTGTCTTTAAATGAATTTATAGAGGGAAAAAAAATCACAAAGCTGAATAATCCCTTTAATTATACACTTAAAAATCCTGAATGGAAGAAATTAGGAGACACAAAGGAACAAACATAAACTAATTATTCCTTGTTTTGCAGCTAACGTATTTCTATGGTAACCACTATAGTCTTCGAAGAAATTAAATGATTTTTTTAAAATCAGTTCATCAGGAAAGTCACCCAGTAAAGCCACAAAACAAAAATCGTTCAAATAAGTTTAGAGATGAAGGGGAAAAGCATGCATTTTCCCAGCTGTTGATCATTAGAGCTATGAAACTGCATTTTCATTAAAACCACCGAGTAGATTCTCTCTTACATGCTGTGTGGGGAGCTTGGTGGGTATGCACATGGATACACATGTGTGTATACAGAAGAGAGGAGAGACAACTTTCACCTCTTCTGTATACCATGTGTCAATGAGGCAAGGTGGACAGAAGACAAGGATGTATGTTTTGTAACAGTTGCACTCTCTGCCCACACACTCATTTTTGAGATTGAAAGCTTCCAACCTAATTCTTACCCAACCTCACTTTTTCTGTGCAACTTCAGGTAGATTGTTAAGTATTGATTTAAATGTGGAGTGTCCCAGCTCTGCCTCTCCCATATGCGGAAAAACATGTCAGGTAGGCAAAAAAGGTGTACGATTTTGGTAGGTCAACAACACATGGAAAGTGGTGTAGTATTCAGTAAAGACCAAGTTTACACATTTTTGCCCTTGAAATGTAGTGAATTAATCAAAACCATGCACTTAAAACCTAAACCAGCCTGTCACCAGCTTTACATTATTAAACTTTAGCTCAGGGGGTGCATTGCCAGAGGAATAATTCAACCAGAATGGTCCACAATGCAGGCAGATTCTGGCTCTGTGGGAGGTTCACTTCTTCAGGCTGTGCAGAGCTTGTTAGTCAAAAAGACAGTTCATGCAAGCATGCTTTACTCCTCTTTTGACCACACCACCAAAACCAATGGTTTCCCCTATCACATCTGTGGCCATGCTGGCAGCTACAGATAAAGAAGTTAACTGAATAGGCTTATATGAAGGGATCCTCAGGTTTCAGTTAAGAGGGAAGTCCCTGCAGTTGAAGCTGAGGAACAGGGTTCAAACTTTTTCCACAGAATTCAGAATTTTTTCCCTCCCTTTGGGCTCCGCTTGGCACTTTTACCATCATACTCTAGACATCTCTTCCTTCACTGCTGTGATCAAAACAGGAACTTTACTGCAGAAAACTGTAAATTGAATGCTGTACACGATCTGTGTCTCTATGCTGGGATGAATTGTCACAAACAGAAGAAATACCAAGACACTTCAGTGTCAGAAGAGACTCAAAGGCTGCGCAGCTCCCTGCGGGATACCTTTCTACGTAACAGCCATCGTCAGCATTACCATTTCTCTCGGATGGCTTTTGCCACAGCTTTGTAAGGACATAAAGACATGTCACACATCCCAAGCACAGTCCAGCAAGAGATTCATTCCTGCCTTTGGTTAACGTAAGATTATTAATATTCCTAATAGTAGCAATAACAGCTCCTAGTAAGACATCCTGCTAGCTTTGGAGAACAGGTTTCTATTTTCCTCAGGTTCTAATTTTAGAATCTTCTGGGGACTATGTAAATATATGAGCTAGAAACAAACAAAAGAACCAGATAGATTATTTGCTGAAATCCCGGGGTGGGTGATCAGATCCAATTATCCTGCTCTAATGAAGTCACTGCCCTGGACTTTCACAGATCTGCAGAACAAAGGGCAGCACAGGAGTATCACAGGTCTGGCTGGGCTGCTGCCAAAAAGAGGAGCTTTCCCATCTACTTCACTGGGAGACACCAAACTTGGGACAGATAGAGATGCACTGAGAGCAACAAACACTGAGCATCAAATGCTATCAGGACTGGCGAAAGGCAACGAGGATATGTGTACAGCCATCTGGCACCTCACTGCAGTCAGAGAAACTTGCTCCCATTTGATGCAAGACTCCTCAAGCTCTCTGTGCCGTGCTAGTTGTGGCCCCGTTCTGCATCTGCTCTGCCAAATCTTTGTGCCCGCTGCTATTTTTAGAAAAAAATGTAGTGGTGAAATGCTCATTTTGTGTTTGTAGTAACAGTTTTCTTCAAAAGATAAAGCAGCTTTTCAAACATTGAAATATATCTCTAAAGTCAAGCTTCTTCACATCCCATTTTTCTTTTTCATTAATCCACCAAAGATATCAAAAACTACATAACAATTTGCACCACACTTCTAACACACAAAAATGCTGAAAATCTTCATGAGGTTTTTTTGGCTCTTGATTCTACAAAGCACTTAAGCAGGAGCTTGATTTACTGCAGGTAAGTAGTATGTGGCTCCACTGGGACTACGTATCAGATTAAAGAATAAATGTAATTGTCACTATAGATCAATGCCATAATTTATTCCTCCTTGAGTATCAGATGGATCCTTATAGTCTCTTTGATAAACTCATGCAGTGCAAAACATTAAGTGATCCAACCTATGAAACCACACACACACTACTGGAAATTTATACCCAGATACATATTAACATCACTGTTCAAATATTTAATTTCTATTACATTTCCCAGTTAATAAAATCCTTGGTTTTTTCAGAACTCTATATAAAGAGCTCACAGAAGCAACCCCTCAACCTTTGCCAACAATGTCTTGACAAATTCCAGACCCCCCCAAACCCCACCCCTCACATTTATCAAGTCAGATCCCTTCAACAGGGACAAGTTTTCAAGACTCTGGAAAAATAACTTAAGGTATTTAGAAGAATGCAAGAATTTTGTAGGCCAGCTATAAGGCATAAAATCAGATATTGGAGTTGCTTTTGTTGATAGCAGGTGCTTTGGACACGTTTCTTTATGTGCACTTCAGGGACCCTTAGTCACTAGAATCTGAAAGTTAGCACATCCATCAGAGGTATGATTTAATGGCCTTCACAGCAAACAGTGACCCTACAGGAAGAATAAATGAGTATGTGTTGTTAGCTGAAGGCGAAGGCATGTTTTGCACACATGATGTCACTCTTGCAACTCAGGAAGAACTAATTGCTCAGCTTGTTGTAAAGTCTCATACTCGTTGGGTTCACTTGCAAATTATAGTTGTCTGGAGAGCTACAGTATGTCATCAGCACACAACAATGTTGTCTGAAGCGTAATTAATATCTGTCTTTCTTTTCAAGTTCCTTATTTACCCTCTTTCCCCCATGACAAATATGTTAATGACCTCTCCAAAACCCACAAGTTGTCATTTTCAAAGAGCCCCCGTCTTTCTGCCTTGAGCTGAACACTTTAGACTAAATCACGGTGAGCCTGTTCTTGCCCCCATTAAAACTATTGAGGGTTTTGTTAGTGACTTCAGTGTAAGCAAACTCTCACAGGCTGTAATGGGAACAGGACCACAGACCTATTTTGCTTTGCACCTTCAGCCAGAGGAAAAAAAAAAAAAACAAAAAAACCAACAACACACCAAACAAACAATAGGCAGGGATTGCCTTACAATTTTGCAGGATTTTGAGTTGAATCGGGTGCCCAGAGCACTATGAAGATCATCAAATCATCCAGTCTTATGCTTATGGTTGCAAAGTTTGTGTTGGATTACGGGGTCCTAAAAGGCTACTTGTTTTGCCTTTGGTTTTGATTTTGAGAATAGGTTTTATGTCTTTGAGGCTATTTTCAGGGATATTACCTGCTTACCTGATTCTCTTTTAAGTACTTATCTGCAAAGGGTAAAATATTGCCCAGAGTTTAATATAGCTGCATGTGAAAATAAACATTCAGAAGATGTATATCAGTGACAGCAATAGCTGTACTGGTAGCCCAGACCATTACTGGGGAACATTTTGTTACCAGCTTATGAAGTACTGCTCACACTCATACAAGGACTTGGACAATTCTGAATGTGTGCCCATTTTTTTGTGTGTGTCTTTACAAATGAGTCAGGTTTACAAATAATAAATGTATTTACACTAAAACCAGAAATAGGTTCTCCTATATTTAATTACCCACATCTGTATTCTACTTTTCCTTTTTTGTTAAAAAAAAAAATCCCCCGATTAAATCATCTGCCATGCAGCAGAAATCTCTGTACAACAAAAAAAAAAAGTACTATTTCCACTACTACATAGCTGTTAGTTTCAGATGTGAATAAAGCATTTCCCTTTCCAAGTTTTAAACACATGGCAAGTCCCTGTGCTGTATTTATCAAGTTTTCGCATGTTTCTATCATTCCACAATTAGCAAGGCAGATCTTCTGGAATTCTTACCATATTACTAATATGAATGTGCTTGCAGGTAAGAAACTACAAGACGCACTATAAATTTCTTCTTCTTTTGTACACAGTGCTGTAAAATAGAAGTTCAAACACCCATATTTTTTTTCCTAAAACACCCAGCTGTATCCTGATTTCAGCATTATCACCTCTTCTGTCGGTGCTGTGGGACCATGACTGCAAGCAGACACTCATACCTCATTCCAGCTCAGCCCCAGTACCATTACAGCTGCAGCAGTAGCAGTGCATTTGAGGGTGAACATGGTATCTGAGGGACACCACAAGGTCTTAGCTAATTTTACCTCGACTGGACATCCTGGTTTTGGCTGGGATAGAGTTAATTTTCTTTCTACTATTATGTCTTCGATTCAGTATAAGAATGTTGATAACACACTGATGGTTTCAGTTGTTGCTCAGTAGTGTTTATACTGAGTCAAGGATTTTTCAGCTTCTCCTGCCCAGCCAGCGAGAAGGCTGGAGGGGCGCAAGGAGTTGAGAGGGGACACAGCCAGGACAGCTGACCCAAACTGGCCAAAGGGGTATTCCGTACCATGGGACGTCATGCCCAGTATATAAACTGGGGGGAGTTGGGCAGGAGAGGTGCATCGCTGCTCAGAAACTAACTGGGCATTGGTTGGCAAGTGGTGAGCAATTGCATTGTGCATCACTTGTTTTGTATATTCCAATCCTTTTATTATTATTATTATTGTCATTTTATTATTGCTATTACTATCATTATTAGTTTCCTCCTTTCTGCTCTATTAAATTGTTCTTATATCAACCCCAAATTTTTACCTTTTTCCTTCTGATTCTCTCCCCCATCCCACTGGGTGCAGGGGGAGCGAGCAAGTGGCTGCGTGGTGCTTAGTTGCTGGCTTTTCCCCAGCCAGGAGAGTTATACCATCCTATGAGGTTTCCAATGAGAGCACTGAGGCCAGTTTTCCAACACAGATTTGCAAAACCTGACTATCTTGTAAGCATAAAACACACAGAGCTCATACCTACCCCTTGCACTGAAGACTGATACAGAGTCTCAGTCCTGCTGACCAGAGGTGGAAGGAAACCCCTGGTCTGCAAGCACTAAGGTACAGTATCCTACAAGCAATCTGCCATTTACATTTTTAAAGGGCTTTTATATTACATAGGTAGAGCAGCATAAAGGGAGCACAGAACATAAACATTGCGGAATGACAGGAAAAAATATTTCAGCAGGATTTTTTTTTTTTTTAATGACCTATATTGATTCTCATTCCATCATGGTTTAGACGTGTTTCTTCAGCATTATGTTAAAACCCTCCTACATTCATCATTTAATAAAGATAACCCCTCTGCATTTAAAAGCATGTATAGGTTTGTAAAGTCTGCCAGACAAGCCCAGTGGATTTTAATGATCTTCTCTTATAACAATAAATGGACAGCTCTTGGAATCGGGGCTATGATTCAGGATTCTTGGGTTCTGGTCTTCATTTTGCAATACCATCGCGGCCAAGCTACATTTGACACCTCTGTGCCTCAGCTTGCCTAGTTCATAAATGGCCCCAGCAACACCTCTGTCACATGGTGTTAAAAGGTTTAGTTAATTGCTTCTCATAAATCATATTGAGAGCCTTGAAAAAGAGAAATATATATATATGCAAAGTAGTTTTGATGTTGTAATAGAATTGCATTGCTGTCAGATGCAGTGTTTAAAATTAAATTCTTAGGAGATTCATATTTCTTGTATCACTTTGCTACCCATTAGCATTAAGGATTACTTCCAGAATTTTCAAAACCTAGGTACAATATTCATGCAATTCAAGATGACACTACTCAAGACACTCACAGGGGAAGATACTGGAACAGGAACAACTTTCTCTGTCCATCTCCCGTTGAAGTGGAGCGAGTTTTACACTCATTTCAAGGGCTGTAGACCCAAATCTAGTCACCATTCCTAATCAGCCTTGAAAAGAAACACTGCCACTTTAGAAGA
The DNA here is from genome assembly GCF_929443795.1 of Astur gentilis. Lineage (NCBI taxonomy): Eukaryota > Metazoa > Chordata > Aves > Accipitriformes > Accipitridae > Astur > Astur gentilis. The sequence goes on along the minus strand of NC_064905.1, from coordinate 19,999,637 downwards.
CACAAATCCTACATTTAATAACTCAGTTACAAACAAATGCTTCTCCTCCCTCCTTTTAACTAGCACATTGGGTGGCTGAAGGATTTAAAATTAGGTACCTTCACTTCATGAAGTGTTTTGAGATCTGCCAAGTACAAAGTAGAGTGTTAAGATTACCATTTTCACTTTGATTCCCGCCCCCCCCCCCCCCCCCCAAATTACTTGCTATCAACTACAGCTGCTTTGCGGACGAGAAGATAAGGGGTTTAGGAATGAATACTGTACCTTTCAGGGTATCATACGCACAACTGTAGTTTGTGGTAGCAGAAATAGGATCAAGCTATGAAATTCAGATTAGGTGAGAAATTCCCCATTTAATGATTTTCAAAGCCTCAGTTTTACTTCTGCCCACTAGAAAGACAAGGGAACATTACAAACTTTCAATCCTTGTCCAGAATTCAACACAATCCAGTAAAGCTGTCTTTACTTGGGCTTTTGGCTCAATTTCAGGTCTAAGATAGAGCCAAAGTAGATAATTTCTGTGCCTGTGCCATGTTGCAGTGAAGTGGCACAAAAAGCAATATTCATGGATAGAGGTGCCTATAGCAACATGACTCCATTCCTACACATTTCTCCCACTGCTTGCGCGGGTTGAACACTCCCTGTGCTCCAGGCATACAGTGTACGCGACCACAAGTGGACCTTTGGAGGAGAGAGGACTTGAATCCCTGCTGAGCTGTTCCATCCTGGTACGATTTCTAACCACACAACTACGACAAAATCCCAGACGATGAGACCTTTGGAGACTCATCCTTCATCCCTACCCGGGGCACCAGGGAACACGAGCTCCATTCCCAGACCAGCTTACTCAGTCTTTCCTACGACTCATGTCAAACAGGCAGGTGAAAGATTAGTCTTTTATTTAACCATTTCAAATCGAACTATTTCTGGTTCTTTCACAGACTGGCTGTGCTTCGCCAAGGAAACCTGAGGTTTTCTATGGGGATTTTTTTTCTTAAATCTTATATGTGGGGAAAATAAAAAAAATTACTAACGAGCTGGAAATATTTAGTATTCTTCACAAAATGAACCTGATACTTTGGTGATAGTATGGCAACTTGCCTTCGGTGCTAAATTTCAGCTTAACAGAAAAAGGTAAGTGAGAGCATCTTAGCATTTTAGTAGCCACCTACCACCATATGAACAAATCAAGCTACAAGAGTAGATTGTAATTTATTTCTTGCTTGAAATCAAGAGGACCAACAGGTATGCTGCATTGCCCAAATTCTGACCTGAATCTGAAGCAACCAGGTTTTACAAGAAGGGGCCTGGACACTGATTGGAGCCATCTATGTGCTAGAGAATGTAAATAGGGAGACAGGTAATATAAATAATACATGACTGCAGGATCCGGCCCTCATTTGGGGGCAGAACGCTGAAACTATAATTGCTCTTGCAATGAATAGCTGATGAATGAAAACAATTAGTCATTTTATTTAAGCTGTTGTTAGTTCTGCCAACACAAGTTTACAAAAGTCATTAGTCAGACTGCACGCAAAAAGAAAGGAAAAAAAATAGAGACATTTGATTTTAAAAAAAATAAAAATCATGAGATTAAAAAAACCTGAACTGATAAAGGTGTTCAGGCTTTCTCTTCCTTTCTGGCTGAGACATCAGGGCCCTTTTTTCCAAGCTTTTCTATGGAGTCATGAAACCTAGAATTTTTAGCAGTTTGGTTTTTTTAACAAAACAAAGAGCAAGCCAAGCTTTGGGACTGCAGGAGCAAGGACTTTATAGATTCTCACAGGACTCGGGATCAAATTTGGAGCGCAGGAGCTGTGCAGGACCGGGCACAGGCCAGCGGGCAGCGAGGCGCAGTGCCTGCAGAGGCATGGCCTCCCCGCGCCGGCTGCTGCCAGCCACGCAGCTCTCCGCCGAAATTCAACAGCCTGTGGGACGCGGCTGGATGTGGAAGGAGGCCAACACAAGCACCACAGGGGCAGGAGGAGGGGGAAAGGCCGGCACGGCTCATCCCGCAGCAGGATGGAGGGGCACGACTGTCCCCAGGCCTCCTCTTCTGCCAGCCCCACAGGGACAGATGGCTCCTCAGCAAGTACCTGCTTCTCAGTGAACGCTGACAGTCCCGCCAGCCCCACACGTCAGTCAGCACCAAAACCAGCAAGAAACACCTCGTTTTTCTGCATTTAACCTTCTCAGGTTTGGAGAAACAGGGTCACCACAAATGCAGGCCGGTATATATATTCTCAGTCTTCCTCCCGCCTGGCCGTCAGCCATTTTGTCTTCCCGCTCAGGGGGTGGCAGGCACTGGCCTGGAGGGGAAGGGCGGCCATTTTGCCAGGCTCAGCCCCACACACGGGCCCTGCGAGGTGGCAGTGCGCCAGACGGAGTCTGCGCGGCTGCGGGCAGCCTGTCCGATGCAGGTTAACTGCAGACTCCATTGCCTGGCACCGCCGTACTCAAGCCCCACCACAAGACCCACCTGGAGATGGCAGAGGGCTGCTGCCACAGCACAGCCACAGCCAGCACGAGGTTTGCCCCAGGCCCTGTCAGGAGTCTCCTAATCCATTAGGACATAAACACTGACTGCAAAGAGCAAACAGACATTTTATGCCCCAAACACTCAGTGCCCGAGAAGACGACGGGCGAGAGTGGGGTCAGCAGGGCGAGGAGTACAGGGAAACACGACAGCCCTGGCTTGGAGCCAGCACAGGTCTTGGCATACCGACTGCCTCCCCATTGCTGAGGGGTTTTCAGCATCAGGAACAAGAATCAGGTGGAAACTTTGTGCTTTCCAATACCTTAAAACAAAAAGGGTTAAAAGACTTTTCTCCTTTCCTGGGGAATTAAAGTAGTGGTTCCAGGTTTGCCTCGCAGCTATTCGTGGCATCAAAAGCATGCTCATGAGATCGTACTCAGCTACAGCAACACCACCAGTTGAAGAGCACATGCTTCTTTTTATTACTACTTCTAAAAAAAAAAAAAGCCATAAATTTACCAGCCCAGACATTTTGAAATGCTGAAGTGCCACTGACAGAAAGATGGGGAGCAAAGCGCATGACCAGATTCTGGTGGAGGTTGAAAGGCACCAGGTCCCAAATGTTGCCTGGATACAGGCATGCATTTGTTTAACCACGAAGAAGAAAAACTGTTTCATAGCAGATACTTCTATTATAATAGACAAGATGATCTTGATGTAGTCTCTAGCTGGTCAGCTGTGTATGCGATCTGTCACCTATATTGCCCTGGATGCTCCAGTCTCCATTCTTTTCACCTCTGTAGTATTTGAGAGTCATTGTGCTCATATTTTCCTAAAGGATATGGTACCTTGCTACAAAATACACCATCAAGACTAAATAGTTACTGGCATCCCCAGCAAGACCTGCATAGAACATGGAGGTCTTCTCGCTCCTCTTCTACAAGGATGCAGCACACCAAGAGGGGAGGCACGCAGTGGTTACAGCTGCTGCTAGTAATCCTGTAGCTTCTCTTTGACTAAATGGGATGTACACACCTCAAGGGAAAACAGCCAAAGCTTTTACAAACCTCTTGTCTGTCTTGGCTTACAACACTTCTTCCTAAGAAAACTGCCACAGTGCATGGTCACACTCCACACAAGAAACCACGGAACTCCTGCTGTTTTACACCCACTAAGGAGAGATGCTACCACAGACCAAGTCCAGAGAAACAGTTAAACAGAGGCATAGCAAAACTGTATAGCTAGTGACATTAACAGCTGTAAGCTTTTGAGCTCTCTATAACAGATAGGTGTTTGAATGTGACAGATGTCAGGCAGAAATGGGACTGACTTGTTTAGCAGATTACAAGTTGGACTGGTAAGAAACAGATACATGTCAATAATCTGAAAAGAAAAAAGCTTTTTAAAGGGCAGAATTTCACTCAAGTTTAAGTTTAGCCCTGTCTTGCTTCAGTTCACAAGTTAGATTTTTATTGCACTCCAAATGCTACTTCATATGAACAAAAATATATTGTAGAGAACCCAGGAAAGTTCACATTGAGCTCAGGAGATGCTGTGCTATTAGAAATGGACAAACCCAACTTCCCCTTGCTTTATAGTGGTATGCTCCAGTATCAGTGTTGGAAGAGAGGCTAAAAAACTTAGTTTGTGACTAACTTCATATAAGCAACATCTAAACTTCATTTTTCCAAAGTACTTACATACCTTCACTGCAAAGTACCTAAAGAGCAGTGGGTGTAAAGTGCTGGACTAGACCTTAACATAATGGCTGTGCAATCAACAGAAAAACCCCAAGACTTAGACTGAAGCCTTATGCTCCACCTTGGCATGTGGAGAGGATCATATAGTTCATTATAAGAGGGAAAACTAGGATCTAGCTGTTCATACAGCAATTAAAACTGCTGCTGAGGAAGAGGTATTTCTCCACGTCCATTAAGAATTACAGTCTGGATACAGTTTGTATTCAGTATACTATGAGATATTCATGATCTCCTCTGCCGCTGTGCACACAGTCTTTTTGTGCCTTTATTCAATGTGCCTCAAACCCTCATAACCTAGAATTTTATTTATTTGTTTTAAGTAAAAGTTACAGTTAAGCAGAGATTAATAGACTGGAAAGCTTAATGTGCTTAATGGTCATAAAGGGAAGTCTTTGTTAGAGACTGAACAGGACTAATTAATAGGTAAATGCAACTAATGATTCTTTGCTTCAGCTAGACCATCTCACATATCACAACAAATACCTTCCCTAAAGATACTTCAGATTTTCTAAATGGTACGTACTGCTCAAGAGAGTCACTCTATAGGTTATTCCCCTGGCTGTATTTCTGTATGCCATATGCTCAGAAGCAGTAAGGAGCCTTCCTGTGATCCGTCTGTTTGACTGAATCGCTGTGAATCTCTTTTGTCTGCCTAGATCTCCAGGAAGTAGCATTGAATCTCCTCAGCAGTGTTTTAATTGGCACTACGTGAACATCCTGTCATCACTCCCCTTCATTTTCTAATGTATCTTTCCAAAATCACAATGCCTACTTCTCTAATTATTTTATTTGGCAACCTGGACATAAGGGTAATTGCAGTGTTCGCTATTAGCTTGTAAGAAGGACAGAGGATCAGATCATCTGGAGGAAAGAAAAATCAAACCAGTAGGTCCTGGTTATACTCCAATAGGAGTCTCCAGAGGAAATGTGTGGCTGTCCATGAAGTATTGCTGGCAACTTGGAGAGCAATTTTCCTTAAGACCGATACTGAACCAATATTCCAACATGACAGTAGAGGTACAGTAACTCTAGATATGCTATATTCCCAAACGAGATGTTGAACAAATGTCTTTACCACATGTGGTCATTAGAGATTTGATGTAGAGATGAAAGGTGTTAACCTTGGAAACCTGGCCAGACTCCAACATGGGTAATTACATTCTGCCTCCCTAAGCAGTTCTCTGTAGAGTTTCAGCTGGACATTTCAGATCTTAAACCGTTATGTAGCCTTGCTGTGAGTGGCTTAAGAAAAGGACTTTGTTTGATCACTGTGACAACTCACTGATATTCTGCATCAACAACTCATATTACGGAGCTGCAAACCTTAGAGCAGTAACAAATCATGTCACAGAAAAACTATTCTGGTTACTGTGCATTGCTGCAGCCCTTTTACACATGAGTAGCCCTAGGAATGCAGTGAAACCTACTGTGCAGATAACGGTTGTGGGATGGACCTTTTGAAAAGAAGAGAGAAAAAAAAAGAGGTTGTATTTTCACTTAGTGTTTGCCTTGGAAAAAATTCATAGGTACAGGCTAGGATTGCTGTTTTACTGGGGTTAATTGTTAAAGATTGCATTGTGTCATTGTTTCTCATAGAAGCAGTCCTGCTTGGATCCGTGAGTTATACGATAATCTTGCAGAGTCTTGTAACACCATTACCAAGTGTAAGCATGGCATTTGTAGCCTGGCCACTGGATGCTACCAGCACATTAAATACTGTAGCACTGAGACCTGCTCTGCAAGCAGAGCATTTACAATGCCAGACACTCTTCTAAAGGAAGGTTCCCTAGAGGCAGTATCTATATTGCTGGGCAGATGCTCCCTACAATACACCCTGCAATCCTTGTCCCTGGGTACACACCCTCGCCCCACACCGTCTCTGTTTCAGGAGGAGATCTGCATGCACAGCCGTCCCCCACATGCACTAGTTTCCTTTGTAAGGAAGCCAGGGCACGCCTGGGGATGGGAGCCAAGCTGCGTGCTGAGAGGTCCCCAGTCGCCAGGATCTGGGGACCGGGGCAGCGGGCAGTAATGAACTGCAGCTGCTGACGCTGCAGCCCGCATTCAGTGGGCAAGCGGAAAGCAGCACTAAGAATACTTTGCACAAGTTTCCCAAGTGTTAACAAGATTGTTGTTATTGCCATACACATAATTAACATACACATCTTTTCCTTACAAAAGGGAGTCATATTTTAGCTAAAGCAGACACGATTCCTGCAAGTCCCATGCTGAACCACACTGGTTCCATGCAGAACCCTGATGCAGAGTTTCACTGAAGCCTGTCACACAACTGATTTAAATGCAAGTGACTTCAAGGTCTGCAAACTCAGACACAGCATAGGAAACTGTTGTAAAATGTGTTGACCATCTTATAAGATTAGAAATAAATCCTTATTGATGCAAAAAATCCTAGGCCTACCTGATCTTGTCTTGATTGCCATGCTATTTTAGATATATTCATTTCAAAAGACCTTTAATAATACTATGCAATAACCAGAGCCAGCGATGATCTCTTTTCATCATTAAGTTTCTGATATCATGAAGAACAACGTGGATCATTTTCAGAAATTTTCCCAGTGCTCAACATGCAACTTCTCAAATTCCCTTTAAGCGTTCATCACACCCATGCAAATAATTTATTCTTCCCCACAGCAGCTTTGTGTTTGATCACAATGACAACTTACTGCTGCTACTCTGTATCAAATACATTATGGAGCTTCAAACCTCAGAGTGCTAGCTAAATCACATCGAGGAAACCTACTGAGGTGAATGTCCATACCTGCAGTCCTTGCACACGATTACACCTCATGAACTCAGTAAGATTTAGTTATATCAGCGAGGTCTGCAGAACCAAGACCATGCTTTTGAAAAATGAATTGTTAATCCTGAAAAGGATTAATACATTGGATGATAAGCAAATACCGAGCTCAAGATTATTGTTACAAGCAAGGCACTTTGACTATAAACTACAATTTTATCATTTAGGAGTCACCTGTCCTGCAAATACACAGGCGTTAATTTGTCTATGAAATCCCTGGGAAACCACAAACAGGTTTTAGAATCTGCTGATCAGTGTAAGTAGTCTGTCAGAATAGCTTTAGCAAATAAAAGAAATGCAAAATACTGAAACGTACCTAGAGGACAGAGTCTCCTGGTTGAGTAGGATTGCAGGCTGAGACCCAAATAGCTGGTAATTTGGGATGGAACGGCTTCTACAAATCAATCAGTACAGAAAGCCAACATCACACAAGCTACACATTTACCAGGCAGTGTTTGACAGCAAGAAACAAGCTACAGCATAGAAAAATTTCAGTGTATTTTAAGCCTCCATCCCAAACTGACTCCTCATACAATTCATCTGCAGGCTGTAATTTACTAAATCCATCTGTTGTTCCTACAGCTTGCTTTCTGGAAACGCTGCATTTCAAGGGTCTGCTTGTTAGAGAAGGTCAAAGAGTAAAGCAGGCCCTTTCATTTTAAGTGACTTGAAAGAAAAGGAAAGGAAATTTATATTTAGAAATAGCAATGATTAACTAGGGGAAATATATTAGAGTATTAAAATAAACGACATAGAATAGCTCTTACTTCCAATTAGGCTGACTTTACTTCAAGAAAAATATTTATATACAAATATAAAAAGCTGGGGAATGCTAACCTATGCTAAGATGAAAGCATCTCATAACATAATTCAAGTTTAGCCATTAAAACGGGTGATCACATTTTTACGTACTTTTTCTTCTTGTCTTTCTAAAGTCGCTGCTTCTGTGCTTTCTTCTCTAGTCACCAAAACTTTTCACAACTTCTATTTGTCTGTTACCAAGCCGCCTATTGCAACTGCACACCTTCTACATCTCCATAGCCTTCAGAAACGTGTCGTCTGCTACTACTGCATCATTCCTGGATCCACACACACATCACGAGCAGACAACTAACAGATTCACCACAGAATTAAGGCCACAAACTCCCACACATATCAGTCCGAAACTGAGGGTCTCAAGAGCTGAAGTCTGGACCACGATCCACCAAGACATACCCTGGACTCCTGCCTGTATTCAGGGCTTCTGTTCTCAGCCCACTTGTAGGACAAGATAAGGAGCACCAAAGCCACTTCAGAAAAACAGAAGAGAGCTGCCGGTAACTCCTGAGCACACCCCAGGATCAGTGAAGTGCTGGTGCTACAGCGCAGAGCCATAAAAGACCACACAAGTCAGCCCAGAAACCCAAAGGTGTGCCTACAGCCCCTGTGGACATACACAAGCTTGTTTTAGAGGAGCGAGCTCACGTACTGCTAGTGCTGTAGCCATCGTCAGGGGAAAAGAGGGAGCCCTGAGATCCCTGCCTAAATACTGAGCAGCTGACACTGTAGTTGCCCAGGTGTTGGCTTCCAGCTAATCAGTTAAAGGTGCATCACAACCGGCTACAGTCATACTTCAGGGCTGGGGCATAGACCGTGGTCACGGCCTTAAAGGGGGCAATAATTGACACCTTACAAAGCAGCTACTGAGGGAAAACACAATTAATACAGCTGGACTTTGAGCAGGAGACTGGGATCACCATCTGTATGAATGCAAAAGCCTCCCAGGACCCTTACTGGCATGAGTAGTCAGGCTTCCAGTCTAAGAAACATCCTAAGCTCGGGTGTGCTAACGTCATGCAAGAACACTGGTTCAGTCCTGACTCAGAAGAACCCATGTCACCCACTGAGTCACCAAAACCATCCCGGGCAGCATGGGTTTCCTTGGAGTCCCCTTTGTAAGCCCTGCTTAGGCCTGGCCCTGTTTTGCCTATAAGATTTAACATGATGGGAGTCAGAAGTCATATGATGCAATGAGCTGCATAGTTTGTTTGTTTTCTTAGGGCCTCTCCCTCCCTCCCTCCGACTGCAACCCTACCAACAGGCCTTTGTCTAAGGAGTAAAATGAGGAGCATAACAGAGTGTTCACATTTACTTATGGAAGAGCTACTCCAGCAACTCCTCTCAAGCCTCTGAAGTCAGCTCCAGTACAGTTATTTGGCCTAAGTTCATCTAAACTGAATGGGCTGACTTGGTTCAAATATATTGCACAACCAAATGATAAAACTGGGAGTGGGGGGGGGAATGACTAGTGATGACACATGTATTTAACACTGCATGTCTCCTCTTTCCAGATTAGGAGGAGCTGGCAAGCTTCAGTCTGTACACATGCCAACAGCGGATGTCGGCACATATACAACACTTTTCAGAACAACATACTGTTGAAACATGTAGTTCAACTCAAAGGCACCCCTTCTGTTCAGCTAGCCCCAAACAGCTATAAGAATTGTCTTGCTTAATATGGTAGGATTTGTAGCACAGCTTTTAATGCTGCTTTAATCTGGTTTCTTTGTAAGCACTTCAGAAGCGCAGAGAAGTAGGTAGGGGCAACCATGCTGTACTTTGCACAAGGTCCCCCACATCCATTTGAACTAGGGGAAGTGATGAAACTGTTGGCAAGAGGGAAAAGGCGAGGATAAAGGGGGTGGCATAAATGATGCAGGAACACAAGCCTCCCTTCCGCTTTTACCTTTCCTCACTTTTCTTTCATTTTTCAGTCTGAAGTACGGAGAAGTATGATGCTGACAAGCTCACCCTGGCTTGTTGTCAGTGTGTCTCAGTGAGAAAGGCATCAGTAAAGATCTGAAAGAAATAGCATCTGCAAAATAAATAAAAATATATTCCAAGTAGTAAATGAAGTGTTCTGCATTCATTAACAGAAAGCTCTGCCTTGCAGAATTCAGGTTCATAAATATGTTCGGTTTGTTCCTCCTTTTCCTTTCAATAATTTTGGTGTGAACATTCATTTATAAATTCAGCATTCTCCCCCGAGTCCCAGGTTCTTTTCCCTGCTTCATTTTCGCCTTCATCTCTTCAATTATTTTTCTTCTTCCTCACAGCAGGCAACAATCATAAACTAAAAACAATACAGAAAAAAACCCCTAATAAGTGCAGAGAAAGACACCTTTTGCCATGGGTCTGCAGTGGTGCTGGCAGTAATGTATCAGAAGTGATCAATATGCCCCATATGATATGGGTGGCTTTTAGACATTGAAATTATTTTCCTTTGCCTGCTGACCTGGCCACCCTATCCCACCACCATTACCCTGACAATTTCCTTTTAGTCTCGCTTCCTACCAGCTGTTTCCATTTCTTTCCCCCTTTCTTTCTGCATAGCCCAGGCCCTGGGAAGGAGGTGATCAGACTGCAGAGACTGAGGGAGGGCTTCCTGCCATGGGACTCAAACGCATGGTCGTGTAAGGCAGGAGACTGCCAAAGCCTCCAGCTCTGCTCTGCAGGAGTTTGATGTGCTAATGTGGGGATCACAGAAAGAGCTGCAGCCAAGGTTGTCATAATAATCCTAAACTCTTTCCACTTTTCCGCAGCAGGACCAGTCCCCACAGGTACCTCTCAGCGAAGCAGCCTCTAGTTTGGGTCTCGTTCCTTTCACTGCCCTCTCGAGTATCCAGAGACAGCAGTTCTCCATTCAGATGTCCCAGGTCACGACAACTAAAACCAATTTCACTGTCTGCCACTGAGTTCAGCAGATCATTGCCAACGTCCAGCCCCGTTGTCAGCAATGATCCTCATTCAGATCTATCTAACCCGTTTGGGTTTTTTAAATTATTCTTGTTAGTGCCCTTTCAACAATAGGGCTGTCTTTTAGAAACAGGGTCATTCAGACAGAAGCAGGTTGGGGAGTGCCTACATGTGAAATTACGCTGCCCCACATGATGGAGCACAGTCACCTTCGGTGGGAGATGTGCAAGAAGGGAAGAAGCAGTTGGAAGCTGGCTCTGGATAACAACCTCTTAACCAGGCTCAGCTGCAGCCTGGATAGCATGTCTGAGCAGAGCCTGAGCTAAAAGAACAATATTTGGATTTCTCCTGTACTTTGTTCCATCCAATGTACAAACAGGAATCCCAGGACAAAGTGTACTTCATGTGAATTGTACCAAATGTACAGCAAGGGGCTACTTCTATCGGCTCTTAAGGATTTTGTTAAAATGTAAAGGGCACTGTCAGAATAAAAAGGAACCCAGTACTTTGGTTTGGTAAAAATAAGGTTTTACGGACCTGAAAATCAACATACTTTTCCCTATGGTTTATGGAAAAACGGTTGTGGAAGCAATGAGTGTGATTCTGCAAATCCATCTTCATGGGTCCTTTTAATTTAGAGGTATGACTCATCGAAGCAGGGACTACTCGGATGATTGTATGACCACAGGATGCAGCCCTGGAAAAGTGTTTTTGTAAACAAATAAACATGCTCCTTCCTGTTTGAAATTCAGATCTTTCAGCATTGGGCAAGCGCCTGAGAACCTGACAGTGAAAGTAATAAGAAATATTAAACACGATGCCAGTTGCTTGGTCCAGTTCCAACAGCAAGAGGTGAACAAAACACATAGAGTGAAAAATAGATGAGTCTTTTTAAAGTCCTTTAATAATCTGAAGTGTTATTTGTATCAGGAACAAAGAAAAGACTTGTTAAGTGAAAATCGTCTGAAGAGACGGTCTTACAACCTGACAAAATCGAAACAGAGGGTATCTTCTAAACAAAGGAAAAGCCAAAAACTGCGCTGGGAGATTTGACGACGGCTTGTGCCACGTTGTGCTGTACATGCAGGGAGTTATCCAAAGATCACAGTCTCCAAAATGGATTTCACACTATGGCTTTTGACATGTGATGAAGTCTTTTGAGAGAGATTAACCTCCTTTCCTGGAGAAAGCAGGATGCTGGCCCCAGTCGGCAGACTGCAGTGCCTTCGCTACTTGCCTCCCAAGGGGGAAAAAAGGAGTCTCCAGTCCTAGCAGCTGGAAACATTTCCAGAAAAGCATGTAGACATTCAAAAGCAACCTAAATATTGTAATGTCAGGGAGTCAATTTTCTGTTGTTATTTTAAAAGCAATCTTTCGGCAGCTGCCAGTGAATCCTTTAAGTACATTTAGATCAATGCATGAAGTCAAATAAACACTTAAAATCATGCAAGATTAAGATGGGCAGAGTGAATCGAGTAGGGAAATGGCTGAGCGACTGCTTGACCCTTTATTCCGTCGCAGACCAACAGAACTGGAGGATGCTCCAATCCAGCACAAAATCCTGCTGTACTCGGGCACACGCGAGCAAAGGAAAGGCAAAGCGGAAAGAAGAACGCGAGGCTTTGCCCTTGCCTTAGCTGGGCCGAGATGTTTCAGTTGCAAACGATAGATCTATTTTACCTATTAGAGCTTGTCTAGACTAAGGAAATGTTCCTGCTATGACTATGCTGAGGTAATTACACCAGTGTAAACCCCTTTGGGCAAAACAGAGCTTTCAGTGGCCTGATTTACTCTGGTCACTTGCCAGGATTAGTTCAGCTGGTACCAGCCCATCCTCCAGGAGCTCCTGCTCCCAGCTGGAACCCCGCACAGGAGTTCTCATCCGCCTCATCTGAAGCATTTGCGGTGCCAATCTATCAATCAAGTCATCCTTATGGGACGATCGTGCAAATGTTTTTCTCCAAGAGAATAGTAAATATTTAGAAGGTTCCTCTGTTAGTAGAGAATTTATTAATTTGCTACAAAAACCCATGCTGAAATAAATCTCTTTTTAAATTAAAGCATGCTTTGATTTGTGTATGCATTTCAGGGAAACACATTTGCTGCAAATACAATGAAATAGAAAGGCAGATGTAGGAAGTTCAACCTGCCCGGGATAGATGTGTCCCGTACCCACCTTACATGAACTTGTATGAGAGGATAAAATGTGTCTAAAGAGAGTAAAAGGGGAGAAACTCCAAACTGATTCTATTAAATGAACAAAAAATTGAGAAAAACAAATAAACTAAATTAAGTAAATCCAAGTGCTTCACTCTGAAGCCCCTTGTAAAGACCAGAAGGTGAAACCCTAGCCCAAGAGAAGTTAGTGGCAACGTTTACATCGACTTTAAAGGAGAGGCTTCACTTAATATAATGTGTATGGTGAAGCCACGTAATGCCGCTGTGCATAGCATGGTACAAAAATACATGTGCTGAGTTTCACACAGAGCATTCAGAGAACATGTTGATAAATGCAGGATGAGGAACAGACAGACTGACAGACAGACTTAGTTATAATTTAATCTGGTTTACTGTTATCTGCAGGTGTTAGAGTTAAAATGTTCTAAAAAGTTATTATACACCTTTAATTCTAAACAGGTACTGGAGGACAGTTAGAAACTCTAAGAGTGAAACAAACATGCTCCTTTAAAAGTCTTCTTAATAAAAAAAAAAAAAGGAGGGGGGGAAAAAGTATGTGTGAAGCACAAAGATGACATCAGAAAAGTTCCTCAATTCACAGATGGCTGCACCTTTCAAAAAAAATTAAAATAGGAACCCTAGATTGATTTAATCACCCATACAAGCGAAAAAACGTAATGAAGATAGTTAGTGCCAAATTGGTTTCTTGGGACCTTTTCCATGTAAATAATACAAATCAAACCTTGAAGTTCAGTGCAGATATGATCTGACAAGTAAGCCAGGCTTTTTGTTTTACTTTGATCGAGGTCCAGAAATATTTTATCCAAGGTAAAGTTGTTTTTAAGTGTTTTCCATTTCAGTTTTTAATTTTGGGTATTCATCATATAGGAAACTTGCTTATAATGCTTATAACATCAGTCTGGCTGAACTGACTCACAGCACCAAACATAAAGATTTCCTTATATTTGCTCTCCGAGTGAAAACATAAAGAGCTCCCGATGTGACACGGGATCAATTTCAGCTCGCTCTGTTATTTTTAATGGTACAGCGAACGTCGACGACCTGCGTTGAATATTTCCAAACATGAAGTCAAGCCGACTCCAATATTTTTAGCACTGTTCCACTTCTCATAGGTGTGCTTGCGAATAATACTTTTGAAAATAATAAGACAGATATGCCTTTGTTTTCTAAGTGATTCCCCAAATTCCGCACATGCTGCCGTTCCCTCAGGATGCCGTCCAGAAGCAACAGTGCCTTCTCTTGGAAGAAAATCTCCACACATTAGGCTTATTCTGATTTTCCTTTTATACTTCTTTTTTTAAAAAATAAAATAATAATAAAAAAAGAATCAAAAAAGTAAAAAAAATCTTTTTTTACTCCATTCTAAAACCAGGATGAAGATTCTGCTGTCCAAAAAACTACATATATATAAAAAACCTAACTTTGTTCAAAATTTTCAGTGTTGTGTGCATAAATACAGACAGGCACCTTGCTGTAGGCATCTAGTTTTCAAAAATTCAACTCTTGTGAATAATGTAAAATCCTCTGGATTCTCTTACTGCCACAAATTGGTAGGTAGTATATTTAGAATTAACGGGGCCCCTTCTCTCTTTTCACTCAAATATGTGGTGTAAGGTTAATGAAAATAAGATGGATCTTTTATTTTGGGTCTTAAATATAATATTATTAAATGTGCCCACCAGAAATGTAGGATAAAATATTTGCTCTGCTTGAAGATTATGTGATATTTGTATTCTAAGCCTCACCACAGTGGGTTTCTTTAAATAGAAGCTATACTTTACTCCTAAATTGCTTAAGGCAAAGGAAGCAGAGATGATGTTTTTATGAATGTTTAAATGCAAATGGAACTGAGAGTGAATGCTATGCTAGCTAACATCAAAGGCTCACCAAAGTCTCTGCATTAATGAGGCTCTTTGTTTCCTGGATCACAGATTACAACAGGTTTCCAACTCATTGCCAAGGCTTTATCTCCATTTGGGAGGGCTGTAAATCTCAGACGATTTTTTTCACATGCAAAACAAGAGGATCATCTGAAAGAAAAAAAAAAAATCTTAAAGTAGCAAATATTTCATTCAAATGATTATTACTCAAAGTGGCTGCAGCTTATTTTATTTTTGTGATGTTTAAAAGAATGGAAATTTGCAGGCGGAGTTTCCTATGGGGTAGCCCGCTCATTCGCTTGGATGGGAGAGCTGAGCAGTAAAAAAGCAAACAGCATCCCTTCCCTCTCCCATCTCCTTCAGCCCAGCGTAAACTGTGCCCCCTAAATCAGAACAATAATTCTGTGTCATGCAAAATCAGCAATTAGCAGAAAGACAGATTTTGCTTCATTTAAATATATTCAGTACTTTTCAAAGTGGCTCCAACTAGTTCTTCTCCTCCCCAAAAAGTAATGAGATTATATCCCTAGTAATAATACCCTAATTAACAAGAAAAATAGGGACTGAGATTTTTAGCTTCCTATTCAAGGGCTGAATGTGACAATATGTAGTATATTGGGTCATAAAAAACAATTTACATGGCGTCATTACAGTCTGTAGAAAAGTCTCCAGGACCCAGGGCTATCTTATGCAATCTTAATTAAGGAAAATAAATATCGGTGTGTTGTTTTAAGCTACCGGAGACATGCACAGGACCTGTCGTATGTGATCAGAAGAGATGGGGAGTTTCCTTTTCCATGGGAACTGCTTAAAAAAAAACTCCGACGCCGACACAGAAGTGTCTAGTGTCTTCGAAATTGGCTGCGAAGATGGTAATTTCGTGTTTCCTGACCCTCGGGGCCAGTCAGGAAAACTAATAATTTTCTGCGATCCGACGTCACGTCTGTGCCTCCGAAGGGGCCTGGGATGAGGGAGCGATGGTGGGGAGCCGGACGCTGCGGCCATCGCCACGGCCGCGAGGACGCAACTGTCGTGCGCGCACGTGTGCGCGTACGCACACGTATGTGCTGGTGCGTGCCCGCGTGCACACGTACACGCGCCGGTGTGTGCCTGCGTGCGCGCACGTCTACGTTGATGTGCGTGTGCGAGCACATGCACGTGCTGATGTGCATCTGTGCGTGCACACGTACACGGCCTGACCTGTCTCGGTGTGCGCACGCGTGTATGTGTTCACGCGTGTCTGTGTGCGCACCCATGTACGTGCTGATGTGTGTCTGCGGTTCCACATACAGACTGTGGTCCTCTACGTTTAGTCGTGTGTCTGCCGACCTGGGCCTGTAGGTTCGGGGGCAAATGTGATCAGACAGATGTGGTCGTGTGTACAGAAGTGTTTGTGTGTGCAGATGTGCTTGTGCATACAGAAGTGTTCGTGTGTACAGATATGAGCGTACAGATGTGTTTGTGTATACAGGTGTGTTGGTGCGTACAGATGTGCGTGTACAGAAGTGTTTGTGTATACAGATGTGTTCATGTGTACGGAAGTGTTCGTGTATACAGATGTGTTCGTGTGTACAGAAGCGTTTGTGCGTACAGATGTGTTTGTGCATACAGAAGTGTTCGTCTGTACAGATGTGTTCGTGTGTACGGAAGTGTTCGTCTGTACAGATGTGTTCGTGTGTACAGAAGCGTTTGTGCGTACAGACGTGTTTGTGTGTACAGACGTGTTCGTGTATACAGATGTGTGCGTGTATACAGATGTGTTCGTGTGTACAGAAGCGTTTGTGCGTACAGACGTGTTTGTGCGTACAGAAGCGTTCGTGTGTACAGATGTGCGTGTACAGAGTGTTTGCGCGTGCAGATGTGCGCGCGCACGCCTGTGCGTTTGCAGATGTGTCCAGCTGCGCGCTCACTAGTGCTGACGTGTTCGGGGACGCGTGGGGATCCCACCCGTGAGCGCGTAGGCGCGTGACCTCTCGCGTGTGCCCGGCTGACGCGTGTGTCCGGATGCGCGTGTAGCTGCACACGCGGACACCTGTAGAAAACGCGCGTGGGGCCGCGCAGACCCACGCGCGCCCCCCGGCCACGCGCAGCCGTGGGCGCGCAGAGCCCCGGGCGGGCGCGCGTGAAGACGCCGAGCGTCCAGCTGTGCGGGCGCGCAGCGGCCCCCGCGCCTGCAGATGTGGGCAGATGTGAGCGCGCAGGGGAAGCGTCCAGATGTGCCAGCAGAGACGCGTGCCCCCACCGTGTGTACCCACGCGTCCAGATGTTGCTCACACCACCGGGGGCTACACCCAACCCCCAGCGCTGCCCACCGTCGGGTCACCCCGCACCCCCAAATCCTCCCCCCCCCCCCCCCCACCTTCAACCGGGCCGGGCTGGCAACAGCGGGGACCGAGGGGGTCCCTCCTCCCCGGGCCGAGCCGGGGGTGGGGGTCACCCCGCTATAGCGCTGGGGACACACACACAAACGCCCCCCCCCCCCGAAGCGGGCTGGCGGTCCCTTTAAGGCAAGTCCCTCCGCGTGTGTGCATCTGTGTGTGTGTGTGTGTGCGCGTGTGTGTGCGCGCGCGTGTGTGTGTGCGCGCGTGTGCCCGCCCCCCGGCCCCTCCCCGGAGCTGCCAATCACCCGGCGGCCGCTTTGATGTCGGCAGCCCTTGGCCGCCGCGCCGCCGCGCTCGCACACAGGCACCGGGCGCTCCGTGCCTTTGGCTGCCGCCGGCGCCCGCTGCTCCCAGGGAAACTTTCCGGGGCTCGGAGAAAAAGAAGCGGCGGGCGGGAGGGAGGGAGGGAGGGGGGGGGGGAAAGGCTGGGGGGGGGGGGCGGCGGCGGCGGGGTGGGGGGGGTGGGGGGCGGCTGTCGAACCCGGCATCCCGCGACGTTTGCCCGCCCGCAGCCTGCCGAGCCCCCCGTGAGCCGCCGGGGGAGGGAGGGAGGGGGGGTAAGGAAGAGATTTAAGAAGGAAAGACGATTATAAATTTTTTTTTTTTAAAAGAAAGGATTTAAAGGGAGTTTGGAAAGGGGGGAGCGAAATTAAAGGTGGTGGGGGGGAAAAAGTTGGAAAGTTAAAAAGGAAAGGGAAAAAACCCAAAACTTTAACGAGAAAAATTTCAAGCGGGAGCAAATTATTAGTGGTTTTTTTGGAGAGGGAGAAAAAAAAAAAAAAAAATTGAGGGAGAGGAAAAAAAAAAAAATTGCGAAGGGCTTGATCCGGGCGGCGGAGAACAATACTCGCCGGGAAAGTTGCTGCGCGGCTCGGGAGGGAGCGGCGGGAGGAAAATGCCGCAGCTGGGCAGCGGCGGCGGGGACGACCTGGGGGCCACGGACGAGATGCTGGCCTTCAAGGACGAGGGGGAGCAGGAGGAGAAAATCCCCGAGAACGCCTTCACGGAGCGAGACCTGGCCGACCTCAAGTCCTCGCTGGTGAACGAGTCGGAGGGCAGCGGCAGTCCGGCCACCGCCGCCGCCGCCGCCGCCGACCCTGAGGTGAGCCGGGCCGCCCTCGCCGCCCCCGCCCCGGCCCCTCGCCCCCCGCCCCGCCAAGCCCCTGCTCTGCCTCTCTCTGTCTCTCTCCTCCCCATGCAGGCCATCAGGCGTGTGCAGGATCCGCAGAGGGTTTATCAGGAGAAGCTCCCGGACCACATGGATGATGGTTAGTCGTGGGTGCCCCCCCCCCCCCCCCCCACTTCCCCGAGTCCTCCCCGGGTGGGTGAAGCCCCTCCTGGTCCCCAAGCCCACCATCTTCCAGGAGTGAGGGGTGCCGGCCTGGCCGCCACAGCCCCCTCCCACCCACCCACCCCCCCCACGAGGGGAAAGCTGCTTCTCTCAGCAACGAGGCATGCCAGTGCCCCCCCTCCCTCACCCCCCTGTGGGACCCCGCACCCCTGGGGGACCCTGGCACCCCCCCAACACCCTCTCCTAGGGGTAGAGGGCAAAAACGATTCCCCAAATGCGCTGTCACTTCTTCAGGGAGGGGGCCCTGACAGGCAGAGGAATCATCTGGCGTAAGGAGAATCTTGATGGGGAACTTTAATTTTGGCAGGTATGAAGCATCAGGACCCAGGGATGTATAAAGGATCCGCGTATTCTGGCTACCCTTTCCTAATGCTCTCAGACCCTTATCTGCCAAATGGATCTATGTCACCTCTGGTGAGTTCATCCTCTCCTTATGGAGAAGTTTCGTGGCCTCTCGCAGTTATGTTGCAGTTATTGTGCAGGCACCTACACGTGTTTTTCTTTTTTTCCTGACAAATTGCGGCCCGGTTTCTAAAGTGCCCGGGCTCTGCTGTGTCCAAGCCGACAGGAGAAGGAGTGGGAAGGGGCAAAGATGCTCGGCAGCAAGTGCCTGCTTAGCTCCGAGTTTGCCAGAGGAGCGTCTTTTCCAATCTCCCCATCCTCTAGGTTCGCCTTTACTTTTCCAGCAAACAATCCTAATATCTAATGTAAGAATGCGCCTTTGTTTTTTTTTCTGGGTCACAGGCTGTGGAGGTGAGCAGCTTCTGGTGTTTTTGTTCAGGGATACGTCCCGCAGCTTAACTTCAGTTCGATGTATCCTCTTGTAAAACGGCCAGGTTTTGGCCTGCCTTTGGTTAGGGCTCTGTTGTGGATGATGGATCTCATGCTTCTAAAATGGCAATAGAGGTGTTTAGGAGAAGGCTTAATGCTGCCGGAGGACTATTCCTGTCTTCTGCCTGTAAAGTTTTCCCTCTCGGGTCAAATCCGCTTTAGTAATTCTGTATATTCTAATGTTTATAAGTTTTGCTATCTGAATAATTAACTAAAGGCTTCTCTACAAAAGCTGTCTTTTCCCATCACCATCTCTATCGCAACTTCAGAAAATAATGTCGCGACATTGCAGCAGATAGTCGGTGCTCGTGTCGCTTCTGGGGAGCCGGCATTGCTACATTCATTTCGGATGTTATTCTGCGTTTACAGTCAGTAAATGAGAACAGAACATCATTGGGTTGACTGCAGGTTTAGTTTTTAACCTGTAAAGGGATAAGGTTCAAAAGAATATATAATGGCCTCCTCAATTTCAGTCACTTGTTCACTAGAGGGGTAGGATGTTAAGCTGGCGTTATGAAAAATGGCTGGATTGTGGCATATGAAACTCAAAATGTGGTGAAATACTGTTCTCTGGAATCACTGCCATATCCTCCTGCCCGACCCTGCTGGCCTGGGCGGCAGAAGGAGACGGGTCCCTCCGTGAGCCTGCCCGTACCCCAGCTCAGCCCTTCCTGGGGGAGCTGGCTTCCCCAGCTGCAGACTGTCATAATTTTGCTGAAGTCAGTGTGCAGATATTGAGGAGCCGTCCTTAAATTTTGAAGTCTTCCTGCAGTTTACAGCAAGAAAAGATGCGTTTGCGAGGCAGGGCCAATATACGTTATTGTAATCCAAATAAGCGTTTCTTCTGTTGCTTCTCGTGTTCCTTCCTCCAGGTACCAGGTGTCTTCCTCACCCCTCTAAAATACTAAGCTGCTCTCTCCTTGATAGATTTTAAACAATGATATTAAACTTGTCTTATTTAAACGCGTTTAGTTTGCTCCCTGGTATAGAAGACGGGTAAATTCAGAGTTACGTTAGCCCAGCAGCTATTCGCTGTAGTAGAATATTTGCTTTAATCTTACACCCTTACTAGATGGGCAACAAAGTACAATAGCCTATTTATCAGCAATTAAGCTAAAAAGTAGATTGTGGTTTGTGAATCGCCTTTCCCCTTGATAATGTAGTAAAAACCTAAGAGGTTGCTGTTGGAGCAACAGACAGGAGTAAATAGACTGTGCAGAACTCGAAGGGGAGAAAACTGAGTAGCAGAAGAGGAAAGATCCCGTCCCCTTGAGAGCCGCAAAAATCATCCACTGCCTCAGCAGACAGCTTTACTTAGGCCTGTTCGGATCCTGCGGTGGTTTATGTTGTGTGACTTAAAAAGCTGATTTGATGTTTTCAGCTAAAAATCAGTTACCTAACAGAGACAGGAAGATTTCTTCCTTGACTTGGTTTTTTGACTTGGTACAACAGCTATTCCTATATCTCCTTCTGAGCAATTTTGTCTTGTATTTATATTGACTGTGCAGAGGTTATCATAGTAAATTATGTATTGCTCTCGTACAGATTTATTGCTACTGTGTGTATTATATAAAGTGTGGGCTATAATCTGGTGGCTGCTTCCAATAATTGAGGAGGTCAAATCTGTGACCGAAGATTGCAGATACTTAACCATCCATAAAAGTGTATTTAATTAACACTTTAGCACAAGTAGAGTCGGGGAGGAGTGTTGTGTGAGTGAATGGGATTACGTATCACAGTCATGTGTACGCTTGATAGTGGAGACTGTATTTTGGCTAATGAGACTTCCTGGAAATGGTTGTTTGCAGTTAGGATTAATTTCAGAATCTTCAGAAAATAAAGATTAACAAAATTAACCCAGGAGTACTTTGGCAAACCGTCAGGGCTTTATATTTACCTGACTGAAAAATATAATACAGCTCTCTGAAAGATGAAGGGCGGCCGGCACTGAGGCTGTGGGTTGAACCCCCGCCCTGCGACGCACCGTAAAACCACATTTTTTTTTTTTCTGTGGGCTCCCTCCGAACCCCAGCAGGGTGCTGCAAGCGGTGCTGGAGCCAGCCCGGAGCGCCTGCCCGGGTGGGTGTGTCGCTACCGGCATTAGCGACGTGCTGCTTTCCTTTTTTCTTTCTTATTTTCTCAGCAGCATCACTTTTGCTTTGTTTCCCTCAAGGTGGTTGTAGCCCGCTAACTGTTGCGCCGCAGCTCACCCCAGCATCCTGCTAGGCTCCCTGCATCTCCCCAGCCAAAATCCTCTCTTTTTTTTACCAAAACGCAGCCACTTGTGTTATTTACATGCTCTGACGTTGCTCCAGAGTGATGGACCGAACGTGTTCGGGTACCTGACACGAGCAGCGACGCCAAGCGCAGCCGATGTCCCCAGTGAGCCGCAGCATGCGGCGAGAGCCTGCAGCGGGCAGGTCCTGGGCGCTCAGCTCAGTGACCCACCTTTGCTGCGGGTGGCAAACGCCATTTTAGGGTCATTCGTCTGGAGCGATGCTGGTTTGAGAGTGCACGAGTAGCCTGGACTGGCAGTAGAGCTATCCAAGAGAGAAAGGAGGACTGAGGGGTGGTCCAGGGCGTGCAGGTGAGTGAAGATGCTCCTGGAGATGGGGACAAGGCAGCCGGCTGAGCCCGGGTGTCCCCTGTTTTGGGAGCATGATGTGAACCCCCCCGTCGGCTGGCCGGGCTGGGGAGAGCACGCTCTCGGTCGAGCGTGTTAAGAGCCGTGCATCTGAAATCTTGAAATTTTGCAAGGCCCCAGGAGAACCGTTTCTCACCCGGCTCTCAGGTGTCGCATGCGTGGTGGTTCGTAACTCCGCTTTGACGCTCCCCACTCTGGCAAAGGCCAGCTTTTCCCAGAGTGAAATGTATAGGATATGCCGGTTAAAACTCTGCAAGAAACTTCCAAATAATATTAACAAGTTGAGGAACTGTTTTTCTAAATGAAATGTAAAATCATAAAACTATATCCTTTTTTAAATAGTACAAATGACTTTAAATCAAATTAAGGTACATCCTTAGTAAGAACATCAGCCTTTTAGGTGGTTACAAACATTAGAGGTCAGACATGGTCAAACATGTTAACACTTTGATCAGATTAAAATATTTTTCTTGCTACAGTTGTGTAATTGAGTTTAGACCCGAGGGGGTTTTCTGAACATTGTTATATCTTGTACCATGTGGTAGTTAAATGGTAGAAGGAGCACTTATAAGTTCCTTTTGTAAATAGGTTTATAAAATAGGGGAATGAGCCGCGTTGTCCCGTATGTAGGGCACAAGCTCTCCCCACTCCAGCCGGTGGGAGAGCTCCCGTGGGAGCTCTTCACACCTTCTGTGCACCTCTGTTGCGTGTAGTGAGCGTGTGAGGTGCGTGAAGGCGGAACGCAAATGTTCTATATATATAAAGCTGAGGCACTGGACTTTCTGTCTGAGGAACAGAGGTCCAAGAGCCTCTATTTCTTTGGAAAACAGACACTACCTCATTTTCTTAATTACCGAGTTGTCTAACCAGAGCTCACATAGGAGCAGAAGGGTGCTGGTACCTTCCCGAGCTCTGCACGTTTCAGGTCCCCAAATGAGATGTCAGGCCTAGGACGTAATGCCCAAGCGCAGAGCCTCTCCCTGTGGTCCGCCGGGCTCCTTGAGCTCGGTTGCTGTTCAGTGGGTTTGAAACGTCCCCTTGGGCAGGGCAAGATGAAAGTGCAGTTACTGCTGGCCTGGGGCCACAAGTCCCAAATGTCTTAACGCGAGGTCAAAAAGCATGGAGCCGAAAGTCTCCCGCTGCCCTTCACCGGACAGAAGCTCAAGCAGCAGCAGCTGAGCCCTGGGACGCGGCTACTTCTGCTGCAGCCCCCTTCCCCCAAAGCTGCTCCATCCTTTTGCGGGAGGAGGCTGTTGCCCCCGCAGCAGTTGGCGGAAGGAAATCTGCAGCTCAGCTGCTTCTCTGTAGAGGTCTTTCTGTCCTAGCTTGCACTGTCGTGGCAATAGTTCAGTATTGCTTTTTTCCTGCGTCGAGTTCTCATCCTGTTGAAACCGGCGGCAAAACTCCCCGGAGTCACTTCGTGATGGCGATTTGTCGCTGCGAGAGGGCTGCTGCATCCCTCTCCAGATGTTGCGCGTGGAGGGAGGGCAGCTGCAAGCAAACAGCAGTTCCGCGCGTTCCCAGCGGTGCCTGCTGCTGCGGGAGGGCAACATCGCCGGCAGCATCCCAGCCAGGTTCCCTGGCTGCGGGGTTTGTGCTATGGGACCTCACTGGGATGGTACGGTGTCTCCCTAAATTGTTAAATTCCTGGCAGAAAGCATTAGGAGTGCGGTGGCTGCTGATGGACGTCCTGGCAGACAGACAGATGAGTAATTTGTCCCCTCCTGACCAGAGCGAATCCACTTCTTTCAGCTCTTCTACCTGGCTTGAAATAGGATAATGGTGAAAATAATTTTTTGTATTAAAGCATAATGTTGGATAGGTGGATGTACCAAGGCGCAGGGCTTCCGAGGTCATTTATTGCATGTCTGATTCAGCCTTGGTTCCCCCCCAAGGAAAATTCTTGTGTTAATTTCTGAGTTCATATCACACCCTCAATTTTGAAGCAGAACTTCCCTTTGAAATAAATTAGAGAGTTCTGCTTAAGAAGCAGTGACATGATACAGCACTGTCTGTGTGTGGTCTAATATAACCTTATTTTTAAAATTGTTTGGAATGAAAAAATGAGAAAGAAAAATGTCACAGGGAAACAAAAGCAAGTTTTATGTAAATCCGTGCATGTGAATAAGCGTGCACGTGATTCAGACAGTTCAACAATATCTGCTCTCCCACTGGGATTCCTTCGCAGGCTACCCTGGAACTGGCTTCCCAAGCACAGGATGCTTTGTCAGTGGGGAGCTGTTATGAGATATGTATGGTAAAGGCACCGTTTGCAAGCTTCCAACTGTTGCCACCGGTTGAGAATTTGGAGAGAAAAGCAAAGACCTAAAATCAACCCAAGCTCCCAAAGCTCATCCCTGTTAATGATTAATATTTTTGAAATTTTAACTGTGAAGAACAAAGTGATTTGGGTGCTAGCGGTGCACGACATGTCCAAGATGAAAGAACAGAGCTGGTCTGGTATCCAAAGCTTTAACGGAGAGAAGGGGGGAGCGGCGGGAGGGCAGCAAGGAGCTCTGCAACGTGCTCACGTGTCGCCTCGCAGCTTGCGGTCTCTCTCCTGCCATAAGTCTACAGGCACCATTAAATTCCTGCGTTAGGGTGGAAACTCTGACAAATCCATACAGTCGGGTGTGCTGGCATTTGCTGTTCCGAGGTACCCGTTCGAGTAACCATGCGTGTGTTCCTGTGACTAAACAGACGTTGCCGACTCTGTAGGGATGACTCCCTTGACTGCTCCCGTAGATCATCTGTGAAGGGCCAGATCCTAATCACAGGCTGAATCCCTCTCTATCTGTAGTGTGATCTGCAAGTGAAGCAGGTTTTCAGGATACGGGTGGTGTGAGCTGCACGCCTGAGATTGTAGTCTGGTCTGGACTCTGTGTGTCTGTGTGTAGAGGACATGACGGTTATTGGTAGAGCACAGTCAAGCGCTGAGAAACATCAACAGTTTAGAGGAAACATCTAGAGCTTGCCATTAATTTGACACCTGCAGTTCTTGGTCTGCCCTTTGGCCATGAGTGATTTAGGAAGACCGAATTTAGTCTTCGTTTCATACAGGTTGGCCTTTGAGCCCCCTTGCTAATTCACCGTAGAGAAGGTGAAGGAAGGACCCATGCGTCTGTGAGCATCGTGTGTGCTCATGGGGAGGCTGTGCTGGACTGGGCAGGTTTGGGTGAACAACAGTCGAGCACACGCTGCCACTCAGTTACTAAAATCTGCACCGTGTGTGAGTCACAAATTCCTCAAGGATTGTCTTCTCCCGTCTGGTTGCATTGATTTGAAGAAGGACTGGGTGCCAGACATCCCCCGCACTGTCCTCTTGGAGCTTCTCTCCATCCCACCCCTCCGAGGCTTTGGGCTGTCTGCAGCCATCGTGTAACGCCTCTCCTTTCATTTGCTGCTCATTTCCTTGGTTTCCCATGCCTTTGCCGCTCCAGCTCACTGCTCTTGGTGCCAGGAGATGGCTTACATCAGCATCTCTCTCAGCCTGATGTATACATGCTCTTACCTCATCATTTACCAATGGTGGGTGGAGGGGACACCCACCCTCCATAGGAGAATAGGTGCAAGTTGCTTCCTGAACTCTTTGCAGAGCCACTGCAGCAGGAAAACTTCTCAGCCTGACCAAATCCCAGGCTGGTGCCAAGCTGCGATGTGCGAGTCCCCCCCCCCCCACAGGCTCTTTCATGTGCTATTCTTCCAAATCTCTCTTTAAAAAATAGGCTATAACATGATACTTGCTCATTAGTCTCCGTGTCTGCAGGATGAAACAAAGGTTCGGCAGGAGGATGGGTGACTCAGGGGGTTGGTAACAGGATACAGAGCTGTTCGTTTCCTAGTTTCCAGTTTTAATCCAGCTGAATCAGTAAAGACCGAACGCCTGTTCTGTCTGCTGGCTTGTCCAGCGGTCTGTCCAGGAGGGCACGGCTCCCTCCAGCCCCCAGGCAGGGCGAGTGTTTCATGGCGTGAATGATGAGATGTCCTGGGAACCTGCAAAGTCCGTACAAACCCTCGGTGAATGTCAACCGAGGTCTTCATTCTTGCCTTGGGACTGCCAGTTCAGCACATGCTGCTGGCTCACAAACCCCCCTACTTCGTGTCTTAAAGGAAGGGGTTGCAACATCATGCGCCTCTGAGTCTTGGTCACCTCCCAATGGTCTTGGACAAAGAGCTCTCACCTTCACCTCCTTACGGGAGCAACTTATCGCTGCTCTGTCCTGTGGCGCCTTCACTGATTTTTGCCTTTGAGTCTTTATGACCATTCCCGAAGTTATGAAGGACTATTCCACCACCACTGCCTCTGTGAAGTGGTTTCACGGAGAATGTGGGACAGTTGGTCCATAATGAGGATGAGGAAGGTTAGCAAAACCTGGTAGACTTAGTGGTACCCATCCAGAGCATCCTGCTGGCTGGAGGCGCTGGGCAAGAGGTCACCAAAGTGGCTTTAAACCACTGCTTCTCTCCCGTCCGCCGCTTCTGTGCTAAACACAGCTCAGCTGCAATGAAAAGAATCTGCTTCATTGTGTTTCACGGGGTCCCAAAATTAGTATTTTGTTAAACAAAACAATAAACTCAACAATGCTGTGGTAAGTTTTTGAAACCAAAGTAAAGCTGGATACTAGAATCTAGAGCACTTTTCCCCTCCGGTTATAACAACTTTACATTTGATTAAATGATAGGCAAAAAAACATCTCAACAGTATCTCCTTTGTTCTATTGAGAATCTGGAGCTATAATATACAAAGTGTATGTCTGCCTTGAAGAGCTACGCGGTAATCATGGACTGACCAAAAAAAGACTTTTTTTTTAGTGATTGAACTTGTATGCTATATGTTAAATTTGTTTTCTCCTGTGGTTTGCTCTGAGGAATAGCATACATGAGCGTAAACAGAGGTTCTCCTCTGATGGGACTTACACAAAAGCAAAACGTGAAAGCCCAAGATCGTAAAGTATGCTTGACTCGGCACGAGGGGGATGCAATTACAAACACACTTGTGGAAGAAGTGCTGGGGAGATATTCTTCCCAGCAAAATGCTCAGAAAGGATCAGAAATGTGGAATTTTTATTCTAATACTGAGGAGATGGCACTGCAGAGATTGCTTTCATGTTTAGGAAATAAACCATCTTAAGATCTACCACATGAAAATGTGTTGTTCTTAGCATGGAGAGGCTGATGAATTGGTTCTCGTTACGTGCCGCTGCCCTGGAATTACTGGCGCGGGAGTGGAGATAGCGAGGAGGAGTTGTCGTCTTCTACAAACCTCGCTTTGTATGACTTTGCCCTAAAAGAAGAAAAGCCGATTCTAACGTGGGAGACAGTGCACAACCCCTGACACCAGCATACCCGAGGTCGAAATCTGGCCTTTGAGCTTTGGCTTCCTGCTATAACTTACAGCCGTGTGGCATTGCCAGCTTTGAAATCCGACCGCCCAAAGGGATGCGCGGATTCAGAAATCCAGGTGACGTTTTGCGGGATCACATCGTGCTGCGCTGAGCGTCCCTTTGGGACAGGCAGTGCTGTCACATAGGATAAATTAAAATATGCGCATGAACCCTAAATCTGAAACAGAAGCAATAATATAAAATAAGAAATAAAGTTTTTTAAAAAACCCACCCAAACCTTTTTGTTTAACTTTCTCTGATACAAAGCAATTTCTCCAGGACTGTACACCATATGAAACACATTATAAATGCTCTTGTAAAATCCACATCATTATACCACATGAAAGGCTGGGTCCTAAAAATAGCCATTCAGAGAGGATGCAGGCTAGTAGCAATTTCGGTGATCATGAAATAGTTGTGTTGACATCTCTATGCATGCACACCCACAGAAAGCTTTGACTTTCGAATATTCTTAGCAACATTTGTGCTTTATGGAATTTTCCACGTTCTGGTCCCATGAATAGTCCCTTACCCAGTGGTGTTCCTCTCTGATCTTATCCCCATGTTTCTAACCCTGCTTTTATTGAGAAAATGGATAAATGATTTTATTTTCTTTTTTAATTTTACATGAAACTCTTTCCTTGCTATCAGTTTGATGGTGGTTGATGGTATCGGTTGTATTTCCCTGTCTCCTATCAATGGAAATATTTTCTTTTTCCTTCAATAGACACACACACATCCCTGATATTTTGGAGGGCTAACTGTCAAAATGTAGACCTAGAGCACTAGATGATAACACGAGGAGCTGCCACATCTACCCAGCCTTTGTATCTGCTGTAGTATTCAAAAGAAAGTAAATGAAATCTGCAGTAATTACACAGTAATGTATCCACAACAAAAAATTTCTTCCTTGTCCCAGCAATCAGAACTTGGCTTTTGTTTTGAAATATGAAAGGATGCAGCCTCCTGGCTTTGGTGTGTTTGCAGCAAAGCCCTGGCTGGGATAAGCTGCCATAGCTCTGGGACAGACAACAGAGTCCTGCCAATTGATATCACTCGAGATCTTTTTGAAGAGCTCATCAGATTTTATTTTATCGCTGTTGTGTTTCGGTTTTAGCTTGTTATTTGTTTGAAATCATTACTATAGGGATAGCTTTCTGCAAAACGTTTGAATCTTCAGTGCTGATCTCTTGTTTGCATTTTTCTAAGTAGAGATGGGGATGCTGGAGATGTATAGCCTCCAACATGAGGATGTCTGAAGGCTGCAGTTTAAGCCGGTCCAGGGTTTTAAGCGTGTGGCCCCTCTAAAGTCAGTTGGAAACAGTCTATTTCCTCAAAATGAGTTTGCTTTTGGAATTGGAGCAAAACCTTTGGAGGTAGCGAATGAAATAATAGAGTGTTGAAGAAAATTACATTGCTTCTTAAATAGCTGGCATGAAAATCATTAAGTCTGAAGTTTCATTCAAATCAGATGTAGCTGTGGTTGTAATGGGGCAGGACACAAACTCTTCAAGTAATGCAACTCAGTGATTCACTGTGAGACTTACAGTCATTTCCCCGTGTTGTTTTTACTCAAGGGCAGCTCTTGTCCCTTGTCCAGGTCTGGAGTCTTTTTCCAATGGAAACATGCTCTCAAGTTTTTTGATCAATGAGCTGAATTCTTGCAGGCTGTTAGCAACTTCAAAAAATCAAGTACTGTAAAATGACATCACAGAAATGTGTTTGCTGTTGCTGATTTAGCTCCCTAAAACAGCTGGACTGGGGACATGGGAACACCTTGACAAGGCAATAATTTTATTTAAACCTTATAGAGTAAATGCATTCATTTCTACATGCAGTTGGCAGTGATTTAAGGATGTATTTCCAACTAAGTGCAAAGACGTTTTGGCTCATGTTGGCATACGTGTTCCGTGTAATGCAATAGATACTGGTGTTCAGAAAAAGCTAAAAAGTTTTTAATGCTTCTGGCTTGAAGTTAACATCGTGCCTAAGCCCTTTTGTGTTTTCCATAATTAATTTGATGGCTGAAACCAGGTTATATCTGGCAATGTAAGTTTTTTACTATCCTGGTGAAATCTGCTTTTCCTGCTAGAAGCAGAATTCAGGTAAAAACACTAAACGTGTGCTGGCTGGGACTTCTGACAGCACTTGAATACAAGAGTTATTGTAGAGAAAATGTAATTTTGTCACTCAAGAGGACAGAAAATTACCTAAATGTCAGTGCCAGTTGCTTGGTTATTGGCACGTACTGGAAATAGCATATAAATACATGCATATATTTAAACTTTGCAAAATAAAATGTTTTAAAATTATAATATACTATTTGTACTGATCTAGTATGTGGATCAGCATATAAATGCCTACTGAGGGATGAGGCAGGCTGCAGTGAACCCCTGAAAGGTCAGCTCCCAAATCCAAAAGCATCACTCTTCATCCAGATTTTCTTCTAGAAGCAGTGCAGTGGTAAATGGCTGACTCCCGGGCGGGTGCGATGCTGTTTGCCGTGGGTGGGAGCTGCCTCTCTCCTGCCTGCGCCCTGGGAGTTCGTTTGATACGGAGCCGAGCGATCCTCTTACCGGAGAGCACCAGGTGCCGTGTCAGACGCATGTAAATAGCCAAATAAACAGACATTAGTAGCACCAGTTGTTTATGTGTTAACACAGGATGTTCTCAAAATCAGGTAAGAAGTGAGGCATGTTACCAAGTTTTATAGCAGAGGAACCGGATAGTCTTGTAACTGCCGTGCAGGGCTGCGGTGGAGGAAGCGCGGTTTTATCCCAGCTTCTGCTCCCAGTCCCCCAGGAGCTTGTTTTTCCGTGACTCAGTTTCCCCCAGGAGCATTTTGAAGCTTTATCGTTTCGTGTGTAAGCTATGTTTGGAGAGCACCGCACGGAAGGCCACGTCCATACTGAAAAAACCCCCTGTAAAATCCAACACAGGCTGCTGCGAGAGGGGATGTTTCAGAAACGATCAGAGAAGGACTAGCCAAAAAAAGTAAGCTGTGCTGCTTATTAGACTATTTACTTCAAGATATTAAACAAATTGCAATTTCATAATCTTTTAGCAAGTTGCAGGTGGCCCTAAAACCACAACTCCTTCAAGGCGATTGGCATCTTTTCTTGCTTTAAAAACAAATCGCTTTTTCAGCCGAAATGGTAATTTCATAGAGTGGCATTAGTTGTATGGGAACGATGATTGGATGGTCCAACACGTTATCTCAAATACACTTCCTGCACAAATCTGCACTATTATACCGAGGACACAATGTCATTTCTTTTTTTACCCGCTTGTAATATGCTGATGAGAACAACCTCCAGGATTGCACAGCATAGTTTTTGGACACACGTACCAAACCCCTGGATGCATAATTCAAATTCCTTGTCATGAAGAATGAGTCTATTTATCTTGGAACCTTTTTTACTTAAACAGTAATCTCTAGGAAATCATTTGTTAACAGTAGTTAGCTGCCAGTTTGTCAGTTAATGGCTTGAGGCAAAGTCAGAAGCGAATGAAATCTTTTCCAAGGAGATGCTGCTGTCGCATGTGGTGCAGAAAGGTTTATAACAGCATTAGAGGAGGCGGACAGATGAGTTCAGTCCAACTTTCAGAAACAGGAGGAAACTCAGCACGATGGGGTAGAGGCGGCCGCTTTGCTAGCGCATCCATTTGTAAAATATTAAAGCCATCAATCGTGCCCGTGTCAACTTCTAAGCCTAAATTTTCCTTACTGGAGGCTCCAGGTGTGAGCGTGCGGAGGCCAAAACCACACGTGTTCATGGTGTCTGGGGCTCTGTCTTGCATCGGCATCATCTCTGCATCCCGGGCATCATCTCTGCATCCCGGGCATCTCCGCATCTCGGGCACGGGAGCAACCAGGCAGGAGAGCCAGGGTGCAGCTCCCCCAGCTCAGCCCAGGTGCCGCAGGGTGTCTGCCAGGGCAGCAGAGTCCTCCAGCTCTCAGACGTTATCGTTTCTCTATAAAAGTCTAGCAGCGAGTTTCAGTTAGGTAATGAGAGTTATCTGATTTCTCTTTAATCTGAGCAGCATCACTACAGAGCGATAACCTCGACTCGCTGTTTATCTCGCGCTCGGTGCTGCCAGGAGAAAAGTGGCAAGAATGGGTGAAGATTCACTGGAAAAGGGGCTGAGAAAAGTTGTCCTAGTCTACATCAAATCTCTCCTTCTTGCAGCAGGAGCGGGTGAGAAATAACTGCCCTGAGTAGAAACTCTCCCATGAAGCCACAAAATCCAGCTGAAGTAAATACCACTTCCCTGCAGCATTATCTCCCACTCTGTGCTGTCTACCCACAGAGGATGGTAGGGTGTAGGAACTGGCAGGGGATTAATGGCAGCCTGGTTCATAAAAAACTCCGCTGCCAGAAGGACGTGGGACCCAGACAGAAGTAAAGAGGGGCTGGTTCTCTCTGCAGATGCCCCCAAGTGCTATTTGTCTGAGAGCAGATTTTCCCACAGATCTTTGGCCTTCATATTATTTGAAGAACCCCCTCTGCAGCTGCAATCCTTCCCTCCCCCGAGGGAAAAACAGGGTGGTAACTTTGTGAACTGAATGGTGTGGAGGTTTAGGAGTACTGCCATGGGAGGGGAAGATTTGGCTCATTAGCGTGGAACATTGTGTTGCCAGGAACAGAGTTTTGGGGCAGAACTAATAACATGGAAGCAGATGCAGTCAGCTTTTATTAAACTGGTTTGTAGATGACTTTAAATAGGCAACAGTTGTATCTGGGGCTTTCCTTGCGAAAGGCAGAATGGCAGACCCCAGCAGCGGAGCCTGGCTTAGATGCTGGGTAACAAGTACGGAGAAGCCAACCGAATCTCTGGATGTAAAGAAAAATTTCTCCCAAATGTATTTAACAAAAAAAACCTAACAAAAGACTTTGTGGCTGTGTTATATTCTCTAAACTCTTACAGTCTACACGTCTCACTTGGAGCAAGGAGCAGCTGTAGAGTTCTTAGTCTGAAGGACCCAACATTATATCATCTCCTCTTTATCATGGTGTATCATCTCCTCCTGAACTTCATTCAGTTACCCCAGTAGCTGAACGTACCATTAACTGCTTGACAGTGCGTTACAGGTAGGGATGGATAAATTAATCTCCAAGCCAAGTTTTGAAGCAATTCTTCCTTGAACCACCCTTTCCATAGTGCTAATTAACTCCGTAGCGCTTATCTGCATTGGTGATGGTCGGGTGCCATTTCCTGACACATGGCATTCCACAGCCAGCAGTAACGATGGGTTGAACTCACTCTGTAATTGCCTTACCCAAGTACACAGGTTGGAATGACCATCAGCCAAATACAAATTGCCCATCTCAGCCAGCTACCAGAACTGAGCAAGGCCGTTGATACCTCCAAGAAGTCACCACAGAGACCATCCATACCTCTGCCAGACCCAGCAGTGACTACTGCTGTGCATCCTTACAATGTCCTTCTGGTTCTTCACCACCTCCGTGCAGCCTGGACTAACCGTCCGGCTTTCATGAGTGTGTCGGGAATGATCAGCCCTCGTCAATGCAGCTGAGCCTGCAAATCACTGTAGAGGTCCCCGCTGGATTTCTGACATCTCCATAGAAGTCCATTAGCTGTTACCTCCTGCCACGCCAACTCCAGCCACCATTTCGTAGAGCAAAGAGCACTGTCCAGAAATCCTTTTGCTGTTCTACACATCCGAGAGCAGCCTGGCATGTGCAGCAGGTCTTCATTGATGTGCTCCTCACAGCCTCATCATCCTGGGCTGGCTGAATAAGGCACGAAGAATCCCATTTGAATGCTGTACTCCATCCTACCGTTGTTGTTGTGCAATACTTTTTTCTCAGGCAGTTTCTAATCTAGAGATTTTCTGGGATCTGTGCGTGGCATGAAGGGAAGTCTCCTCATCACCTCAGGTTCTGTCTTTCAGTACCAAGTGTTTAAGACATAATTCTAGGCGTCCAGGGCTTGCTTTCTCTTTGTGTCTCCTTTGCTGTTGCTTTCATTTACTAACATGTTGAACTTCAAAGTCTATTCCTTCTCCTTCCTAATTTTTATGGAAAAAATGGTCTGAACCCCATTTGCATTTCCTCCCTGAGGATACTGGCAATCCTTAATCCTATATATTAAAGAATCTCAGTTTTCCCAGCAGCCTTTTATTCTGGGACTACTCTTCCACTCTGTTTTCTCCTTGAAATTCTCTCCTGTGGTTCAAAATTGCTCTTCATGGTGCCCCTGACCACTGTCACTTTCTGTTTCAAGCTATTTGCATGGATCTTTGGTCACTTTTAAGTCCTTTTCCCTTCCCATGCTGTCCTTTGCAGGTAATTTGTAAAGGTTTCGTGCTTGTGGCAGTAGGTGCGCGTCTGTCCTCGGTGGTTGCAGTGCAGGGCCATGTGCTGTGCAACCCGCTGATCTCCAGGGACCTGCTGGAATAACTATTTTTAGAGCCAAGAGATAGCAGGATGAAAGCAAATAGGGTGAATAGCTGGGTGCTGGTTTATTCAGGGTGATTTTCATTTTGCACCGATGGGTCCATATTCCAGTTGAGGACATGGCTCCCCGTGACCACTGGCCTTGACCGGCTTGAGAAGCAATTGCCGTCCTTCCCCGGCTGCGATGCGGGATGGCACTGGGGGGACCCAGCCCGCCCGTCCCTTGTCCCTCTCCCTGCTTCCACGCAGGGACCGCGGCGATCCCCCCGAATTCCCCAGCTTGCGGGAGCTGTGGGAAGTAGGCAGGATGCCGGCTGGGCTGGCTGTGCGGATCCAGGGATTTAGATCACGCAAACCCAGTGTTCTCTCCTACAAGTCATTCTCAGCGATGTACTCCGGTAATTAGCATGTGCATAAACACTTTGTAATCTTGTGATCATGGCTTGCAGATTAGCTCTTTTGCCAGCTTTGCGATTTCTTTGCCAGTTTTAGTTTTAATTGCAAATCCATTACTGCCAGCTCCCTTGCATATTGTAGCAATAGGCAAATTAAAACACTTGGACACAGTTGGGCGGGTTTCAGTTAAGAAATTAATTGTTACTGCCAACCAGTGCTTTTTAATGTGAGGGTGGCATTTGAGCTTGTTTTTGAGGGCATAATCTCCAAGACTTTCTTTTTTCCCTTCTCCTCCCCCCTCCCCAGACTGCGTTGCCCTGTTGAGCAGCTCCACAGATGGCATGAAGCAAATGCTCGCCTCTTTGATCTCCTAGTCAAGAAATTTGGAAGTCGTTCTGAATTTATGAGAATCCTGTCTGAAATAAATCTGTCTGTGCACAGGGCCACACTAAGTCAACCCAGAGCTGCAGGCATGGCTCACCTGAACCTCCTGGGGAAGCGCAGGATTACATCCCACAAGAGCATCGTGTGATGCTGTAGCGATAAAGAGAAACTTCATGCATATTGTTGAACATGAAGAAGTCTAGACAATCTACAATTTACCAGTCGGGGTAATTGGCTAAAGGCTTAATCCGCCCTGATAATCCAGTAATGGTATTGTTGGCAGGACATTGATGTAAATATCACTCAGCAGTGCTGGCAGCCGCTGTCTCCTGTGATTGCTGCTGTTCCCAATTCCCTTTCCACAGTCGTTAGGGCTGACGGGGAATTTTCAGAGTTCTGCAAACTTCTCGTCTTTGGTATTTTTCAAAGACTGCCCATGCTCAGTTGATTTCTATTTTGTTTTCAACATTGAATAGGTGATGTTTTTCACCAGGCAGGTCAGAATTTTCACAAAAATCATCAAGAATATCTTTTTTTTTCCTGATGCACTTTTTTTTCCCTGATGCATTTTTCACATAGCTCTTCCCAGCCTCCTGACGCTGCCGTCGCACAGCCTCCCATCACCCTTCAATACAAATAGCATCTGGTTTTGCAGCGGACCTGTGCCAACACTGTAAGCCGCCTGCCGCCTTGTGTGTCACCTCCAAACCTGGTGGCGTTCACTGAGACTTCGGTGGCATTGCTCTGCGTGAGCCCGCGCCTTCACGAGCCACCAGCGGGGCTGGAGTGGCGAACGCTGGTGGGGCACTGCTGAGGTCAATGAGCTGAGCAGGGTTTTAAAAATACCCCCCATCCCCATTTTGCAGGGGTATTTTTAATGCCCCCTGGGGACAAAGGAGGGGGAGATGGGGCACACGGGCTGTAGCAGCAGCTGATGCAGGGAAGGACAGACAGACAGACAGACGAGTCCCCCCGCCAGACACGGGTCTCCCACTGCTGCAGCGTTCCATCCCCACGTGCTGTCTTTCATGCCCTGTTGATGTGCTAGAGCATGGCAGGGCTTTGAACGCAGGCTGTCTAAAATTGTCTGATCGTGCACGAAGCCGGTTGATAGAATCACCTACCCCATTCCCATTAATGTTATTCTTTCTAACTCATTCCCTCCATTTACCTTGGTAAAAGGGGTTGTTTTCAGCTGGATTTACAGCTCAAGGGCTCTGGTCCTGTAAGCCTGTACAGCATCAAGCACAAATGAACCCTGCCAGGTACTGGAGTCTCCAGGACTTAATTTATAATAGAGTCGTATTTTCTCACTGAAAAGCCGCTTGCTTGTTTCTGAATGCTGGCCTTACCCGTTTAGTCCAGGGACTAAGAGCCAAATGAGTTTTTTCTTTCTGCGCATCTCCACCAAGTCATGCCCTGCGTATTATCTGTACAACTCCCCTGCCTTCAGTGAGGTTGTGGATGTGTAATTGATTGGAGCTCAGCAAACGATGCCCCTGATGACCGAAGCAGAAGCTCCATGGGAATTACTTTTCTGCAGCAGGGTTTGCTGCGCTGCCAGCAGAAGTGTTAAAAAAACATAGATAATAATATATGTAAACTTATTTTGGTCACTGAAATCAGCAGAGATGGCTGTGAATCCTTGGCACCATTTTTAAGGCAGCCTGTAATGGTTTTTTTGAACATTGGGGGGTTTTTTTCTGCTCGGAAAACAATGAAAGAAGCACAGTTCCGCTGCAAACAAAACCTGAATGTGCTCTTACTTACATGCGAAATATCAAAGAGCACTTATTCAGTACACATTACCACCCTTCCGTTTTACAGCAAACACCTCGTCACGGCCAAAAGAGTTTGGGAAAACTATATATAGTGCATTCGGCCAAATGTCACCCTTGCAATTATCCCATAGCTCTGGCTCCACGATGTTGTGGCTAACAAATCCAACTTTAATTGTTCGTGATCTCTATCGGAGCAGACATCGGGTTTGAGTTCAGCCGGTACAGAGTCAGGAGAAATAAACACGAACCTACAGTAAGATCAAAGCAGCGGAGAGGTGCGCATGTGCTAATAATAATAGCTTATGAAAGCTCATATTTTCCTTCAACAACATCCTGTCATTTGTGTATTGGCTTTGAAAAGGGTAAAAAAAAAAAAAAAATTCAGTGTAATTTACTTCAGCAAAAATGAGATAAGGCAGATAGATACTTGATTGCACCAGCTCATGTGTGGTTTGCTGCGAGGATTGTACATGCACCGCGTCCTCCAGTGCATGTGTGAGTCGAGTGTGCAGAGACTGAGCTGGCTGTGACCGAAGTACCATTGTTATCTGATTTTTATATACAGTCTGTGACAACGTGATGCAGAAAGGAGGATGAGGTAAACAGTCTCAAAGTTGGTAACCGCATCCACACCTGGTGCACCTCAATAAAATGTCTGTAAACAGTTTGTATAGAGTGAGGTTATGGCAAGGCTGAGGACGTCTAACGGCTCCTGGCGACCCAGGCAAGCGCGGGGAGAGAAACTCGGAGTTTTGGGGATGGCGTTTCTGCCGGGGTGGAATCGCCCGGGGGATTAAAATGAGGATTTTGCCCTTCCGTGGCCGTACACTTGTAGGCGGCTCTGCGGGTCGGCTTTCCAGGCAGGGTGTGGGATGAGCGGAGCGTGGTCGGGGTGGCCGTCCCTGGGGAGGCACTTTGGGAGAGCTCCGCGATCGCGGGGTCGGTCGGCAGTGATTTCCCCTCCACACGATGTGACCTACTTTGGAAATACTGGTCAGCCCTTGAAACCGGGCACAACGCTGACCGTTTCCTCTCTCCTCTTGCTTCACATTTTCACTATCAGCTTTTTAATCTTAGTTTAATCTTAAACCTCCGGTGAGGTTTCGCCCTGCCTGGCACCGGAGCGCCCAGCGGGCTGGCGAGGATCGGGACCCGAGATACCGCAGGAGAAGGGCCGTGATGGGTGATGTTGGCCGCCGGGAAGGAGACAGCATGTATTTTGAATTTGTCTTTCACATTGCATGCTGTGGTTGTTGACATTCGGTTGTGCCTGTAGTTCTCTCTGCAAGCAGGAAAGGGTTTGGGGTTTTGGTGAAGGGGAGGAAGGCTGACAACAGAGGGTGTCAAAGTGGCCCACTAAGTGCTGAAAACAGGCTGGCTGAGGAAGGAGGAGGTTGTTTAGAAAGAAAACCGAGGGGAAGAGGACAAACAGGAGCAGGTACAGGCACGGTCGCAAACTTTTTGCTCTTCCTGCGCAGGCGCTGCGTCTTTACATCCCGCCGGCTCCCTGGGCAAGGTGTGACGATAGCCATAGGGTGATAATAGCAGCGAGCAATCGCTGCGCCGGGAAGGTGTTTTTCAGGGTTGCGAGGCTGAGCTAGAGTCTATCCAAAGTCTGCAGCGGCTGAATCGCAGCAAACAGGGACTCGTTAAAAAAGTGGAGCAAATAATAATGATCCATCTGTTTAATGCAACTGAAAGGCGTACTTCAAAGATAGTGTTATCCTAAAAAAGCCCAAGTATAGAGGAAGAATATACTTGATCACAGCTTCCAAGTTTTGATGGTAGTGTTGTAAGTAGGTCAGCAAACGGTAATATTTAAATTAACTCCTCTTTCTGGCAACTAGATGGGAATGTAGGTCTGCAAATGGGTAGATGTAGATTCTCTTCCCAGCTCTGCCACTCTGACAAGTCACTTCATCTCCTCGCGCCTAAGGGAAGAATACACCTTTGGGCTCTGCCCAGTAATCATCAGCCAAATGCTTCCCCACCTATCTAAAGGGTTTTAGAATATGTGATTGAAAAGTGCAAAGTGTTATTAACATTGAATTAATGTCTGCCATTACAATATGTAATGGAGTATTTCTGCACACACCCCATTTCCTCCTGCTCGAGTGTTTTGTCAGACGAGTCCAAGTGTTTACCAGCTTTGTAGCTGGCCTAAAAAGAGCCAGCGAGCTCTAGCTGCCGGTAGCTACTGGAGCTGCCGGGCTCGTTTGCCCGATGGGATATTTCGGGCACGGGAGCTGGCAGCAGAGCAGAGCCACCGGCGTGCAGCCGTGACCCCGATTTTTCGGCGACAGGGTCGGGGTGGCCGGGTTGCAGAAGGCAGGGTGCCTTCGCCGCGGGGTGCGCGGTGGGGTGCAGACGTGCCACGCTTCCTGACGGGGGTGGAGGGGACCAGGCTGGTCCGAAACCAGGGGGGTACGTGCTGCCGGAGCACCTCCTTTCGCCTCTTTTCTGGGAGCTGAGAGTGGCAGCCCTCCCACCTCCTGCGCATCGTCAGCCAACGGCACCCTCCGCGCTTACCCGGGCAGCACAGCGACGCCCTGCACGATTTGCTTTAATTTCTACCTCCTCTAGATATCTTGATTTTTCTCTATGCGTGTTTTCTCTGTGCGTGTTTGTTGACCCGCAGCTGTCATTTAAGGGTATAAACCCAGACTTTCCAAGGCAGCGTTCCTTTTTCTCAGTCGTCTGCTCATCCCATCGGACAGAAATTCCCTGCCTGCCTGTTGCTCTCTCGCCCATCGGCGTTTGGTTCACACACAAGGGCTCGGCAGCCCTGCCTCGCTCTCCGGCTTCTCATTATCGCACCCCGCGCAGACATTTCACTTCTTTTCTAAAATATCTTAGCGCGTGGTGTGGGTTACTGTCTAGACTGCATCACTTGAACCAAATGTATTCCCTAATATACTGTATTATTTGAGCTCACTAAAAGTAACAAACAAAGTACATTTCTTTGTTCACTCCTTAATTGTTTGTTCATTAGGTTGCTTGCTGATTCATAAAATATGAAAACCTCCAATAGGGTATCTAGTCACTAGTGCAAATTAGCTAGTTTCTAATGTACATAAATAAATCATAACCCTGCATTTACAATCTGCCTTTAGTCCAAGCGCTGCGCAGAAGTGCTTTATCTCATCAGGAAAGAATTGGATCTGCTGCTCTGCGCACAAAATGACAAGTAAAGGCAGAAGCTGGGAGTGCTGTATCTTACACTTGCAAAACACGTTAGTGGCAAAACTGATCTCTTTGCTGGTGGGTAATCTGTTTTCTTTAGCTTCAGAGGTGGAATATGACATCCTTGGATACCTACCTTTGTAGCTAGGGCTGGATGTTCAGCTGGTGTGAACTGGCACGGGCATGGTCTGCGTGCTGTCAGCACTTGAGAGAGCCCCAATGCTTTCGTTATCCCGGGGGTCCATGTTTTTGCCTGGTTTTTGTGATCCACTTTTGGTCTTTCTCTCCAGCGGCAGCTCTTCCTACTTTTTGGCTATTCTTGTTGCTTATTAATTATTCCCGAAAAGAGCCATGTCCTCAGATTCCTATGAAACTTACTTCCAGGTAGGATGTGCCCATGTGCAAGACTCCCAGAGGATCTAAAGTCATCTTTTTATGGTGGTTTTTTCTAGCCTACAGATTTCTGTGGCGGGGAGTGTAATTCTCTAATACAGTTCAGAGACGTAATTCTTCACTCCTTTCCATACCACAGTTAACATGGTCATCACAAAGGGTATCATTCTTTAAAAATAGTGTAGCTTTTTAGATAAAATTCTGAAGGCGGTTGTTTAATGTCTCCATATTTTATTGCTTTAATCCCTTTTCAGTTCTGTAATTCTCTTAAATAATGAATACGGGCTATCTGGGATAAGCTTGTGTTACAAGTTGTGGCTTACACTGCACAACCTGTCTACAAGAGAGGTTTGAGCTGGTGCAGCTTCACCATCAGTGGGTAAGGGTCCCACAGAGAGGGTACCAATGTCCAAGCAGCACAACCTATATATTAGTTATCAAAAACTCAGGTTTTGTCTGATTTGTATGGACACTAAAGATTCATGGCCATAAATGCCTTGTGTTCCTAAATTGATGGTTACTGCCTCTTCCATGGGCAGTGTTCCCAAAGTCTTTGCTGTGCGTAAGGCTTGGACCTGCAGATGCTCACGTAGGTAAATGATTTCACATATATGGATCGTCTTGTCGAAACCAGCCTAACAATTTGTGCGTAAAATTATTTGTATATATTTGTATTTGCAAGTGTTGGATTTATACATGCAAGATCAAGGACTTCTAGTTTGTAAATTTATTTGTTTTGATACATAAAAGCTTTGTCGGCTGGGTACTCAGAGGTCTCTGCTGCAGAAGTCCTGTTGAATTTCAATAGCAACCACTCATATGCCTTTCTTCAGCACACCTCAGTATTCATAAAATTTTAAAATTTATGATAAACTGAAGGATATTCCAGCAGGTCAGCTCCCTGTAGGATGCAACATTTCGAATGCTGTGTTGCCAGCAATCTAGATTCAGAAAATGTCTATTTTTGACAGAGTGAAGTATACACTTTTTTTCTCAGCCTCTTTCAATGCAATTGATTAAACAGAGATTAGGATGGTGTGGGGTTTGTATCTTCAGTTATTTTACCTCAGTACTATACCATTACTTTAACTGACTTTACCTCAAAGCCTGTCAAACTTCCTTTTCTTTGCTAAATTAGCTCGTGAATTCTCCACTTGCTCGCGCGCCCAACACCTCCACCTCTGACAGACATGGAAGAAACCTGCCCTGAGTGCCATTGTTCTTTTCTTTATCATTACGTGTCCGAAACGTTCCCAGGTGATAACCCTGGTGCACCTCATCGCTGCAGTGGGCCAAGGCTCTTCTAGACATTGCAACCTAGCACTTGGGAGGGGACTTCATCCACAGACTAAATCCCAGTCCCGAAGACGTTTTAGGACCTTCATGGTATCAAAAAGGGTCATTTTTCCTGCATGTTTTGAATCTGAAAATCCTAAGGCATGATTCATGTGGTCTGGGAGCTGGCAGGGCTTGTGTTCTCCAGATTCACCAGGAGCATGCAATCTGCTGTGTTCTAGCTGTAGGGCAGTTAGATCATCAAACTAAAGGAAATTGTGCTTTGGAAAGTTGGGGGTGCCTTTGCCCCCTGGTTTGACTCTGTCCGCATTTAATTTTTTATTATTTTTTTTTGCTTACTGAATCTCGGATTTCTGTCATTTTGTCAGTATTGTTCTTCAACACTAAGAGAGTATTAGTTCTAGTTAATTAACCCACAAATGTATAATTTCTAGTTTATGAAGGAAAAATACAGAAGTGGTAAAATCTCGTGTCCTGCTGTTGGAGCCAACCAGTACGTGATGCTGTGAAGGCCTGCAAAACGGCGTCATTCAGAAATTCTCTTTCATCTTCATCTCATTCTGCTTGAATTTCTTCATTTAATTGTCCTAATCATTGGCTGCGCTTGGATTCTTACATTTTTGGTTTGCCATGTGTATAAAGCTATCCAGGTCTTTTTGCAGATGACCGGATTAGGGGAAAGAAAATGAATTATGCTTATTTCTGTGCTTTAGGTGTTTTTTCATGGGTACTGCCCTATGCAAAACAAGGAATATGATTCTTTAATGTTTTCTTTAGATCCTAATTCTAATCCAGCCTCCCCAGCTCCACCTGAGTTACATGTGAACACAGTTTTCTTTGCTGTACAATTTTTCTGCATTGTTCTTGCTAAAGAGGTAGAAAGCTCTCGATTAACATCTCTTCGTTTAGGTTGCAAACATCATTACTTTTTCTGTCCATTCAGTTCTCTGCCTCCCTGTCAGTGTTAGGAGTAATTGTGGTGCTGAGCTTTTCTGATGTTTTGTGACCATCAGAAATTGATTTCAAAGGCCACCACACAGCTCCTTGAAGAAGACGACTTTAATTCACTCCTGGTCCTGTCTGGATTCAGGGCAACAACTCTAAGGCAAAATACTTTACTGCAGATACCAAGAGTTTTAAAGTCCTCAAGCAAGCTTGCATTTAAAAGGAAGAGTTGCTAAATTCGACATACATAATTGACATATAATTTGAAATAATAGCTTTACAGGAGTGTCTGCGTAGAATTTGACCTATATATTCCTTAGAATTGGTGACAATGTAGAGGAAGGAGAGAGCTTGACCCAGCTTGACATTCAGATCCCAGAGGAAGGTTGCATGACTAACATGAAAAAACCAGCCATTTAATTTCAGTCTTGGAATTGCATTGTGAAATCACAAGCTGACAGCCATGGAACCCAATATGGGTATTTTTTGGAGCCATTTACTGATGCTCCTCCACCTGAATTAAGAAAAAAGAGTTAACTACTTGCTTTTGGAAAGCAGCTGTAAGTGTATCTCCTTTTAACCACTCCACTTTGTTAAGAGCACCTCTCCTGCAGTTGAAGAGGATTTCAGATGTACGTTTGACTCACACTATTGCCAGGTGGTGGTGATCCTGCTTTTTCAAAATACCTCTACATAAAACTATCCCAATGCCACAAACCACTCCATGTTATTTCATTGATGTGCCGCTGGCAGAGAGGCCTCCAAGATTTTAGAGACTTGAATGGAGGCAGGTGCCTTTTTTGTCCTCCAGCCTTCCCAGAAAATCTAGTGATGCTGTGGGATTTCCCCAGTCCTCAGAGTAATTCCCCCCTTGGGGAAAGATACAGGTCAGGGTGGCAGAGGGGGGTATTTATTTGCATTTTCCTGGGGCAGAGGACTGTGTCTCCAGCGCATCCTTCTCCTGCATCCCTATGCTGCCGGGCGCTGAGTCCTCGCTCCCCGGGTGCATCCCCGGGACACTCTGTCCTTTCCCATTTTCCCATTCCTGGCACGGTGACGGCAGGTAAATCACACACAGAGGGAGGAGGTGCGGCAGCACAGCGGTGCTTTCAAAACGGGGAATGAATCCAGTGACACCAGTGTCCTGGGTATCAAACTCCCAGGGAAGCGCGTGAGGTCGGTGCCTAAGGACAGCAGCATCCTCGGATAATGCGCTGGCGTTCTGCTGTTTCTGCGGCACTGCCCGATGCCCTGCGTTGTAGCATAGTATATTCTTGATCAGCTTTATGGAAAGGACGGGTTTATATCAACTGTTTCAATCTCTCTGTTTCATACGTGTGGAATGTCCCAACTTCCATACGCAGCAGAAATGGCTGTCGGGTTCGTCACTTCGGTTGTGGGACGTAGTGTGCTATTTAGGGTGATTCACCGGGCTGCATCGCTCTGCCCGTTGGTGCTTTTGGTTAAGACATAACACATTCCGTGAGTGTCGGATCAGGAGAGAACAGAAAAGGAAGCAAAATGTTGCTACTCTGATGTATTTTTTAAAACTCTGCTTCTTAAATGATGAGCAGAGCATGCTGAGAGCTGCTGGATATTGGTCTGTGCTCTCCTGCTCCCTTAAACAACAAGTTCGTAAAGATTTCGATTCTCCCTTGCAAAGAGGATGGGTAAAATCAGCTGGAAAGGAGGGGGACTCAGCTCTGCTCTCTGATGGAGAGAGCACGCGTGAAGGGTTTTCCTCCAG
The DNA here is from genome assembly GCF_929443795.1 of Astur gentilis. Classification (NCBI taxonomy): domain Eukaryota; kingdom Metazoa; phylum Chordata; class Aves; order Accipitriformes; family Accipitridae; genus Astur; species Astur gentilis. The sequence goes on along the minus strand of NC_064905.1, from coordinate 19,955,631 downwards.
TGCTGGGGCCACCACCAACTGCGGAGAATCAAGCTACCGATGGGTCGCCCAAAAACATGCCCGGAGAGAGGGAGGGGAGAAGCTTGAGCTGCTGTAATCACAGGTAGGAGTGGAAATGCCTGGAAATGATCCATAAGCAGCAGTGAGCCACTCCTTGGAAATGCCGGGAAGAACTCCTGTGCCCTCCCGGCGAATCTGTGCTAACGTGGCCTTGCACAGTACTTTCCTTTTCAGCCTAGCTAATAGTCTCAGCAACACCTTTAGATAGATATTTATATAAAAATCTCTTTTTATGTTTCATTTCCAAGCCACCGCGCATGGATTTACTCGTGAGTAATGGATGAGTCGGCAGGGCATAATGCTCATTACTCACAGGGAGCGCGCAGGGAGGTTCTTGGAGCCGTGGCGAGGGCCGGGTGTATCCCAAATTCATCCTGTCCCCGAACCCTGGGCATCGCTGCCTGGAGCTGCCTCAGTGCTGATACTACAGGAGCTGGGACAAGGAATTCAGCTCATTTGTCCCTGTTTTTTAGTTCACTTCTGTCATGGTAAACTAAGCCTCTACTATGTCGTAGAGTACAAGCCAAGGATAAAGTCTAATTTCTGCATCTTCGGCCTTCCACTGCTATTTGTGGAAGGGAGGCAACAAGTGACGTTGGATAGCCACAAACTCTCTTTTAAATGAGGATTACATTACCTACAAAGAATGTAGGCAAGCCAGATTCAGTGGTGCATCTTTCGGCAGAAAAGACTAGCAGCCAGTGCCAATGAGAGTATCTGGTCATTCACAAATGGATTAATCTTCTTTTCCCTCAGTTGAATGTTTCTGTTTAAAGCACCTGCTAAAAAGGGAGCAATATAATGAAGTGTCTGGGTGGTAAAAAGTGTTTTTAGAGCCCTGGTTTTGCTTCCCATTCTTCAGCCAATGTATAGAGCAAAGAAAAGACTCCCATAGCATGGGAAGCCAGGAGCAGAGATGGGGAATTAGGATCTGGGCCCTAGAGCCTGAAATACCCAGCCTGCAAAAATCTCATGCTGTGGGTTGGGTGGAAAACAAGAGCAATAATTGAAACAGAGAGACTGAATTTAGGAACAGAGCAGAACAAATTAATGTGTGGTCCTGGAGGGTGATTATTCCTGCTCCTGTGCCTGAGAACGCTTGGCCTCATCCCGTATCACAGAGATGCACAGGGGGAGGGAGGTGAAGGATTAGCTTCTCCTTCTGTTCAGAATACAGTCTAGACCAACCCTAGCCAGACCAGAAAGACAACATGGCATGGAAATCAAAGCACAGGCTCCTATTTCGTTAATGGTACACAGGATGCAGTGGGGCCAGTGTGAGGTTTTTTGCTTGTGGTCGAGAATTTAACTTTCTTTTTTTCTGAATGCGCTCTAACGTAAGACACTTTGGGGGTGAGGGTTTCAAATGAAACAGGATTCTGTGCATGCAGAAGTTGCTTGTTTGCAAATACAGTGATGTGAATTTAAACCCCTTGTGGTTTACCATGGAAAATACAGACACGGTGTTTTTCACCTGAACTTTGCTACACACAGACTGAAGGCAGAGGAGACCCCGTGTAGCTCGAGCAGTGAAGAATTTCAGATACGAAACTAAAATTAAGTTCCTCAGCGTGCGCACAGACAACTACAGATAAACACACACACACGCACACGCTGATGTAGGGTGATTTCCTCGTACCATTTTTGTTTGCAGAGCGGTTAGGTTGGTAGTGAGCAGCGACCTGTGGCCACCTCGGAGCAGTGGGTGAGCGGAGCTCCGACCTCCCCCGGCCGCGGAGGGAAGGTTTTGCACGGCAGGAGCTCACTGCAATGGTGGGAAGGAGTCGACGCTCACGGAGATGACCTTAGCCACGTTCTGTACAAACCCGAACAGACACTTAGCCTCTATGCATCTTCGTAAGGAAGTTGAAGTCTTTGCAAGTCTTTAATTAGTAAGTGCTTTCCCAGAAATAAGGCATAAAAATCTTCCTTGCTTTTGCGCATAGAAGACCTAGAAGACTTCAGCATCCCACGTGGATGACAGTATCTTCCCAGCTTGGAGGTGGCAGGGAAAAGGCAGGGTATGGCCCTTCTGCAGGAGCTAAGAGAGCCGGGAAGAGTGACTCGTGCACAGGACTCATCTAGGCTGCCTCTGCTCCGCTTCCAAACACGCTGAGAATCAAGATTCAGGGAGTAAAGCCCAAAAATACAAGGAGGGTGAGGAGTCCTTTCGTGTCTTGTCCCTTAGCAGCACAATTCCAGCTGCTGCCTGTCTTCCATTGACTTGTGCCTGTGAAAGGAAGGGCAGGACGCGAGTCTCAGTGGTGGTATTATTTGCTACTCAAAAAGTCAGGGGGAAAAGTACGGTTGACCAGATCTACAATGCATCATCTGAAATGGAAATTTTCCACTTTGGGAGTGGGAAAAAAAAAAGAATCTCCCAGTATAGACTCTATGCAAAGGATGCTTGGATGTATTTATCATTATGCATTAATGGGGTGGGTGAGAGACTTGCCTTCCACATTCATAATTGCTTTTACTTTTGATTCCTTCTGCAGTCTTGAAGGTTTACAGTCTGTAACACAACGTGTGTGGGTTTCACAGGTCAGTCAACCTGCCCTGGAGGAAACAGATTTCATGTGGCGCAAAGACCCATAATGAGTTGAATACAGAACATCAGCTGCAATTGGGAGAAGCAAGACATGATCATTTTTCACATGGCAACAACTTTGGGAGGATTTGGCTTGAATGTACAGTTCAGCAAAAAAAAATGAAATCTGGTTTTGAGTTAGGATAAGGTATGTGTTAGGGTTAAGCTTTGGGCTGGTAGAGACCTATGAACTAAATGAGCACAAGCTACAGCTGGAAGTGAGCCTGGGGAGCAGGACAGAGCGCTGACCTGCACGGGGGTTAGGGCTGCTAGGAGACACTGGATAGGAGGGGAAAATTTTAGGATTAAGATTTGGCTGAGAAAAGCCACGGGACAGTGTAGCTGCTTCCTGAATTACCATGATGCACTATTTAGTTGTTGTTTTCCCTACTACCTTGAGCCTTGGTCATCAGTGCCTTGCTGGCCATGGTTGGAAGTGTGGCCCAGGGGCGCTCAGCGTTTCTCAGATTGCTTTAGTGACCTCCTCTGTAGTGCAATCTCAGTGGTTTCTCCTGGTTCGAGCCCTAATCCTGCACTCAACGTCAGCCCAGCCCTAGGAACGTCTCCCAGTTCCCAAACTAAATATAATGGCTCGAGACGTGGCGGCACGTTTAGAGTCCACCATATAATCTGCTGGACTCAAACTCTAACCCTGACCTCAACCTCAGCCCTTTCACTGCTCCAGTGACTGCTGGTGACCCCAGATTTCAAAGGACTCACAGATTCACTCAACACGAGCTTTCGATTTTGCTGCCGTCTCCCCCAAATCCCCTTATTATCCTAGCCCATCAGTTTCTTCTGACAAAACTGTAATTCTGGACCTTCCCAAACTCATGCGGCCATCACCAGTCCCAGAAGAAAATGGTCTCAAAGCACTCTGTGTCCTCTCCCCTTACTTTGCTCATCCGCCTCCACTGAACATTTTAATGACCTGACTTCATCTGTTCGTCCTGGCACTAATGCCATCAGTGCCTCAGTGCCATCGCTTTCCCCTTGTCAAATACTAACCCTAACCAAAACTCTCACCTGAGCCATAAAAGATGCAAGCTATACTCCACCTGCCTTAAAACGGGATCCAGGTGGAGCTGCTAGAACGCGCTTTTTTGGTAGAAACTACATTAAGATGTAGACTCCCATGAGATGGGACTGGGGTTGAGTCCGGGATTAATATCATTCTCCAAATTAAGTTGAGGGTTTACTTTAGGCTCATGTTTCACGGGAGCCATGAGCTAGGAAAAAATGGGAGAGTGCTGACGGTGCGGCGTGCCTCTGGTCACCGGTGCGGCTTTCCCAAGCGAGTGGGTCGGGGAGCGTCCTGTCCCAGATTTCCCTGTCTGCTGTCACATGGATAAAATAAAAATTGGTACTGTAGGTGCACAGTCTGACAAAAGTCTTCCTTGGAAAAAACAGGCTTCAAGGAAGAGTACCTGATGTCGTCACTGTGAGATGACTGTGTTAGAACAGTTTCCTTAATTAACCTCCTGTAAATAAGGTGCTTTGATGGCCTGCAGCTCAGCACTGGCACAGGGATCTATTTCTGAGGAGATTCTTCTGAATTCCAGAAGAGGTAAAGATGCCTTGACTGAGAAGGTACTGTATCCAATAATAGCTCTAAAGTTTGCAACTAAGTCTTTGATCTCTTCTCTTTCATGACTCCACATCGCTCTTGAAAGATAGCTGAAACTTCAACCCCCACAGGAAAATTCAGCTTTTTTTTTTTTTTTTTTTTTTCTTATCCTGCTTATACCAAATGCAGGCTGGTGGCAGGTCCTGATGGTGCAATAAGGGCAATGGAATGACCTTCCCTTCCTTGCAGCTAGGTGACAAATGCTCAAGAAATAGGAATAGAATAGAATAGAATAGAATATTATATTTCAGTTGGAAGGAGTATGACAGCTACTCCTGTTTTACATATAAAAAGAAGGTTTGGGATTTATGTAATCAACAGTTCAAAAACTATCAGAAGGAGAGAAGCTCCAGGCTGTTTGCATGCTTGCTCGCAACTGAATGCAGAAAAACTCGAGGCCAAAGTCCACCCCAAACTGCATGCCCGGTGTTGCAGACCACCCCCTCAAACCTGCCTGAGGATACGCTACTCCATTTCCAAACCTGCCTTGAGTGACAGTCACCCGGCGGCACGGGGGGGGCCGGCCATCTGCACGCCTCTCCTGGGAGGCACACACATCTGTGAGCGCATCCTTTCTGATTTGATGCCTCCCGTATGAAAGGAGGAGGCTCCTATGCAAACCCGTCCCCACCGTGCCCGTGGCCACGGGAGAGTAAAGCCGCGCACCCGGAGGTTGGTTCAGAGAAGGAGTCGCAGGTTTTTCCATTGCTTGCCATTCAGACTTCCAAAGGTACTTTTTCTTTTCTCTGTGTTTTTTTAAAGTGCTGCATACACCTACTTTCAGCTATAAATAAGGAATAATCATGTGCATTTAACACTTATTAAAATTCTTTTTAAATTTGTATGCAAACGAGGAGCAGCCACAGGCTCCTGGCAGGTTGCCTATAAAGCCCTTTGTTCTGCAAAGATTGTACACCACTGATGAGGCAGATAAATTTGTCTTCAGTGCCATAGTCTTGTCTTTGCTCTGAATCTTTTTTATAACTACTGGAAGGTGTAGGTTGAGAAATGCTGGTTTGATTAGCTGGGCTTGTGGTTGGTCCCTTTTCATGCCAAAATCATTTAAGTGTTCCAGACATGGCATACACCCATGGAATCTACAAATATATCTCTCCCCAGTGCGTCATAATTCCTGGGGTAGTAAGTGATGAATCATCAGGATCTAATGTGAAGATAAGCTAATTAGCATTAATCAGAGCTCCTGCCCGAGGTGGGAAAATGCTAGCTGAGCAGTCTGTTGGCTGCCATCTGAGTTATTTAATTATTTTATTTTCATTTCTTTCGATTTTACAAATCGGGCTCTTCAAAGCTCCCAAGCTCCATAGACTGGTAGTCTTCAGCACCATGCAAAATTTAACAACCCTTTCGTGTCCCTCAGTCTCCATCCTGCCCTGATCTCACCCACCATCTCACTTCTTGCATCGCCTGGAAGCCCACAGACCATGGCTGGGTCACGTTGCGGTGTGGGATGGCTGCTGGACTTAGAAGTTTCTCCCTGCCAGAAATCTGCCTGCAGCCCCCTCCCGTTGAAATCATTTAGTGACTGTCTCCAGAATTTAAATTACTCTTAATTTATCACAATATCACGGAAGAGAGAGGTCCCATCACGTGTAGCAAGTGATGAGAAGTATTTCCCTTATGTAGAGTAGCTGTGGTATCAGGCGATGTTCCCTTCTTTCTACTCTGGGGACTAACTTTGTGTAGAAATTTTTAAAGTGATATTACAGTGGTTTTCTTCTAGTAATGTGCCTTCTAGCAAAAAATCCCAAGCAACAGGGGTGACTGTAAATACTTCCTTACGTGTCCTGCCTGGGTGCCAGCTGTCTTGCCCTGGCCAGGGCAGGGCTGTTGCAATCAGCATTCAAGTCTGTGGTGCAGAAGCATGAGGAATTCGGTCTCAGCAGAAAGATGCCATCAAACACCACCCTCCGTGACTGCTGGCCTATTTGAAGGATTGCTTACGACAAATTCCTTTACGTATTGGTATCTGCAGCGTGCCTTTAAATTTTGAAATGCATTGGCTTTGGTGGTGTGTCTCCTCCTCCGCATTCCCTGCGCACCTCAGGTTTGGTCGCAGAAATCCTGGTGCAAAGGGAACCAGGATTCAGGCTCAGCCATTAGCATAAAGATAATTAGCTTCCAGTGAGACCCAAACGGGGACATTTTTTTGAAAGATGCTTGGGCACCCACTACGCAGCGTGGCACCGCAGGGAAGCTGTCGCCGTCCCGCTGCCCCGGCACAGCCTTTCCTCGTCGGGAACAGCCCATGGGCTCCTTGGGTGCTCCGGCACGTTGGGAAGCAATACCCAGTACAGCGGTGGGGCGGTTGCTGCAGCCGCACTGGGAGATGGGGGATGCACGTTAGCAGACCCCCCGGAGCAAGAAAGAGGAAAATGTTTTCTAGTCTGTGGGCTCAGGAGTCCTGCAAAACTCAAGTCCGTGTGGCGCTTTGCCGTTGTGTCCAACGCGCGTCTTTGCCACCCAAGGACAGAACTGAGGTTATCTTTCCTTGAAACTGCTAGAGATCTGCCACTGGAAATGCCTTTCTTTGCTCTGGATTTTGCCATGATCCTGTAACTTATAATTACACTGACTCTTGCATTACGGTGAAACCCGCCCCTTCCTTTTTTAAGCGTGGCACATGGGCTTTTTAGAGAAACCACCGAGAAGTTTCAGAGCGGCGTTGTGCTCCGTGGACTGCTGGGGTGGGCCAGTGAGTTTTACCTCTTGAGCTTGTTCTGATGTAGCATAATTACTCCTTTTCATATAAATACTGTTCCATAGCTCTGCACCAAGCTGGGGGGGAAAAAAAGCCAAACAAACAAAACCGAAAATGCGGGAGCACATAGCTGCTTCTTTTACTATGGTAAATAAAAATACTTGGGCCAGCTGAGAAGGTTTGTAACCACCAGCAGATGTCATTGCAGCTAGCGCAGCTTAGGGCACGTTGGGTGAGAACAGAGGCACTGCAGGTATTCCGATAATACCCGATGGAAAATGAAAATAAAAAAATAAACCATAATCTCTGATTGCCAGGTAGCTCGTTCTGAGATCACTGGTAGCTAGTTTATAGTAGATAGAGTAGATATGAGGAATTAAATTCTGTGCTACAATTTGTTTTCTGCTGAATAATTATGATTTATTAGTCCCAAGCACAAATTATAGTAATTTAAAATATTAATACTTTTTTTAAAAAGGAACACGCAAATGGATTGGGTTTTATGGGGATAGTTAGGTCCTCGTAACCTAACAAGCCGGAGGATTAACGAGGGCTGGCGGGGTGCTCCCCCTCCGCTTCTCAGTAACTTCGGGCGTAGTGCTGGGGGACTGGCAGGGTGAGCGTGCCGGTGCCCAGCAGCCTGTTTGGGGATGCAGGGCACCTTTTCCTCCCTCCCCACCGGGAGCTCGTGGGATGTTCCCGAATCGTGCTCCGTGCCACGCTGGCCCCTGCGAGGCGAGCGGGGGTCTCGGGACCAGCAGCACACCGAGCCGTGGGCTGTGCCGGGAGCCGGGGTGTTGATAAGAGGAGTGACTCGGTGCCGGTACGTGTTATCTTGGCTTCCCTCTGTTTTCTCCTTGGGTCTCCAGAACCTGGTCGTTCCTGGCCATCGCTGTGTTACAGCTGTGTCGATGTCGGTGAAGCCTCAGCAGTCATTTGGTCTCATTATGGCCAAATCCCCCTCTAGCTGCACCATCCCCGGAGCCTGGCCAAATCTGCGGGCTGTGCCCAGCCCCTTCACCCAAAAAGTACCTGGGTGACAACGCGCCATCCTTTCCCGTGCCGTGCTGCTGGGTGGGCGTGCTGCTGGAAACGGGACATCGAGACCTTGTCTTTGTGTCACCTCCTGGTACGGGGTCGGGGTTCGCGCCGTGCTGGAGTCGTGCTGCTGGGGGGTCACCATGCCTTGTCCGTAAGCGCCAGGTGATTTATTGCCATTTTCTCACCGGTTCAGAATAATTTCATGCTTCCTTGGAGCAGGCACCCTACAGATAAACTTATGTGCGGCAGCTCTGGGATGGCTAAGGGGAGTGGATCGCGGTTGCACCGGCTGCACGTTTTCTGTTAGCTCTTTCTAACCCATTTCTAATCCTCATAAATTCTTAGGCTAATGGCTATAGAGTGCCAGGTGACACTCCTCTTGAAATCAGTGGCGAAATTTGCTGTCCTAAAGACAAAATAAGGAGAAATGCTCATTAGCCTCTGTTCCTCAGTAATTTCTCCACTCCTCTTCTCTCTCTGGGCTTGGCAGACAGACAGACAGACAAACGCCGCCAAGCTGAATGTAAGAGCTTGGTTGGTAACTGGTAGTTATTATTACACTACTGCATAAAATGTATAGAAACATTTTATATAAAATCTCCTGTTATAAGCAATATTTACTGTTTTCGTGGTGAAGATCACAACCAGAAGTGAGTCTGCTGAGCTCGATCTTGTTCAGATGGAGGAGATAACGGGTCTCTGCCCTTAAAAAACCACTTTACAGTTAAGAAATGCAATTGCTGTTAAACTCTTGGTCTGAATATAGCCCCGTACGAATATGAAACAGTCACGCCGAGGCAGATGGATGTGAAGATAAGAGAGATCGACTAAAGGCAACATTTTACGGGCCGTGTCACCGGTCTCCCCGTAACGCAACAAACAAGTATTTGTCTTGTGGGAAGCTTGGGGTGACTAGTGAGGCTCTCGCAGGAACCTGGAGATAACCGGTGATGCAGCACTGTCACCTTTGCTCAGCACACAGCCCCTCCGAAACCCAGCACCTTTCATGTGGTGGGGCTGGGAACCGGGATCGGGGCGGTTCTGCTGCGGAGCCGGAGCTGGGAACGTTGCAGGGAGCACCTGCAGCTGCAGAACCTCCTCGTACCGAGGAGCGTGGCCGGGAAATGAAGCGGGTTTCCGAAATGAGTAAATCCGAGTCGAAGCAGAGGTGCTACACATTGCAGAGCTCAACAGACTAAAATTTCCTGCTGTTGTCAAACTCGCAGTTTGAGAGTGATTTTCTCCTCTACACGCGATGCTCCTGCCGCGCGCGGCGTTGCAGAATCGGCGTGCCTGACGAGCTGAAAGCACCTGGTGTTGTTTGTGCACATCTACAAAAACAAAATGCAGCGGATAAAACACCTGAAATCTCCCAGGCTGGTGAGGTATAGCGTTTCCCACTTTCACAGTCTCTCAAAACCTGAATGAACGCCTGCCAGCACTGGAGATAACAGCATGTCTTTGGCCTTAGGTGAGATAAATCAGTGGAAAAACCTTCATTGACTTTGGCATGGACTGAATAGGGAAGGAGCCTGTACACCTAAAAATCTTATTCTGTATCTAATAGTTGTTAGACTTCTGCTAAAAGCGGTTTGGAGATGCGGTGTGGCGTGTCCTTGCAGGGGCCGGTGCGGGAGATGCGGGTGCAGGCTGGGGAGCAGCAACCTGAGCATACGGGCACGTTATTCTGCCCTTGGCAGGGTCACCCCCAAACACTTCAACGGGGGACTTAGGGACTCGCCTGTTCTGAGGTAGAATTTCCTTCTAAATCCCATCGACTGGGTCTTGGCTGCGTTTGGGGATTTATTTCTTTAGAAAGTCCGAGGCTGCTTTATGTCTTACAGTAGTGGAGAGCTCCAGCCAAAAAATTAAAGGGAAGATATTATATTAAGCATGTGTTTTAAGAAGAAATTGCTTTCTCCACGTAGCACCTCAGACAAAACCAAGAGAGGTGTAAAAAGCGTAATCCTTTATAAGCTATATGGTTTTTACCTTTTGCATTCTAAGGAGCTTAGATGATGGACATAAGATAGATGGGTTTAATTTTTAATTGCAAACTTTGCAGGGAAAAATGTAAATCCTAACCCAATGGAAATAGTGTTTTAACTGGATTTTTCAGCAAATGTACAATCCGCTGGTTATGAAGAGCACTTTTACTTTAAAAAATGAAATACTAGTATAGGATTTGATTGTGTAGTAATGTTCTGAAGCGGGGATTTTTTTTTACCTGGGGATCACTGTCCTGACAGCAAGAGAAGTTTTTCGTTCCTGGACTTTCGCAAGGCAGATGTGGGACACATGGACTTCCAGCTCAGGCCCTAAATAATACCTAAGCTAAAAAATGCTCTGTAGGCATGTGGAGGTTGTATGCATACAGGTGTGGTAGATTTTTTTTTTTTTCTTAGTATAATTGATGTTCTGTGTAACCTCAGTTTCATCATACAGCAAATAGAGCTGTCAATTACTGTAACAGATCAGAGGGCATTGCAAATAAGTTTAAAAAAAGAGTCCGTGTTACAAAATGACCTACAGTTAAATAGCTGATCCCTGGTAGTGGGTTAAATTAGTTAATTATCTGGTTAGGAAAAAAATCTGTGCCAGAAGCTTGATACACTGATGGTACCCTGGATTATCATCTGTTCTTCCTTACTGAATTCTTTTTCTTCTTCTTTTCATCTAAATGGGTGTAAAAGCTGGGGCAGTTGTAGCGAATCAGTTTGTATTTCATGGCAACAGCAGGCACAGAATAGGACCCAAATCAGCGAGTTCAGCAAACGCCTCCATGGAAACCCCAAGGTTTTTCTCATGTCAAAGAGGGCTGAAGCCCCCCACGCTCTCCCAAGGTGATCCCCCCAGGAGGAGCTAAGAAACCACCCTCCACTTCCCAGCAAATCCCCCAAAATGAGCTGCCTACACAGTCACCTGCCTTGGGGACACTTCTGGTGGCACCGGCATCCCACGCGGTGGAATGGCTGGGGTCTCGCGGCGTGGGCAGGTCCAGCGTGGGCAGAGGCAGACCTCGCAGGGACCGATGTACGGGGATGTACGGGGATGTACGGGGATGCGCTGGGACGCAGCCGCCCGCTTGCGCTTCAGCAGCCCTGATCCCTGCCTAGCATGGGACCGGCTGTATACACACCCTTCTGTTTGCTCAGTTCTGCTTTGTTTAACATTTCTGGAAAACCTTTTTTGATGGAGTCCCGTGTCGTGGTTGACCGTGGGGCAGGGTGAGCTCCCAGGGCGAGCTGTTTTGGAAAACAAGCCTGACCTCAGCCAGGAAAGTTGGTATTTTAACATTTTTCCCCTTCACCACCTGCATGAAATGGTGATATCTCGAATTTGTGGTGATGGGAACAGACACGCGCCTGCAGCCACTGCGCTCGGGCTGCTCTCCCCAGTCGGGGTCGGGCCACCCGTGGTCAGGACTCTCTTCGTGGTCAGCCAGCGTGGTTCATGAACAGCAGCACGGTCCAGTAGAAGATTGCTATTGCAATCCGATTGGAGCATGAAAATAAAAAGAAAGATTCAGGATGAGCATGGCTTGTATCTGGGTCCTCTGCCTCCTGGGAAGGCGAGTGCATCGACCAGGAGGTGGCTTAAAACTCTGTCCTGGACCTAACCTTCTCCCAACAAAACTTGGGTGAAGATGCACCCTACGAAGAGTTGTGGTTTCCATGGCTTGGTTTTTCTCACAAAAATAAATAATGTTGCTTAAAATTCCTGACCCCGTGCAGTCCTGGAGCAGGTGGCAAGCTCCCATAGTAAGAACTAGATCATTAAAACAGTACTAAGATTTCAGCCCCTGTGGGTTTGCACCCGTTGCTTCTTGTATTCAGACGAACCCCAAACTCAAAGCAAAACCAGGTTGAAAGAGCAAAGTTTCATCAATTATATTTCTCATCAAAACCATACGAAATTGTGACTTTCTCATTTTTTTGACATGAAGTCTTTGATCAGTCCTGCCTTGTGAACTTTTGATCAGCCTGGGTTAAAATGAAATCTAAGACCAGGCACATTTTGTGTGGTCTCTGGTTTCGAAGTGAAAATTTTTCATGTCTGTACTAACCATGTTATTCCCAGGCTGTTGTTCACAGTCACTCTCATAAAGCCGTAGCCAAAAACTTACTGGAGCTCTTGGAAGAAATATGCTGAGAAGGCAACCTAGCTATAGCAGGATTCATTTATTATTTATTACTTAGCATAAAGCATAAAGTTTGCTGTGTTTCATTACTAGTCCAAGGCACCTCCTTGCACTGTATTGAGCTGTATTTAGAAAATGAGACTTTCAGACAGGGTCTGAAGTTTAGAAACCAGCTCTCTCAAAACTGCTTTCCATGCTGAGACCCAAAGATGAAAATAATCTCATGACCATCCACTCCCGTAGTAAAATCTTATGCAATTATATCTATGAATCTCAATACCTGAAAAACAGGATCTGATGACACATGACAAGAGCCAAGTTAAAATATGTATGACTTAATACCAGCGCAGTAGGTAATCTTTATCATCACGAGTGTAGAAGATGAAATCGAGGCATGGGGTGGGGATGGCACAGAGCTAGAGTTACCTCATTTATTCCCATCCCTTACCTTGAGTCCTGTTCGAAAAATGAGCCCAGTAAGTATTGCTAAATAGACTATTTAGACAATACTGAAAAAGACCCATGGTAAAAGATCTGAAAAGACGCCTCTATGGAGTCAGGGATTGCTGTGGTACTTGGTGCATCCCTTCTCTCTTGGTTTGCTATCTCATTACCTAGTTTGTCGTGGGGAATTAGGAAATTTAGGCAGCAGAGCTGAGCGTTCCCCTTCAGTCTGAATCCAGCTCACATGCCGGGATCAGCCCACTCAGTCCTAAATCCGGCGGCTCTCGGCCGGGAGGCTCGGGGAGACTTTGCCCCGTGCCACGGATGGCCATGGCCATGGCAGCTCCTCGATGCTGTATGCAGGGATTAGCTGGCAAGCCTTTAAACTGCTCCTTGTTTTACATCTCATTGGAGGTAACATTTAAGGAACTTCTAGAAGTCAAGTGGCAGGACGAGATTAATTAGGATTCCTTTCTAATCCTAATTACAATGATATTTGCTTCCCACGATAGGAGACGTTCATTATCATATGTATAAGTTTGTTTCTTTAGTCTGTCTGCTTCCCTCCCCCCAACAAAAAAAAGGTTAAATAATATTTAATACATTTCTACAGTCATTAAAAAAAATCAACTCTTTTTAATCTGGTAGAAACATCAGATGGGCAGAGGAGAAAACCATTCAATTCCCTATTAATTTCCCTTGCTCTCTAATTATATGCAAATCCACCAAGCCCAGGTTTTAATTCAGCCATTCGCATTAAGAGATCAGAGAAAGATTCAAAATGGGAAAGCAGAGTTTGACGTATCATTGGGGGCTCGTACGAATTCGACTGGAAGATAAATTCCACATTTTAATTAAAATGTTTATTCCGCTCTGCACAATAACGCTTGCTTGCTTTCAGAGGAAAAAAGGGGTATTAAGCATTAAAGGAACTAATTCCTCCTATCAAGAAAATTAGGATTTCTCCCAGGCAGACACAGGGTATCATCCAGGATTAGCGGCTGTAGCATTCTTTGTAAACATGTCACCCTTGAAAGTGAGCAACAAGGAAAGCTGCTATCGCCTTACAGCTGCAGGGTGTCAATAAAGCATCCCTTCGGCTCCAGAGGGGATTATCTTCCCTCCGCATCCTCCAGAGAGCCGTTTATCATGGAAACTGGGAAATAAAGTGTGAGCGCAGATTAGGATAATGCGGGGGCAGCTCCGGGCTGGGCAGTGGGCAGCCTCTCCCTTCTCCTGCCCGGGGGTCGCCGATGGGTTTTGGGGATCCCAGTGGAGAGGGATGCCCCTCGCCGCAGCCCTCGCCCCTTGGGCTTCACAGCTGGTTGGCAAAATTAATCCTAGGGTGGGAGTGACATCCCGAGCTGCAGCCGGCCATCCCCATACTGTCCAGGCGGCGATGCTGTGGAAAGGTCTGGGAGAAACCCTGGAGGAGACTCGGAGCAGCCACCGTTCATTCATTTGTGGCCATCCCTGTTGGAAATGTGCTTGACATCCGTATAAATATCAAAGGATTTCACCCTAGCAGGGAAATGCGTACCCAGGAATGACGATAACTATTACAAATTATCATCCCCGGTTGTTTCGTCTTATCTGTTAATTAGCCGGTGGCATGTGCTTGGGCATGGCCGCCTCCGACATGTTAAAAGATCTTCTCTTGGTGTCGTCTGATGCTGTGCGGGTGCGTGGCCTCAGCGGTCGTACGCGACGGGAGAAAGCTTTCTCTGAACAAGTCAGCAGCATTATGATATCATTATTATTGTTATTATTATTACTGTTACTACTATTATTTTTTCACAGCGCAGTCACCAAGTCGGGGATTTACTTTCAGACGAGGTGAGACACTTTTGATTTGCTGTCTTTTTTTTTTTTTCAATCAGTGATGTTCTCGCATGGTGAGTTCCCCCCTGAAGATGAGCTTTGAGACTAGCAGGTTGAAAAGAGTAGGGTAGGGTAGAGTAGAGTAGAATAGAATAGCATAGCATAGCAAAGCATAGAGTAGAATAGAATAGAATAGAATAGAATAGAATAGAATAGAATTAGAATAGAATAAAACAGGAACTATGCTGCCTGCCAGGAGGGTCTGGCAGCCGTCCCATCCCAAGCCTAAAGACATGGACAAAACTCATGCGATGGGTCTCCTGTCCAGGTCCTGGGGTGACAGCGGTGACACCAGCAGGACGGCGTCACCCACAGTGGCCGCACGCCCCGTCACCACTGCGTTGCAAAGGGGCAGGTTTCGCCCCCTCTGATGTTCAGAGAATCGAAACGCCTTAAATCACATCAGAGTTTTTTTGCGTTGTGTGTTTTGTTAACTCCCCTGCGCTCTTTGAAGTACATGGGCTGGTTTTGTTTTTGTTTTAAATGGAATGAAAAAGCCCAGCCGAGCAGCCAGGAGCCCTCTCCTGATGCCTAGGGGACACGTAAGCAAACATTTGCCTCCAGAAAACTGTGCGGCACTGACACCTGGAGGGTTCTTGTTGGGCTGATTCACTGGCAGATGCACCCAGAAATCTCACGGGATTTTCCATCTGCTGCTGCTGCAGCACGTCCCGGGCAGGGAGGGATGTGACAACCCGGCGTCAAAGCCACCTCAGTTCAGATCCAGGACCCAGCTAGGGCTGGGCTTTGCAAATGGTTTCTCAAAACAGGTGAAAATCCCCCAAGCTGCTGTTGTCTGAGACCATGACGCAGCTACCGCAGGGCAAACCCTCTGCCTTTCACCAAGCCTTTGCACCCAGAGATTTGGCCGGTCCTGTGCTGCCTGTGAGCTGGGTACATGGAGGGTGACGTCTTCGGTCCTTTTAGAAAGAGTCTTGAGCCTTACCGAAGGGTGTGCTTTGGCTGTGTGTCATGCTTTTATTTTGCTTTCTTCCCTTGCCCTCTTGGACATTTTCTTGATTAATTCTGGGTATCAGACCAACCGCTCGCCTTTGAGAAGCGGAGCAAAATAAAGGAGGTCAGATATTATCAGCCTCCGTGGGTCAAGTAAGTGACTTCTCATTTGAAGCCTCAAGTGTTACCGGTAACTCCAGGGTTTGCAGCTTTTGATTCAAATTCGCAGAACCACGTAGCATGAAGGGGACAGAGATTTGGGTTTTTTTTTCTCCATAGCCCAGAACACGAGAGAGGCAATAACCAGGGATGGATGTTGCAGAACAGGGGAGATGATAGCTGGGGGTGTGATGCAGCCCCGCCGTTATATTGCCCTGGCACCTGGGAGAAAATAGCTGGGGTTTGGTGTTGGAGTACAGCCCCCGGGTTATATTGCCCCGGCATTTGTTTCCACGAAGCCAAATGTCGCTGTTGCCCTTTGTGGCAGCCGGCACACGGGGACCGGGGGGTGTTTCTGTCCCCTCCTGAGCAGATGCAGCACTGTGAAGCTGCTTTTAGCACGATGGCAGCAGCATTTCCCGAGCAAGGCAAGTGCTGAGCAAGGGGACTTTCTGCACAGTTGAGGAGGCTTCTGGAGTGAGGTGGCTCTTCTGCTGAATGTGATTGTAGACATGGGGTGGTGATGCCAGAAGTTCCTTTTTCAGGGGATTTCTCCTCTCTGGTATGGGGTGTACTTGCCTCCGCACTTGCCCCCTGTCACCGTAAGAGAGCTGCCTCTGGGAGGGACTTTTGTTCTTTATTTTTCCATGCCTTTTTTTTTTTTTTAATGAAGAACCACCTACATCTTTCTCTTAGAAGATAAATACTTGAGAAGTGAAACGGCTCTTCCTGTGCCCGTAAACGGTGAAAAGCTCAGCTATTTCCCCTGCAGAGTTTAACTTAAAAATAATAACCATCATTGCTTAAAAACAGAAACCAGCAGCAGCACGGAAGGTCACTGAGAACTTCTAAAAGGTTTTGAAGTTCTTTCCCTGTATTTTTCCCCATCGTGTCTGGAGCTTGGCCACCTCTCTGAGTGCTGGGGCAGGGAAGGTGTTAAATGCCGGGGAACTTGTCCCCTGGTACCCAAGCCGAGTCCCCTAACCCCGCTGTGATGCACCTCCGAGTCGCAGGGGAGAGTCAGCATCACAGGAGCTGAGTTTTGCCGCTAAGGCGAGCACAGCCCCTTCGATGTGCAAAAAAGAGCAGGGCTGCGCAGGGGCCTTATTAGCATTTTCAGAGCAGAGCTGGGTTTTAAAGAAGCTGAAAGAAATCAGAGGGAAAGGGAAGAGTTGAGGGAATAAATGCTTCATCAACCACAAAACGTAGAGCGCACGGCTAAAAACCTGAGCAAAGACAATATTTGGATAAAAACCTGAGCAAGGACAGTATTTGGATAAAAACCTGAGCAAGGACAAGTATTTGGATAAAAACCTGAGCAAGGGCAGTATTTGGATAAAAACCTGAGCAAGGACAGTATTCGCCTCTATGGGCGATGTATATCTTCAACCGATCAGCTCCTTGCTGCAATTCATATGCAGAATTAATGCAAGAACTAATAGCTGCATATTATTACTTTCCCTTTTGTTTGACTGCTGCCTGTAAGCGCTTCTGTGCCAGCCAGAGATGGGGTGCACAGGGCAGCGGGGCTCTTCTGGTCATGGGAGACGTGGTCTTCTGGTCCCTGGAGGAACCTTTGGTGGTGCTGAGGGTAAGGGCCAGCTCCAGCCCTCCGTGCTGTGGCCGTGCTGGGTGGCCCAGGCCTGGGCAGGGGCAGGGGCGATGCTGCTGCTGCTGCTAAAATTTGGCTTTGCTGGAGGGGTGCATGGCTGGGTGAGGGCAGTGCCTGAGCGTGGGTGGCTTTAACTTTCCCTGTTTCCTTTCTGCTGTGGCAGCGGGCTGGGGCAATGCGACTGCAGCAAAAGTGAGAAAAGAGAAAAAAAGTGTGCTGAGACGAGAAATGAGTCGACGCTGCCTTCGCCCGCGGGCTGCCGAGGGCTCCAGCCCCGGCGCTTGCAGTCAGCGCCGAAAACGGTCTGCAGTGGGTATTTGGGGTGATCTTTTATCGCAGCATCTCCTGGTGCAACACCACAGGGAAACGAGGGGTGAAGGTGTCTGCTGACATGGTCTGGGGCCCCGAGCTGGGAGATTTTATCAGAACTCAGAGGTCCCTTGAAACTGTGCAGAGCTGGGTTTGAGTCACGGGCTCCGGGTCCCCGAGTGCCCCGAATGACAGCGTTGCTGTGTAAGCCCTCCGAGGAGCATATCTGATGCTGCGGGATGTACCCAATAACATCCCTAATAATTTGCTAATTTGGATTGATTGTTGGATAAAGAGCAAAAGGCACGGTCCCGCCGGTAACAGGTACCTTCTCCAGGAGCGGTGCATGCTCAGTGCAGCCTGACCTTATACCTTTCTTTTTGTAGCATGATGACTAATTTTGCAGTGAAAAGGAATTAATTCCTCATTGAATCAGCAACAGCAAAACTTTGTAGGTTTTGTTTTTCATAGCTGGCGTATCGACTCATCTCGCCCTCTCTGAGAAGTGACGTCGAAGCGAACGCATTTGGGGCAACTTGGGGCCGGACCACAGTCTGCAGCCCTTGTGCCCTCACCCAGGGCTTTCAAAACCCCGGAGGTACCGGAGCGGGGCAGAGGAGCACCCAGACGTGCTCGGAGCTCACCCCATCCATCTGCCTGCTCTGTGCCGGTACCGACCCCAGGGGCTGCTCCCAGCATCCTGACGCACGGCACGGCCGGTGGCACGGGGCTCTCAGGCTGCCCAAAATCCCCCTCTGCCTCGACGGTGACGACCACCGGCACGGCACAACCACCAACCCGAGCTGCCGTCCCTCGGCCAGGCCCCTCACCCCACGCCAGCCTCTGCCAGGCTAGCCCACGGCTTTTTCGTTTCACTATTTTTGGGGCCGGCGATGTGGGAAAATTTGAAAGTGATGTGACTAATTTCGCCTCACCGCGGCTCGGCTCCCCGGCGAGGCTGGAAACCACAGCGCTCTCCCCGGCTGCCGGCTTGTGCGCCAGGGCTCTTCGTGCAGCCGTGCCACTGGGGGACGGATCCTGCACCCTTCAGGATGCTTCCAGCCTCCCCTCGCCCAGGAGCCTGCTGCCAGCGCCAGCATGGCCCTGGGGTGATGGAGGCACCTGGCTCTGGGCATCAAAAAAGGGGTTTGGGGGTTTTCCTCTCCCTGCAAACTCCTCTGCATCCATGGAGAGGGGCTGCAGGGATGGATGGTGGCTCCCACGGTGCAGGGCTTTCCAGCAGGGTCGTCCCTGCTTTGCTTGCTTTTAGGCTGCCCGCAGGGATTTTGGCTGTGATCAGCGGGATGTGTGTTCAGTGGCTGGAAGCTGAGGTTTGTGCAAGGCGCAGGCAGCACCCCGTTATCCTTCACAGGGAGCGCATCTCCCCTTGCAGGCACATCCGCAAAGGTGCTGGACCCCAGCCACACTGGTGCTGTGCACAGTCCTACAGTCTGTCCCTTTTCCCTGGCCTGCAGGGTCCCCGTGTGCATGGGGTCCCTTTTGTGCATGGGATACCCTGTGTGGGGGGCACCCCATATGTGCGTGGGATCCCCTATGCGCGTGGGATCCCCAACGTTTATGGGCCCCACAATGCCTGCAGCTTCCCATGTGTTTCAGGTCCTTTATGTGCATAAAGTTCCCTACGCCTGTGGGGTCCCCTATGCCGATGAGATCCCCTCTGTGTTTGGGGTCACCATCGGCTGGGAGCCCCCCACTTCTCTCATGCTGACTCTGCAGAAGTTGTTCTCAGCTGGAGCCCAAATGCTACAGCTGCTTTCCCATGATGAAGCCCCAGCTGGCTCATCTGCAAACACAGAGTCTTTCATTTCAGAGTAGCTGTTAAAACATCTTGTAAAAAACAAAAAAAATCACGCAGAAGTGGCATAGCAGGATTAAGAAGTCCAGAAGTCCTGTGGCAGAAACTTGAGTGGAGTTTTCCCCACTCAGAGTGGGGAGCCGGGTGATGCTGTGAATGATGCCCTGTTTTTGCAGGAAGGTGATGCTGCACGTTCAGAACTGGCTGATGGTGCGGCACATCTCCTGGGGGCTTCGGGCTGACTTTTATAAAGTGCGAGCAAATTCTTAAATTCGTTCTATTATTTCAAACATATGGGAAATCTGTAAAATATAAATTTCTTTCCTACAGAACAGCGTCACCTATGTGACTTTCCTTAAAAAACAATCTATGAAAAAGCTAGCTTTTCACTTAGGTTGTTTTTGTTCAAAATCTGGGGAAAACAAAAACTCTTGATATATAGTCATCAAAACTGAAAAGGAGTTATTCCTGGGAAGGCTGGTTTGTGCCTGTGTGCAACAGGGCAGATCAAGATCAGCCTTGTAAGATGAGCTCCTGTATTCGGTTGATGTAACCTGAATTGTGGCAGACAGGTTTACTCTTCTCCTTTAATGTATTAAACAACTCGCCATGGTGCAGGTCGGGTACACAGCTCCGACCACCCTCTACGAGGACTGATCCTGGGTGCTTGGCGCAGCCATCATGAAATGTTCCAAAACATTTTTCACTAAATTGGGTACCAAGTGTTGGAAGGGGCGGTAGAATTAAGCTACTTTATTTTAGTTATGAATTGCCTTTTACCAGAAAATTAATGAAAAAAATTCCCGTCCATAGAAGCAGCGGTGGAGCCCAGCACGGGTGGGATGCTGGGATCCCCAGCAGCCACCCAGGCTGCTTGGTGTGACCACTGCTGCTTTTAATAGCTGCTTTCAATTGTAGCAAAGAATAGTTTTCACAGGTTGCAAAACATTCACTTCTTTTTTTTTTTATTTGTTTCTTTTCCTAAACTGATCCAAGCAGAAAACATTCTTTACAATTTTTGCTAATGTTTTCACAGAGCTAAAAACCCAAAGAGTTTCGCCAGCCATGGAAATTTTTTGGTTTGATCATTTCGCTCAAAGTTTGACTTTTGACCTTCCGTGCTACATTTTGCTAAGATTAGCTTTAAAGTTTAAAAGAAAAATCCTTTGTCAAGCCAGCAAAGTAAAACTACTCATTTTTAGCATGTCACGACTAAATAGATCAGTCTTTAAAAAATGAGTCAAAATACTTGCTAACACGAGGTGCTTTCCAGACAATGTTTGATTACAATCTGTCACCGTTTTCTAATGAAAAACCCACATTTTGTTTAAAAACCCCTAATTTATGGTTCGATCAACCAGCACCTTCCCAGCAGCTTGTATAATCCCGCGGCTGCCCGTGGCCGGAGCACGCTGCATTACCCCCTTGTGTAATGTGGGATGGGAGCAAAGGCGAGGGATGCTGTTCCTGGTCCGGCACTTCGGAGCCAAATAACACTGCAGCTCTGATCGCGACGGTGATCCTCGCGTGAAAGACCTGCTGGGTCTGTGTGTGCTCAGCGAAAGGAGAGTTTTCTAGATAGCCTCGAGCTCCTATCGCAATCAGACACCCGTGCGTGAGCAGTGAGGTCTTCTAATTTTGCCTTGCCAACAATTAGTCTTTCTTAATAATTAATGTGACCGTGTTTTCTCTTTGCTCATCCAATTACCTCTAGTTATTAAAGTCACTTTTTGGCTTCAAAGCGGGAGCTTCTTCCCTCACAGTCAGGCTTTTTAATTATTTTCATCGAGGTTGGTGGGGGCCGATTCAATGCACTGCGGCGTCGGTGCTCGCCCCAGCGCCGAGCAGGCACCGCTCGCCGGGGAGGTGGGCACTCGGGAGAGTTGCGATTTAGCAAATTTGAGAGGGAAAAAGGCCCTCTGGGCTTGCAAAACCCATTCTGCTGCTCCGTCCCCTCTGGAAATACCATTCTGGTGTTGCTGTAAATGCGTCTCTTCATTTCTGTAGCGAGGTCGTGGCTGCACAGCTCATTCCCCAACCTGCCCTCAAAGGGCTGTGCTGGCAGAGGTGAGGCAAAACTGTCCTCAGAGCCCTTTCGTGTCCCCCCACGGCTGCCGAAGGATGGGAGGTGACTTGGGTTGACTTGGGGTTGGGGTCATGACGCTGGGCACGAGCTGCGTTATTTTGGGTGGGTGGGTAGGCAGCAGCTCCGTCACCGCTGCTCTGAGCTGTATTGAAACGCGGCTGTCGGGAGGAGACGCGATAAGATGCTTCACCAAACCGCAGCACATCCCCGTGATGTCCCGACCAGCACCACCCCACATCCTCCCAGGGGACCTGCCGAGAGGAGACCAAACCAACTGCCCTCCTGTTAAATCAGTCCGCTCGGCACAAAACATTTACATCAGGTTAATTTTATGGCGTAAGACATTGTCAGCTGATAAGTTCTGGCTTTGAAAAGCCTCCTCAAAGTTCATGCTCTGCAGCTGATTTGCAGGAACTAAGTCTAGACCTTGTAACAAAGAGGAATTGATACCTTTTCTCTGGCGTGTAGGTTTCTATAAACGAGGTATGATTTCACAGCAAAGACGCGTGCGGCAGCCACAGCACATCTGGTGAAGACCAGGAGCTGCAGACACGGCCATGGGCCGTGACCATTAGCAGCTGCGGTGTTTCAACTGGGGATCAACACTGAAGGGGTCTTCTCTGTTTCTCCAGACCTTTTTGCGATGTTTCCTTCTTCCTTTGGTTGGTTCAATCTGGGAGACAGGTTCCTGTACCAAAAACTCCCTAATGGAGGAAGCGGAAGGGGGATGAATAGCCTCGTGGAGAAATTTGTAGAATAGCCTCCTCTCTGAGCACCCTTCCTCACCAGCTTTTTATGACTTTAAAGAGTAGGAGAAAAGTTTTTGAGTGAAGGAAGTGCAAATGTAGAAGGGACATGGGGAAGGCCAGCTCCTCTTACTGGCGCAAGATCTTGTTTCCCATCTGAACTGATGGAAAATCTGAGTAACTGAGCTGCAACCTGTACCACCAAGCTACCATGTTCTGCTTTGATGGGGAAGAAGGACAGACTCTGCCTTTGCTGTAACCACACGTGCTCTGTGCTTTTCACTGTTGAGGTATCCTGTGGATCAGCATCAGGACTGTTCAACTGCCTTTGTAGTGGTCTGTGTCTTCTGTCATTGCTTCAAAAGCTGTTAACAGTCGTCAGGCAGCGAGGCTGGCTGGTGGATGGTGCTGTGCTTTGGATCAGTGCAAATGGGAAGGAGAGATCTGCCCCGCTTGGAACAGCAGAAGTGCTTAGGTTGAGGTTTTTAAAACAGCTCAGCATCGAGTTCGTTCTGCTCCAGTGTCATGTTAAAATGTACGCGTAGAACTGCATATCCCTAATTTAGGCTTTCTGCCTCTTAAATAAACTAAACCGTAGCTAATTTTAGAAATATCACTGAAAACCTATTCTTATCTCATTTCATGGGCAAGAACAGTAAAAGCTCAGAGCTCCAAACGTGTGTTTAACTAAGCAGGAGCCAGCCCTGCTCTCAATGGGAAAACCACATAGCCCATGGCCCTGCTGCGGGACAGGAACACCTGTACCACACCAGTTTGTGCTGGGGAGGGGGGGGTTACATTCCCAGTATCCCACTGTACGCAGTAAATCTACACCTGGTAAGCATCGGGAATTAGGGTTTTCATTCATTCTTAAATGCAAACCTGCATGCCTCTTGGGTTTTATTTGCATGAGCAAACCTTTGTGGGAAAGGCAGATGTAAAGCGGCATCTCCATCGGTCTGTTTTCCTTTCCGCTCCATGGGTTTCCTCCTCGGAGCAGCGATGCAAAACACAGGACTTGCCCAGGGCTCTCGGGCTGCTGTGCAAGCAGGTCGGAGTGGCAGGGAGAGGTCCAGGACAGCTCCTCCAGAGCCATCGGCTCCGGCTGCACCACCTCCACCAAAGCTGACTGGCGTTCCGTGCTCGCTCTGCCTCAGCAAAATCATTACCAAAGTGAAAGGCACCAGTGAATCAAGTCCAGAGATCACAAATGACTTGTCAGAAGTCACGCACCAAATCATCTGTAGATGTCCTGGTGGGACACGACAGGTCTGGCTAGCAATACCTGGCTCCTAGCCCCTGGAGAGCTGTCTTACCTGGTCCGTTCTCATTTTCTCCCCATTTTGGGGTGCTGTCAGTCCTTTTTCTCTTTCTGGATTTATCTGGGACAAATCCTAACATTCCACCACCAAGGCGAAGTCATTTTGGGTTTAAAGGCAACCATGGGCGAAACCGGGCATGTAGGGAGCAGCTTGAGATGCTCGAGGCGAGGAGGCTGGCGGTAGACGGCAGCGTGTGTGTGTGTGTGTGTTTTCCTTACAGCTCTTTTGAACAGGTTCCCCTCTCTCTGCTCCAACACGCAGAAGTACTCCCAGTTGCCTTCACAAAAAAGCGCCTTTTACAAAGATGTTGGGCTCCGATGGCCTCGCCGTGCGTAACCAGGAGTAGCTGCAAGAGGAGATCGAATTTTTCTTTTTTACATTTTCCTGTGTTTGTTGCATCCCCAGTGCTGCCTCAGCTCCCTCTGGTCCTTCTCCGAGCACTGGCGCTGGGACCGAGGGGGATTTCAGCCCGAGGGCTCACTGGTGACCATGTCATGTTTTCAAAGGCATTGCCCTCAGCATGGCTCTCCCTGCTTGAGAGCCCCGGTTAGGAAAGCCCAAGCGTGGCTTTCAGAGTGAATGTGCAGGATGTGAAAGTCCAGATTTAGACCCTGTGGTAGCACAAGGCAGAAAACAAGAGCGGTGCATTGGGTAACACGCTTGTAGCATTCATCCTGGAATAAAAGATACTGGAAATGAATGAAAAAAAGTTCTTCTGAATTTCGAAAACTTCGTGTTGATTTGGGCTGGTTTCCACCTACCCGTGCAATCGTCTCCAGCTGTTGTTGCTGCTTGGTTTATGGATTTTTCTTGCAGATCGCTGTAGTGTTTATTTAAGTAGGCAAGGGCATTTTCTGCCTTGCCCTTGAGAGGCACTGGGGACTTTTAGTAATTCCCAGCCTATCTTGCAATGACGGGACTGCAAAGGGCACCAGCCCTTGTTGCTCACGGAGCCCGACAACTTCTGAGCCCTCGCCCTCCTTGTGTCTTGCAGTCCAACAAAGTTCCCGTCGTGCAGCCATCCCACGGAGTCCACCCGCTCACCCCGCTCATCCCTTACAGCAACGACCATTTCAGCCACGGCTCCCACTCGCCTCACTTGCCCGCCGACATCAACCAGAAACAAGGTAATGGCACCGCTGGGGATCTGCGTGGTGGGAGGGGGACAGTGCTGGAGACCACTGAGATCAGGGTCTCAAATCAATGGCAAAAGTCAAGAACTTTGGTCAACTGGGCCATCGCTTAGCAGTAGGCGTTTATTTAGCTTATGGGCAATGCTTTGTAATCCTGGTCAAGAGGAGTTTGATATCAAAAGTGCCAACCCCGCTGATCAAGTATGCTCAATTCTCTGTGCAAGCTGTCCTGTAGCTTGAGACCAGACCAGAGCCTGCAAGGTGATGCGTAAGAGTCAACCAGAAAATGGAAAGTAATCTTTCCTTTGACTCATACCCAGACTGTTGTCAGGTTGTCATTTTGAGAAAATAAATGCTTGAAACAGGAAATATTTTGACTAAATAGGATCGGTGTCTGATAGCTAACTGGATTGTTATATGTGTGTGTCCATAGCCACATGGTACGTGGTTGTCACACGGTTTGGCTCTTTGGGTTCCTGTGTGAGTCCAGGACACGTCAATTAGCTCGTGAGGCTACAGAGGAAAGTACAGTAGGTAGAGGTTAAACCCTGAACTGTAAAATTCAGGTCTGTACACAGGAATTCACCCCAGCCCATCATTCTTCATGGATTACTGGCAAGCTGAGTATAAAATCAAACTTTCGTCAACTTTACGTTAGTGCAACAGAATCTTTCAACGTCTGTTCAGATTACCCAGGTTTTTACACAAACCCGGTCTTGATTTCACGTGAAAGAAAGCAAATTCACAATTTTGTGTCAAACTACATTCAGGAAGGGATTCAGGGTCCATCACAGCCCAGAAACCAGTGCAAAAACAGAGGCACAAAACCAGCTGTTTGATTTGGGCAAAGGCCTTCATCCAAGAGTGATCCAAACTGTCCCGGAGACATTGGCTTCACCAAGTTAACATCATTGCTAAAATGATGGGATATTGAGGATGCTCTTGGCGGGAGGATGTGCTGAATTATCCCTGGTCTGAACCCAGAGGCCACGTTCTGGACTCATCAGGGATGCTGATGGAGAGGATTTAGGTCCTGTGTAAAAGACTCCCAGGCACATCCTGGTTTTCTTCCAGCCAGCACATGGCTCGTCAGCCATCAGAGCATAATAAACTCAGCAGAAAAATGTGAAGAGTTAACAAAATAAACCTATTAAAAGCTCAGCTAATAGCAGATTTCCGACTCTCGAGAGGAAGCGTGCAGATTTCTAAGTCTCCTGGGACGGTGACCCAACACACCTTCCTTCACGCTGCCTTTGCAGATGCTTTGCAGAGCACAAAAGCCCCTTCCCATGAGCTGCCTCCAGGGACGCGCTGTTAGCCTGGAAAGCCTTAAGCAATACAGGAGCAGCTCACCCAAGGGATGAGCTGGTTATATCCCTCCATGGAGGCTACGATTAGCACAAGCATTCATCTCTGCAGTGGGTCAGTAATTCTGGGAAGCTGTCCTCTGGCCGCACACCCACCTGCACCCTCAGTGCAGGCACTTTCCAGTCTACCCCTTCCCAATTAGCCTGTACATTTACATCGGAGGCAGGGGGAGTCTGTCCATCCCACAGACCCCTCAGGTCCTATTTATGGAGAGGTTCAGACGGTTGTCTTCAGCTGCGACCTGCCTCAGTGGTGCAGCTGTGATCAACTTTGCATCCCCCATCCCTATGCTG
Organism: Astur gentilis; assembly: GCF_929443795.1. Taxonomy (NCBI): domain Eukaryota; kingdom Metazoa; phylum Chordata; class Aves; order Accipitriformes; family Accipitridae; genus Astur; species Astur gentilis. The sequence goes on along the minus strand of NC_064905.1, from coordinate 19,929,330 downwards.
CTGGGGCAAGGGTTCCCTTCCCTGTTCATTCTGGATGTGTCCCATCTCTATTTTCATCACTGAAATATCTCCCATTATCACCTAGTGTAAGCGCTTGAGAGTCACCGTCGCACTCATTCTCACAGCATCCCTTTAAAGTATTTCACAGTAGCCCAAGGACACGCAGACAAGGAAGTACAAGCAGGATCTTCTGAGTCAGTGGCTGGTGCCCCAACCACTGGGCCAGCAAGAATAACTGGTGCTCTGGCTTACGCAACTCGTATTGTTGGAGGTCCGAATCCTGGCAGCTGCCTAACGCAGATGCTGGTTTTGTTTGACCTTCAGCGGGCTGCTGCATCCCATTTGAGCACAGCTGTAGGTAAATTCTCATACTAAGTTATATATTCCTTTCAGCTCAGTCATATATTTATTTTAGCTAACTCCTAATAAGATCTTTAGAATCTGTTGGTGTCATTCCTAATTAATAATTTATTTTTAATAACACTTAGAAGAATAATCCAGACTTCTGTGTTTGCAAACTGCTTGCACCTAATCACCAATTTATTCAATGTATTTATTGCCCAGGACAGCTGCTGGACAATCTCTGTACACGATTTTTTGTCTGAGGTTCGTTAGCAGTCAGCATCACACGATGCTGCGGCAGAGCTCAGCCCCAGCTCCCCTCCAGTTTTCCATGCCGGGGGTCAGCTAGAGGCTGCTTTTGCCAGCAGTACTGTGGTTGTCTAAGTCCCACCCGCAGCCCCAGGCTCCGCGGGCTGTTTCCAAGTCCAGATAGAAATGGATAGATGCTGTGGCTGTCTCCTCTGGCCATTCCACTCTTGCCAGCAGCTTTGAAGAGCACGTAGGGATTCCCCGTGCAAAGGGTGAATTCCCAGCTGGCACCATACCCACCTCTGCCATTCCTTGGCACCCAGCGAGCCCGCGAAACAATTGCTTTGAACGGGGACTCAAATTGTTTAAAATCGAGATAGCAGAGATGCCTGCTCGAGCATCCCCGCTGGCCGCTCATGGGGGGTCCTGGGGATGACTGATGAGAAGGGCGTGTAGGAAAGGCTTTGACCATCAATTGTGTATCTGAACAGGCTCTCTGGGAAGGGCAGAGGGATTCCCAGAGTCCGTCAAATCCTTACCAAAGCAAGTTGCTGCTTGGCCTCAGGGTGGCACAGAGCAGGGATGATGCTTGTGCAGGAGCAAGCTGCCTTCCCCACCCCGTTCCATGAGTGTTTGTGATTCTGCAGCAACGAGGACGACCCACCACATCCCCAGAGAGAGAACCAGAGCAATAAAAAGGGCAATAATAATAATATCCTGCCACTTGCAGACAGCTATTTCACATACATTCCCTGCTGCCCACAAGTGCCCGTAGATGGAGCAGCCAGGGGGTCGGGAGCGGTCCGGGTCAGCCGGGGAACGCGGTGCTGGGTCTAACTCATCTCCTTCTCCCTTCTCCCAGGGGTGCACCGTCCTTCCCAGACCTCAGACATCCCCGGTTTCTACCCCCTCCCTCCCGGTGGAGTCGGACAGATCACGCCGTCGATGGGATGGTGAGTGTGGAGGGCTCAGCCCCGCGCAGCCCCCGGCCCACCAGCCGCTCTGTACGGGGGGACGGTTTATTGAACAAACCGCGCGCAGCCGTTCTCCATAACCTCCGTGGTGCTTTCGTCCTGGCTTCATCCCTCCTGTGTGCTGTGGGATGAGGAGGAGGATTTAGCTCTGTTTTAGAGATGGGGAGCAGATCTGCGGAGAGGCTGAAGACTTTGTCCTGGCTGGGGCATTCCTGGAGCGGAGTTACAACCTGCCCCATTCAAAACTGTCTCCTGCCTTGCATCTAGCTGCCTCTGCAGATTAGGAAACCCAGGGAGAGCTTCCTACCTGCCTCTTCTAATCACAAGAAAAGCCTTTCTTTTTGAGTAGGAGGTAATTTTCTCCCTCGCTGGGGCTTTTGGCACAAACAGTGCTTTCCCCGAGTGTGCCGCCAGCGTGGCGTAATCTAATGGGATGCTCCATCCACCGGGCCATGGTGCTTCTCGGGGTCTGACACACAGGGAAAAAATACACTGTGGTAGAGACCTTGCCCAGCAAACAACCCCGGTACCCGCAGCCTGGCTACAGCACAGCCGGCTCGGTGGCACCCACGTCCCCCGGGGGGACAGGGAAGGAGGGACTGCGAGCTGGAGCACTCCCAAAATGTCCCTCCTGCATGGGCCAGCGCTGAGCAGCATCCCACAAAGCAGAGCCTGTTGGGCAACCTGCCCCAGGGACACAAGTTAAAAATACACCGGTATGTGCTCCGTGGTCATTGCCACTGGCTTTTGTCACTGTGATTGTAAGCACGCCGAGGGAGCAGGTCTGGCGGGTGGTGCCGTGTGGGCATCGTCACTCTTCAGATTAATTTTTAATCCCCGTGGGTGATGCAGGGACCTTGCAGAGGCTTGCGGGGAGGCTGATGGCTGCAGGCAGCGGGTTGGGGCGGCCGGGACGGGCAGAGAGTGCAGGGAGGGTGATGGTGGGGGCAGGCAGCCAGATCCTCCCTGGTGCCGGCTGATAAAACCCCAGCAAAGCCCGGCAGAGACCGCCAGGTACAAGAATATATTGCAAAATGGGAGAGGTGAAGCGTATTAAAACACAAAGTAAAATGTTAGCTTTTTGTTTTGTTTTGTTTATGAATTTCACGTTCCAGATACTTAACCACAAGGAAACAGAGGCTGAGGCCTTTGATACCAAGTTTGGCTTCAAAGAGATTACATTTTGCCTTCTGTGCTAAATCTGCTACTCTTGGGTGATGATTTAACTCCTCATATGATGTGATTCATCCTCATGAAAAACAAGTACTGGGGTGACTGTGCTATAACATGAAAGAGAGAGTTGGGGGTGAGAAAGGAGCCTGTTTGCCAAATGCAAGGTCCACTCTTGGGGTGGGATGCTGTGAAGGGCAGCCCTGGGTGTGCGGAGGGAAAGAAGTCTGGTTTGCGCAGACGGTTTGTCGGTCGGTTGGTGGCAGAGGGAGTTTGCGTTGCTGAGAGCTGCTCCAGCATCTGCGGGGTTTGGCATCCTCAAGCAACCTCGTCAGACGCGTCCATTAGTGACTAATAGAGCAGATATGGGAAAGGATATGGTAAAGCCGACGGAGCAGCGAGCAGCACCTCGAAGCGCGTGTGTCTGTAATGGAGCCTTTGCTCATCCTTTTGCCCTCCCAAAATTTACGGGAAGAGTCCCAAAACCACTCCCGAAGTGCCCAGTCCTCAGCCGAGGCTCAGCACATCAGCGCGGGTGGGTGCAGAAGCACCGAAGCCCGGCAGGTTCCTGGCAGCATCGACCCCGGTGCAGGAGGCAGCGGGCAGCAGGGACCGTGTGCCGGGAACGGTGGTGCCAGGGATGCTTGTGCCGATGCCGCCGAGCCGGTGCAGCCACGCGCGGGAAGCGGCTTCGCGAGCCGGCAGGCAGGAGCTGGGCAGAAACGGACTTTGTTCTCACCGAGCACTTTGGGAGGAGGAGCTGCAATCACTCTCTTTGTAATTAGCTGGGATGACAGTCGGATAAAAGCCTCCAAGAGTCCAGTCGAGTGAGTTTTGCTCACGGGAGCCTGGCAGCAAACATCAGCCGGGAGCCTGCAAACCGTGTCGCTCACCTGCTCCATGGCCGTCCCATGCCTTTTTTTCCAAGCCGCCTTCCCATCACTGGGCGACAGAGGCTGTAATCATGCATTCCCAACCATCAGGGACTGATTTTGCAATTGCATTAATTTGCACGTCAGAATCACTTTGAATGAAGCTGCGAGCGCCCGGCTCCTTTTCTATCCCAATATCTCAGCCTCTGCAGTAACGCATGTCGCTTCTGGATTAGCTCCGAGTGTTTTCTCGGCCCTGGGGCAGCCGCCTTCAACTTCAAAGGTTGTTTCGGTTTCCCGATGTGCGGTAGCACTTGGCTGTTTGTTGGTGTGTTTATACCCGCCGACATCTAAGGGGTGGGAGAGGGCTTCTGCCTGGCAGGGTGTAAACAGAGCCCCGCCGCCTCGGCTGCCTTTCCTACAGAGATCCTGCAGATTTCGGTCAAGCCGAGACACAGCAGCTCCCTGAGCGGCAGAAACAGAAACCTCCTTCCTCCCCAGCACGGCTCAAGGGCCTGACTGCCGCAGCACTGTCGTTATTCCTCTTCAGGGCAGAAACTGTCTTTAGCCCTGAAAAATCCCTGGCATCCAGGAGCTCAGTCCTTCACAGGGCACTACACTTAATGATAATGGGCTTTTTTTTTTTTTCTTTCTTTTTTTTCACTTATTAGAGCTGAAAATAGCCAGTGCTGGTCTTAGGCACAGCTCTGTGCAGCCTGGCCGGAGGAGCACGAGCATCGGCATGGGTTTACGCACCCCATCGTGCCCTCCTTGGGCACCTCGGTTTCTATGTGCAGTTTTAGGCTGGGATCATCTTTTGGTGGGTTTGCAGAACAAGCCAAGGTATTTTTGAGCTTTCTCCATATGAAAACGGGGGGGTTTCCCTTGCTGGGAACAATGAGGAACTTCCTGCATAGTTATTTTACTATCTCAAAAATAATTTTCAGCTCCAGGTCTGGTACATGCCTAGTCCCCAGTATGAAACAACTTTCAAAAGAAATGTAGAACCGAGCTTTTTGCTTGTTTAAAAATGATGGGCATCCTTAAAACGATGCGCTGGGGAAATCAGAGCATTTCTGAAGCACATACAAGGGCAGAGTAGGTGCTTTCTCTCCAGACACGGAGAGGTTCCCGTGCTTGGGCATCCTCCCAGTGCAGCTTGCAACCGTGCAGCCTCTTGTGCACCGCACAGACAGAGACTCTGACCAGGCTTTGTTTTTTTGGTCGAATTATGCTCTTTTAAGCAACTTCTTCTGTGCAATAGCAACGTCTCCTCGTTTTTCAGCACACCTCCGCATTTTGCGTTTTTAACAGGATAAACTCAGATCTGCGGTGTTGCTCAACACCGGAGATGGAGGCGGGGGGGGGGGTCAGAGTTGGATCCAACCTTTGCAGGGAGGCCCAGCTTCTCCCAAAATAAAAGTCCAAGTCCCGCACTGCCCCTTGAGCCCAGGGGCCACCCCGAGCATCCCACCAGGCAGAGCTCCTGGGTCGTCGGTGGTCTGAGTCCTCTTAGCAAAGGATATCTTTAGGACATACCACGTAGCTGTGGATACTTTATAGACTCTTTCTTCCCGATCCCAGGCAGAGCCAGTCTGTCTATCCGCTCCCGTCATGTGGATTTAGACAGCCGTATTCGTCAGCGCTTTCTGCTGGGGCTTCTTTCTCCAGGTGAGTATGAGCTGTGTGAGACAGGGCAGCAGCTCGGCTGGTCTCGCAGCTTGCAGTTTGTGCGGTAGGAGCTTGCAGCAGACCGCAGCCACCCAGGGACGGCCACACACCTTCCCCGGGGCAGCCGTGGGAAGAGAAGGCGCTTTTAGGCAGCGTCTGGTCCAAAGGGTGCTCAGGGAAATATCAAGCATCCCAGGAGGATGCCCAAGGATTGGGTTTTAATCAGCAGAAGTCAAAACAAAGCCAGAAACCCCTGCCTTCAGCTCAGCATTGGGAAAACGGGGTGAAATCCATCGCTCAGGATTTTGCTCCTTGTCTCTAACCCTAATCCCGAATATACCCCTGCCGCCACCACCGCTGGGTTTTGCTCTGCAGAGACTGATCTGTTTTACTTGGTCTCAGCCTTAAAAGCAGGACAGGCAGCGGGCAGCGGTTTGCTGTCCTCCCATCGGCACAAGTTAGTTTTCTGAGATGTAAGCGTAGCTTCTGCCTCCCCCATCCCGTCGTCGGGCAGCGCGGGGCTGGCATGGCCGCGGGCCGGACCCTGCACACGGGAAAGGGTCGGCAGGAGCCGGCCACATCGCTGCCCTGCTTCTCCCCACGAGGACCTGGCCCTGCGGCACGACCTGCCTTAAATACCAAGCGGGTTGAGCCACGTTAGCACAGCCCTGGACCATCCATAATGCAAGTTTATGGTCACCCAGGACCAAATTTTGCTCTCTGTAAATATACCCAGATCCCAGTGATGTCCCGGTGAGCAAAATACAACCCCTGTGGATGGAAATCACAGAGCCCAGCCCCTCCGGGCACGCCGGTGGGCGAAGCCCCCGTGGCTCCAGCGAGGACGCCTGTGCACGCTGCGTGTGCTCACGCACCAGCTTTCACTTCTGCTTCGTGTCGTCCCGAAAAGCCATTTGCGGAGGTTTCCCGTAGGAAAACCATGCAAACCCTTACCCACGCAAGCCCTCAGCCATGCAAAAAACCTCGGTCCGTGCAACCCTCCATCCGTGCAGCCCTCGATCCGTGCAAAGCCTTAGCCCCGCAGCAGAGGCGAGGGAGCGCTGCCAGCCCTCCTTGCTCGCCGAGGCATTGCTTTGCCCGGCCGCAAAGGCGAAGGCGAGAGAGGAGCTAACGGTTCCCCGCGGAGGCTCGGCAGCCTCCCCAAACCCGGCACAGGAGCTCCTGCGCGCAGGATTTTGGGGCGGACTTTGCAGCGCTGCTGCAGCCGAGAAAGTACACCTGGTCAGATAAGGATCAGACTGTGCTGGTGGATTAAATTAAACAGCTTTTCTTTTCGTGCCAGCATATCTAATGAACTGTTCATCTCCCATGGGCAATTCTGCCATCTCAAGCTGCAGTCATAAAGTGGCAAGCTTGGCAAAGCTGACTGCGCTGGCTTTACCCTCTAAAACTCTCGAGAGAGCTAATGAAGCCTGAAAGCTAGCGAGACCTCTCGTGATCTCAGTCCCGTGTTGGTGGAGCGCATTGCTTAGGCAAGGTGCACCTCCTAGAGTTGCAGTTTGGTTCATGTTCAGACTTAGGCTGTTTCTGTTAAAGGAAAGGTGCAGGGTGGTCTTAATCTCTCCCGTCCAAGCCCTGGCTCGAGTTTGTTGTTCCTTTCTGCGGTGCTAATAAGATACCGCAACAACAGAGATCCGAGTAGCTGAAACCACTGAAATCTCGGTCGGGCTGGCTCCCGCTGCAGGCTGGTTTGCTCGCACTGGCACCCGGACCCTTTCCACCCACGTGCCCGCGGCTCGGCCGGCCGTGCCCGCTGCCGGCGTGGCAGGGGTGATCCACGGGTGGTGGGCACCGCCTGCCCCATGCCAGCCTGCCAGCACCCACAGGTTTGCTTTCCGTGTCCTCCGCTTACCGTCTGCTTCTGCCACATCAGTGCCGTCTCGTCAGATGCGCCGCTCCAGCTTGCCTGAGCATCCCGAGCATCCCGAGCATCCCCGGCGCAGCCCTCCCGGCACGGCTCATCCGCTCTCTGTTGCAGGTTCACTCACCCGCTGATGCTGGGCTCCGGCATGCACACCACCGGCATCCCGCACCCCGCCATCGTGCCCCACTCCGGCAAGCAAGAGATGGAGCACTATGACCGAAACATGTAAGTTGGAAGCGCGGGCAGGGCTCCTCAAGAGCGTTAGTGCCTTAATGCCCATTTTTTCACTTACCGCTATTAATGCTTGCATGGGCGGGGGGGATGATGGATGAACACCGAGCTCTGCCTGCATCAGGCAACGGCGCGCATCCGCGGTGCAGATCTCGGGCCCGTCACCCGCTCGTGCCGTCGGTTGGGTTTGGTGTCGAGTCTTCTGCTGAGCTTGGTGCCACCAGGCAGCCAGGCTGGCGGGTGGCTCTGATGCTGACAGCTCCTCCTTTGCTCCCACCAAGGAAACCTCAACCAGAACCAAAGAGAGAGAAGGAAGCCAAGAAGCCCACTATCAAGAAGCCCCTGAACGCTTTCATGTTGTATATGAAAGAAATGCGGGCGAAAGTCATTGCCGAATGCACCCTGAAAGAGAGCGCCGCTATCAACCAGATCTTGGGAAGAAGGGTAAGAGTACTTGGGGCTCAGCACCATCGTCCCGGTGCAGCATCCCTGTCCTTGCAGCTGCTCTTAAGCATGTAACAAGCATATGCTTTCAAAACCAGGTTCTTTTATCCTTTAAATGCGCGGGGCCACGTCTCACCGCCGTGTTTCTCCTTGCAGTGGCACGCACTGTCCCGGGAGGAGCAGGCCAAGTACTACGAACTGGCTCGGAAGGAACGGCAGCTCCACATGCAGCTCTACCCCGGCTGGTCTGCCAGAGACAACTATGTGAGTGGCTGCAGCGACACGGACCCCCTCCCCATGGCATGGCCAGAAACGATCCGGGGGGGCTGACAACTGGTGTTTGCCAAACATCCCACCTGGTAATGCTGTTCCTGATGGCACGATAGCTCTAGAAATTCACATTTTAGGAGTATTTTGAACATCGTCTTGGCTCACTGCCTATCTATAGCTTGAATGTTATAGCTCCCCAGCTACCACAACCTTTTGTTTACTTATTGTAAGTTTACTTACTTTACTTATTGTCCAAGTACATACAAGTAGAAAGGAAGAGTAACTTTTAAATTATGGGGATGATCTTTGGAAATACAGTTTTTGGAAACCTGCTGCTTTGTGCATCTTGGGCAGCAGCTGAGACATCAGCCCAGTGGGACCAGAGCATGGGCCAGAGATACGGGAGGAAAAACTCGGGGTGGGATGGCCAGGGGGGCTGAACGGGCACCTGCAGCCTTTGCTTTGCGGTAGAGCTTCTTTTATTAGCTTTAAATCATGGGACTGGGGACTGCAGGCTCCGTAGCTCTGGGCATGTGATGCTGAGCCCGGGCACATGCTGCAGGTTTGGGGGGACTTGCCAAATTGCAGGCTGCTGACTCGGGTCTGTGGGTTTAAAGCTAGCGCAGGGTGTCTGCCTGAGCCATAATAATAATGGGAAATAATTTTTTAAAAGTCAAGATAGGAAAGCGTAAGCTGCTTTGTATGAGTTGTAGTGCAAACCTCGGTCTCGCAGGCTGTTCAGGTCCAGTTTAGGACTCTCCGTGGGGTTGCATCCCAAGCAGCAGCCCCATGTATTGCAGGGCATGTAAGCAGCGCTCACAGGATGACAGTCATGGAGTTTCTGTCTGTCCTTCAGGGATGTTGATCCCAGCTGGACCAATCATTATTAGAGGACCCCGATCAAATCAAGGACACCACGTTCAAAGGATTCAAATGCAATATGAGCAATTTGAGCAAATGCAGACAATAGCACTGCTCGCTCTGCGAGCTTGTGAGCTCAATCCAGCTCTTTGGTGAGCCTGTTTCCCAACCAAGGTTGCTGTTATGAAAAAAAACCAACCTTTCCAGATTGAAAAAAGGAAAAAAAAAATCCTCCAAACCAGGCGGTGGCTGCTGAGTGGAGCAGCTGAGCCATGCAGCAAATAGCAGTGGTTCTCAGCAATAAAAATTAACTAGTGCAGAGGGCCCTGAAACATGCTGAGGGTTGGGATCATGCATTCCCACAGCCAGAAGAGCTTTCCCTGTGTACAAGGGAGAGAAGGGAAGCTCCAGCCTTGACCTCCCCTGGTTTTGGCTGTATTGAGGTACGCTGCTGCAGCAATCGATGCCAAACCGATCCCGGAGGCATGAGCAGAGAAAAACCCATGCTTTGTTTTTTTTATAGAGAGCTGACTTGACTCTACATCTAAAATAGTGGCTCTTTCTGGAAGAACCTGCAGTAGACCAGCCACGCTGGCACGGCTGGGGCTCCTGGAGCCCCCCCAGCTCCCTGGGGAGTACCAGCAGCAGCTTCTGGGCTGGCCACAGGGACAAAGCTGCTTCGCAGCTCGTGGTGGTAGGGCCAGCACTTGGGAAGCCTCTGGGCTCCTTTATGGAACATTTAAAGTTTACTCTTAAAAAAAAATTCATTTCCTCCTAGCTATATTAATCACTTCAGCAGCACCGTGTTAAATGAGGTTGCATAGGTGTAGCAGTACCCCAGAAGCACGGGATACACTCTGGGTCTTTTCTAGTGGCTTTCTCTACTGTTTTGATCTTGCGTGCCTAACGAGCTCATTAGAGACCTGAAGCAAAGCACACGTAAGTCTTCACATGTCCATCCATCCACTTGAGGGCTCTGCCCTTTGATCTAAGGCTCCATTATTGCCCTCACAGCCACTTTCTTTCCCCTGGAAGCCACACAACAAGCACCCATCCAGCCCACCCTCACTCGAGCCCTCCTTCCAGAAAGCCCAAACTCTACCGAGGGCGAGAAAACACCCTTAAACAGACCGAAAACACCCCAAAACCCAGAAAAACCAGAGGGCAGAGATGATGCAGAAAAAGCAGAGGTTACGGGAAGCCCCCAGCCCACATTTTCCTGCAGCAGCACAGATATCCCTGCCTCCTTGCAAGCACAGACCAGGAGCTCAGCATCCATAGGCAGCTTTCCAGGATCAGTGGTGGATGCTGCCGCGGTCCGGAGCCGTCCTTAGAGAAACCGGGGCAGCACCAAAGCACCAAAGGTGCTGCCCCGGTTTCTCTAAGGACGGCTCCGGACCGCGGCAGCATCGGTGGGCCCACATCTGGAGGGCATCAACATCTGGAGGGCAGCAGCATCGCTGAGAGCAAGGCACCATCTTCCTCCAAGACCAAGCGCATCCTCCATGGAAATCTCAATCCCGTAGCATCCTTCGTCTTGACAAGGGCTGGTTCCTTGCTCCAGAAGGTAGAGCGGCTGGTGGGCTCCAAAGGTGCACGTTGGCTTTCCCAGCACCAGCAAGGAGCTGCTTTGGGTCTTGTGTTGTTGCAAGAGATGCTTTTCTCTCCGGAGGTTGAGGAGGAGGAGGAATGTAGGTCACTTCTGCGACACGTGATGCGGATATCGAGCAGGAAATACAGTTGCTGCCACACCGAAGAAAAAGCTTACCGCAGCTCAGAGCTTTCCACCTTCACTCAAACCACAAGAAGTCATATAAAAAGTCATGGGTCAAAGGCAGCCCTGTGTGATGCCTGCCCCACACAGGCCAGATTTGCTCCACTGCGCCGCTGTGCCCTCATTAATAAGCTCATTAGGAGATGAGGGAAGTTGTGTATTGTGAGTCACGGAGGCAGTTTGGGGATATAATCACATTTTCTTGTTAGTGAGGGAAGAAAACAGAATGAGATGGGTCCAGAGCTGTGAAAGCACTGAAATAGAGAGATAAGTATTATTTAAAAATACATTTCTGGGGATTTCCTAAAACTTACTTTCCTGTTTGAAATCAGGGATTCTTCTCCTGATAACCCATTACAGAGCAATTTCTGTTCGGGTATAAGGCACCACATTAAAGTACATATTGGAACCAGGGAAGGTGCTAAAATGGGCTACGTGCTTTTTAGAAACATAAAGAGGGAGGAGGAATAAGAATACACCAGGAGGATCAGCTGTTGGTCATACTGCCTCCACTGCATGGGGTGAAACTTGTTTAATTCTATTAATCTAGTTAAATCTATTAATTAAATTATCTATTAATTAATTAATTAAAGTAATAATGGGTGGGATTCCCAGGTGAAATGCATCAGGGTGGGCTGAGGAGTACTGGCAGGAGTTGGCAGAGGTGCTGAGCAGCGCAGGCAGAGACATGGGGTTTATTATAGCTGGTTTGTATCCGCTAATGATTTCTCTCGTGCAGACTGCAGCGTAAGTCAGGGTCTCAGCTGTGTTTGTAGCACGGCTGTGGACTCATAAAACAGAGCAGGGGAGTAATGTGGTGGGAGGAAGAATTAGTAGATGTGGGGGGTGGTAGCAGGGATGCGGCTGCTGTCTCCTCTGAGTTTCTGTTGCCTTTTCTATGTACGCATGGATCTCGTGCAGAGTAGTTTTGGGATGAGTCAAAGCGCCAGTGGTGCTGGATCTGGGGATACTGGAAAGGAGGGGTTATTCCTGAGAAAAGGTACTTGCCCAGAGCAAATTTGTGTAAAATGCGGCCATCAGCCTGTGTGCAAACATAAATCTGGGTGGTTGCTTTGAGAGTTCCTCCCAGGTTTCTTCTCAGGAGCATTGGGCTGGGCAGTTGGGGAAAGGAAAGGAATGCCCACGTAGATAAACCCGAGCAAGTCCCTTTGGGGTGATTCTCATTTCATCTCTCCCTGGAATGGGCAGAGCCGGCAGCACCGCGGCTGTTACAGCTGAGGACCTGGGCGGCAGCACCCTTCCCCGCCGACCCGATCCAGCCCCAAAAACCCTGCGCAGCACCCTCGGTCTCCTGGGAGCACAGACTAACGGCCTTTCCTTTGATTTCCTAGGGGAAAAAGAAGAGACGAACACGGGAAAAGCAGCAAGATTCCAACTCAGGTAAATGCGTGCGGCTCGGTGGCTGTCCCTTTGTTTCTGCTCAGAGGGGATGATCTGAAGCAGTTGTCATGTTTTATCATGTTTTCTTTCATTCTCCTGAGCTTAACTAGAGAATTACACATTTATTTTTTTTTAAGACGTGGTAAAACATTTCTCTGACTTTTTCATAGACGTATTTGAGTTAGAACATGGGTAGTGTGTGAAAACTGAAAAGATTAGATTTTTGGCAAGTGCGTAACTTCATATAAACTATCACTAAACTTAATTTCTTCAAAACATCCAGGGTGAATGTCCCCATCAGCCCTACAGATAACATTAATTAAAGAAAACTCTTCTCAAATGCATCAGTGTTGCTTGTGGGACTAAATGCAGTGACAGGATTGAAGATCACCCATGGGACTACCCCAAATTTGGTTTTTATTTCAAAGTAACCTAGAGTTCAAGCAAAGTCAAAGTAAAAGTATGTACCAGTTGCCTCCCTGCACCACACTGTTGATTAGAAAAGGCCCTTTTGACAGATTTCAGCTGGTGACACACATGTCCCTATCATCAAAGGCTATTCCTGTGCTGGTTTCTGAAGCATTGCTGCCATATCAGGAATAAATAATATCTGTACTGCTAAATACTCGTTATAAAACATCGAGAGATTGTCCTGGCCCACTATGGCATCATGTATACATAAAGTTCAACAACCTGTTTTTTCCAATATGTCCGATCTGTGATTGCCTGTAGACTTACAAAGAGCTTTTCCCGCTCTCCAGCTTAGCAGTTCATTACTGCTCATTGCTTTTATTTACTTTTGGATGAAATTAAGTCACCCAGTTCTCTCTCCCTCCAGAAATGCTCCCTAGGGAGGGTGCCAGGTCAGCCTGTTGCTCTCCTGGCCTTGTGCACCCACACAAAGACCTGCCACACCTGAGCTGGGGACCCCGAGGTGCACAGCTGGCTACATCTGGGCAGTCAGTTCTTGATTAGGACATTGGAGCCCAGCTCTGGTGTTATTGCCGTGGGTTACGCTTCCATGCAACCAGAGTCCTGCAGCCTACATAATGTATAAAGTTCAGATTCTCTCATTAATTTAATGAATCGCTGTTGGAGGACCCTTCGAATTGTCCATGAAAAGCAATTCCATGACTGTGCCTCAGTAATACCTTCAGTTTAGTTAACACTGTTGATCTCATTCAGTGTCTAGACTGATAAGGGAATATAAGCTTTTAGGCTTATATGTAGTGTATATATATATCCATATATATGTCTTGTCTGTGTGATACAAAAATGATCATTTCACCTGTTACGGATTGAAAACCAGCTGCTGGTTGTACACAAGAGGAGACACTGGTGGTGGCTGAAAGAGGGAGTGTGAACCCAGCACTGAAATGTGCTGTTCAAATCCCATTTACAGCACTAGAGAAAAAACACGACGTGCCTGAAAGCAAATAGGGCTTCACCTTCGTGAGTCCCGTAATTGTACAGTAAAACTGCAACATTTTAGGGAAGGCCATGGAGAACAGCTTTTCCATTAAAACTGGAAGGGGAATGGCGGGGGGCAGAGTAGAATAACCTGGGCCTGGGTCTCCTTGGTGCTAACTCTGCTTTCAGCCTGCTTCTGCAACTTTTCCTCCTCTTCTTTTCCGTGCGCAGTCTGAGCTCGCTGGCAGCCCCGTTTAGTTGCTGCTGGAAGGGCAGGGAGCAGGTAAGGATGCAGACACAGGAGGCAGGCAGCGCCTCTGAGATTTGGCAGCTTTTCCAAACTTAAGAAATTTTGAGAGCCGTGAATTTCCCCGTAATTGCCCATATTTGCCAGAGCTGAGGCCGTTTCCCAAACCTCCTTCTTCTCCAGCTGCCAGCAGTGATCACTGATATTTGCCTAACGATCACTTTTTTCCAGGAGAGGTGGTGCCAGCACCGTTCCAGTAAAAAAAAAAAAATGGGATTGTAGTCTGTTAGTCGTGTGTTAAAGTGGCTAAAATGATGTTGCCTCTTTTCTTCCTCCTGCTCCTCCTCCTCTTTGTGCCTCTGCCTTGCCCATTCTCCGCCACGCATGCTTCTGTGTTCAGATCCTGCCTCTCCTAAGAAATGCAGAGCTCGCTTTGGCCTCAACCAACAAACGGACTGGTGCGGCCCGTGCAGGTGTGTATCGGCATCTCCTCGCTGCTGGGGTGCTCCTGGGCGACCGGGTTCGGCTCCGTGCGTCCTCCCGCAGCCGTCCCAGCGCCGGCGGGGGCTGCTCCAGCCAGGCGGGGACGGGGTTTTCTCTGGGCATCGCCAGGAATTGCTGACCGAGCTGCAAGGGTCAGGCTGCACCCTGGGTTTCTTACCCCTCCAGGGCAATTTGGGTGTAATGCTGTATGCGTTCCTCAGCTGATGGACTTCCCTGGTCTAAAAAGCTTATTTCCAGGGTGGAGATCTCTGTGACCCTCATGTGGGGCTTTTTTCCTCCCTGTTGGAGACTTCCTATTGCATAAATAGCACCCTAGGGCCAGCAGTGACTAGTTAATGGGTTTCTTTTTCCTATTTATACTAGGGCTAACCGTGTATTTCAAGATCCAGCGCTTCTTGACCCTGAAATTTTGCAGTACCCACCACGGCTGGGGTGGGACAGCCTCAAGCAGCCAGACGGTTTGCATGCACCCTGTGCCTTGGGGCTTGTAGGGAGAGGACACGGTCAGGCGATAGTAAAGCTTAGTGTGTGAACCCAGTGCTGCCTGGCTCAGGGGGTCTGCAAATGCAGCCAGGCAGAAAAAAAACTCCTTGGGGGGCTTCTGGACCCGGGCAATGAAGCACAGAGAGCCTCCAGCCTGGACGGAGGTCTACGGTTCACAGCACGCTTTTATACCGATGCGTTGAGGACTCTAGCAAAAGCTGGAAGTAAAGTATTGCTTAACGTGCTTACTGCAGCTTAAAGTGACTAAAATCACTTCGTCTACCCAAAGCACAGCCCTGCAGAGTCCTGACGGTGCTTGGCCACTGATCTTGCTGGCACCCCGAGCTCAGGTCCCTGTGGCTGAGCCCAAGGTGGGCTCTGCTCCCCGCGGCCGCATCCTGCACCTCGGGGTGCTGCGCAACAGCAGACCTCCCTGCTCGGCTGTTACACACTGGGTAATGTCATCAAGTGGTATTTTTTAGCTGATTAAGAATCTGGACAGAGCTCCCTTAATGCCTCGTTAATACTTTACCTTGGATGTCCAGAGAGGGATTTTTGTGGACCCCCATCACTCGGGCAGCAATGCCACCGAGCCGAGAGCCCCGTACCGCGGCGCAGGGCATGGCTGCAGCTCTGCGGGCAGCTCCTCCAACTTCGCTCTGCCTTCGTTTGAACTCTCTTAATTCAGCTTCTCTGCACTGCTTCCCGATTAACACAGGCT
Source organism: Astur gentilis (assembly GCF_929443795.1). Lineage (NCBI taxonomy): Eukaryota > Metazoa > Chordata > Aves > Accipitriformes > Accipitridae > Astur > Astur gentilis. The sequence goes on along the minus strand of NC_064905.1, from coordinate 19,913,821 downwards.
GCTGAAGAGCTCGGAGACCTTGGCATGCTTTTATTTTTTAACCTTTGCCTCTCAAATCCTGGTTAGTCACAGCTGTTCTGCAATTCCCCGTACTAACGTGCTGCTGGCGGCTCAAGGGCTCCTGTCATTTGTGCTCTGGTCACCTGCGGAGAGCAACTTCCACCGGAGGATTTCCACTCCACAGGAGAGGTTAACTGGTTAAAACTGGGTGTTCCTGCCCGAGCTCTCACCCTCCTCCCCCTCACCCTGGGTAAACCACTCCAGGGTGCTGTAGTTCCTAAAGGGAGAGGGATAAATCCCTTTAGCTGTGTAATAGCCAGGTCAGCCGTGGGCTCACTAACCGGTTTGTTATCAGCAATGTGTAGTATCAGATCTGCTTTTTTTTTTTTTTTTTTTTTTTCCTCCCCTGTTACTTTAAGTCAAACCAGTGAATCGATGGATAGATTTGTATCCTCTTAAACAGGTCATTGAAACTCTCCATCCTGCAGCAACTGCAGAGATGTCTGTGGGAAACAGCTTCTCCTTGGGCTTGTCTGCTCTGGGAAATTACAGCCCGTGTAAAATAACCTCCGAGTTAAATACTCAGTTCAGCGGGGCTGTCGTGTTTCATATCGCATTAATTGGGTCACCGCGGCTAACGATGACACTGACAGCAGTAATAGCACTTCTCTTGTTCACATCCAGTGCAAAGTCATGTTTAATACTGGACTAGTTAATACATATTCTAACACTGTCTAGTTTTTCATTAGTAAGATCAAAGAAAGGTGTGTGCCCGCATTAGCGAGTTCTCCATTTGATCTGTTTTCCTCAAATGAGACAGCCGAGGCAGGGAGCCGGGCGGGAGGAAGATGTTCTTTTTAGCTGTTTTAGCTGTAAAATCATTAATACCGTCTCCAGCAGAGGAATTGTTCCCTCGCTACTATTAAGGTGACATCTTGAAAGCTCTTTTGTTTAAAACTACACTGAGACGCTCAAGGATCCATAGCAGGTGACATGAGGGATCTGTCACACGAAGAGAAGGAAAACCAGCTCAACACAGAGTATGTAAAGACAGTGTGAGACACTGCGAGGGACTAACTCTCTAACTAGGAGTGGTTAAAATAATGTGGGCGTATGAGATGACAACTGGAACTCAGGCTAAATATTCCTGGGTTTGATACTAAACAGCAGAATCGTGAATGGATGTGGAGAAATCGTGCCCAAATTCATTTACAGCCAGGATGATGCAAGACTTGTATTTTTGAGACCCCCAACTCGTAACATACGAACAAGTGGGGGACCTGAGTATCTTCTCCGGGGACGAAGGGAGGCTGGACCCTGCTCCCCAGGCGCTGCTGTCTTCGGGACCTTCCCGGTCCCAGTGGGCTTCTTGGTAGAAGAGCGGGGCTGGGGAGGAGAGTTGCTGCCGATAGGGGTACTTTTCTGGAAAAAACCCTTTCTGTGAGTAAATCTTTCCCCAGCTGATGAGCTCTATTTGTCACGCTCCACAGAAAGGAAGCGTGGAATCGAGTCTCTCACAGTTGCAGGTCCATTCAGGTCCTCCTTCTGCCTAACCTTTCTCTCCAGCATCTGTCCACGGTGCATTTTGTACTTGGCCCTCTGCTTCCTAAGGGAGAGATCGCAGCAAACATTTCCTGCCCAGAAAAGCCACAGGCTGAAGTGTCAGAGCTGGTTTTCCCTTAGTTTAGATAGCAGTTTAAAAGGTGATCTACCCTCCAAAGACCAGCAAGTCTTCTGAAGGGCTCAGGACTAGCCTAACATCCAAGGCGGGACCTCAGGCAGCCTCGGACCATGTCTTCCTCCAGCCGGTCCCAGGCCACTTTCTTCGTGAACCTCTGTTGAGCACTTTCAACTCAGCTCCGTCACTGAGTCATCGTTAGAGGTGGGAATGAACGGGAAGTAATTTGAGATGCAGAGAAGGCTGAGGTCGGAGGCTTTTGCTGCAGCAAGAAGAGCCAAGTAGATGGTCCTGTGCACAAGTCTAGGAAGGTGCTAGGAAATGGGCTCTTAAGACCTTAAGAGTTTGGGTTGACTTGCATTGCCTGAGGAGAAAAGCCAAAAACGGTGCGGAGGGCAGCGTCCTGGCAGCGCCTGACCTGGCACTCCCGGCCACAGCCGTGCCGCGCGCCCCGCTCCCTGTCCCAGCGGGCACAGCCGTCTGCCGGGCGCCTGCCGGCACCGTGGCCTCGTGCCGTGGCACATCAGCCAACCTGCCCCGTAACGCGACGCGCACACGCGTGTCCCGTGTGCTCTGCAAGGAGGTGGGTGCAGGCTTATGCACTGGGGGAATGTTCTAGTCTTGAACTCGGCGAGAGCATGTTCACCCCACTCAGCCTCCTAGAAGCAGAGAAGCGTGGCTGGTGAGAAATGACCTCCTTATTTTGATTTTTGTTATCGATTTTTACTACTATTTTCATTTTCATTACCGCGCTGATTTTTATTATTATTTTCATTACTGTTTATTTTCTTTTTATTCTTGTTTTTATGACCTCCTCTCCTCGTTTCATGAGCAGAGCCGTTCCATTTGAATTCCGCTGACAGAGCAGCGCGTTTTTTCAGCAGCAGCGCTACCGATCTCCACCTACCGGGCGGCCGCGGGACGCGAACCCGCCACCTCCGGCGCCGGTTGTGCGCGGCCGCGCAGCTCCCGCCTCGCCCCCAGCCCCGGCGGCCGCGCCGCGGGGGCCGCTGTTATGGCGCCGCCTAGCGGGCGCAGCGCGGCCCCGCAGCGGGGCCGCAGCCAGCGGGGTCGCTGCCCGACCCCGACCCCGACCCCGGCCGGGGAGAAGGGGCAGAAGGCAGGGCCCGGCCGGGGGCCGCGGTGAACGGGGAAAGGGAGGGGTGGAAGACCGCGACTGCCCATTTGGCTGCGTGCCCCGGTCTGCGCCGAGCGCTGGTTGACGGCTGGTGCGTGACCGTGAACTCGCCCTTTATTCACAGATAACTCTCTTCACTGTTCTTAGGAGGAAAAAGAAGTGCATTCGGTACTTACAAGGAGAAGGACGCTGTGCCAGCCCAGTTTCTTCCGATGGAAGTGCTATAGACTCCCCTCCCTCTCCTCTGGACGCACTCCAATGCATCTCCTCTGCTTTTCCTTCAGACAAGCTTGCAGCCCCCGCTGACTCCGCACACAGCGAACAGCCCGAGCCCTTCCCCGTCTCCGCTCACCTCCAAACCGCCTCCTGCTCCTCCAGACTGACCACCACCAGGTGCTCTTCTGCGCCCGCAGAGTCCCCCGCGTACAGCCTGGCCTCCACGGGGACATAGTCCCGCGCGCCCAGCCGCGTTGGCCGGGACGCTGGGCGCTTCGCTTTCTCCCACCTGGTTTCGCCGCCCATTGAGAAGGACCGGAGGCCCGTCCAAATTCCCCGTTTCACTGTAAAAACGTGCAAAGTTAGGCGACGGGATGACTTAAGGATGCTGGAAAACTCATTTGGTATTTTTTTTTGGGGGGGGGGGGGGGGGGGTTAAAGATAGAAAAGCGATTTCAAAAAAAAAAAAAAAAGGTAAAAAATAAGTACTTGCCAAAATTTAAAGTGCTGATGAGTAAACAAGCCTTTTGTCCCTGCCCTGTGCTGCTTTTTTTGTTTGTTTGGGGTTTTTCTTTTTTTTTTTTTTTTTTTCTTTTTTTTTACTGCATTATCTTCAAGTATGGCAGAAAGCAGAGACAAAGTCCCCAGCTTGCTGCAGTAGATGGTAGGTGCTATCAATCTTAACACTGGCTTCCTCTCCCTGCCTTCTGAGCTGCTTTAAAGTGTAGTCACTCACTCACAGATCTCTCGTAGCCCTTACACCGTGGAGCTGGAAAAGCTGGAATAGGAGCATTTTTTAAAAGCCCTTATGTCTGAAAATTAAATGTAGCGACGCTAGCTTTCTGATCTGACCAGATAACAGAGAAAGGAAATACTTAAACCAACGAGGTGAATTTTTTAAACTTCTTGTCTGAGAACAGGAAGATACTGTTTACAGGTAACAGGTCTCTCTGCAGGCACGTCCCACCCCGCGAGCGTACAGCACGGCAGGGGAAACGGGAGCGCTAACCGGACAGCGAAAGGAGCTCGGACCGGCCGCTGGAAGGTCTGACGGTCGATCGCTGGCTGCGTCAGTCAGGTACAGGGTCTCCCTTGCTGGTAGGAATCGTCCACCGTAGACGTGGACGGCCAGAAACCTCACCGGGTAGGCCGGGCAAAGCCTCAAAAATCAGTTTTTGCTACCAGGGCCTTGACCTAACTCTGCGCCTACGCGGCGGGCGGGCAGGCTGACCCGAGGCCGAGGACCGCGCTGGCCCAACGAGCCGCGTTCTGCGGAGCGGAGGGGCTGGAGGAGAGGGGGGAGCTCTGCCACCGCGCGCAGCTCCCCCCTTCCGCCCCGGCAGCCTGCTCTTCGCTCCAGGCGTCCGTCTGTACGCACCCTGGGTCAGAACCCTTTTTTTCATGATTTGGTGTGCAACTTTTTTAAAAAAAACCTTATTCTAGCTTTTTCTAGAAGATCCTCCCTCCACCCCCGTGATGATGCCAAATGTTAATGTATTCTCTCCAGCTTGAAAACGTTTACCAGTTTCTGGTATTATATTTAAATTTTGAGCTTGATAAAAAAAAAAAAAACCTGCGGACAGATTGAGATCTCCCTGAACCGACGTAAATCCTAAATTAATCCAAGTTCTGGGTTTACTTCAGGTTTACAGACTTCTCACACAGACCACCATCTAGTCCAGTGCTGATTTTTTCCTGCTTGAAATACATTCTAGACTGCTGAAGAGAAAAATAACACCACAGAGCGGGAGAGGGGGGTCTATTTTTTTCTACTTTACAGAATAGGTTTTAGAGTACTGAATACAAATTATGTAGTAATATTATTGTAGAACTGCAAGAAATTTAAGATGACCTTTATAATGTACAAAATATTTTTATATTTTTTTCTTAATGCAAAAACACAAACCCTAATTTTTTACATTGGACTAAACATAACTTTTTAAACAAGTTTATCCCTCAAAGATTGAAAATTTAAAAAAAAAAAACAAAAAACAAAACAAACCTGATTAGTCTGTAGAGCAGCTTTGGATTTATTCCCTTTATTTAGGTACTTTTGCTTATAGTAGTGTAGATGTTTTAATTCCAGTTTTAGTTTAGAAGATCTAAACCTATTAGTTTATTCCTCTCCTGTGTAAATGTAACTTCAGAAGCACTGAATGAAAGCTACGTGCACAAACCTGACAACTTTGAAAAGAGTCATTTTAAAGTTTGAAAGAATCATTTTAACCCTTCGAGAAGTAGCATTACCTGAACTGACTGCCAACTGTACACTTAGTCATGTACTTACTGCACTCAGAGGGTTAATTATATAGCACTAGATCGATATGCAATCTGCTCGGTTTTAAATTATTTTAGCAAGCTTAGACAACAACACGCTCCAGTGCTGAACAGAGGAACTCGGCAGACTCTTCCCAGATCTGACATACTCTTTTTTTTATCACTTGATTTAAAAAAAAAAAAAAAAAAAAAAATTGCTTAAAAAAAAGAGCTGTGTCTCAGCTCACCTTTTGTCACTCTGAGACCCTCTGATGTAAGGTGCTGTAGAAGTGTCAGCTACTGTAAACACCACAGGTGACAAATCAGCCACAGCAGCCTAGTGTAACTAATTTACACTGGGTGTAAAGCTGGCATAACTTAATACCCCATCGGTATTTTGTGGTTGGATGAAACATGTAACTTAGCAGCAAAGCAAAGGCAGGTACAAAAGAAAAAGCAGATGTGTCTAAATAAACACCGGAGGAAATTTAGGGGAAAGTCCTGAACAGTATTAACCTGCGTAACCTGACCAAGGACCAGCTAGTACTAGTGTACACAGACCAGCCGTCATTCATTTCAGAATTCACCAGGACTTTCACCCATTTATTTCAAGGCTACGCTGGCCCCTCCGTGGTGTTGTGGATGCCTGCCTTGGTTCAGGGCACACTGACCAGCAGAAGGCCCACCTGTATTACAGCCTCCGCTCATTGTTTTTATTCCATCCGATTCCTGCAAAACGTCCTTAGTGAAACCTACTGCCCCTCTGCGGGAGCCTTTCCTCGTGCGTTCACAGCACGGAAGCATTTCCACAGCCAGAGAGCTGGAGCAGTTACATTTTCTGACACAGCGTTGTTCTGACCCTGTACTCTGCTCTATACGTACAGGTTTATAGCCAGACCTTACCCTGTGCTTCAGCTACCACAGTGTAAACTCAAAATATCTACTTGGCATCCTCTAATGTGGTCAGTTTATACTGGTGTAACTGAAGAAATTTAATCTTTTTTTTTTGTCTTCCCCAAAACACACAAGATAAGAACTTGAAGCTGCCCATTTCCAAGACGAAACAGTGAGCATGACCAACTTCTGTTATGTGCCCCATGGCTGATAACCAATGCCAAAACAAAGTTACATTTATTAATACCAAAAAAGTGTCTTTAGAAATACTACATGAAGCGTCACTATTTTGTGTTAATACTTTTTCTAACAGAAGGAAAACTTTGCCCCTAAGTTTTTATCGCAACAAGAATTTTTTTTAGTTCTTTTACAGCAATTTCAGCTCTTCCTGAAATACATATTTGAATTCCTGAAATCAGTTTGAATGTAGAAGTCATGGAAGTACCACTTCATTAAACCAAGTAAAACCACTGTATGTATGTAGCAGGGATAAATGTTTTGCAGCTGTACTTTCATTTGTCCAATGACTATCCACCATTTGTTGTAATTTTTTTACTTCATTGAGTTTGTATTTTTTGGCTTTTATGTTCAAAATATGTTTATAGCTTTATAAATAAAGTAATTGCCAGACTGGCTATTCAAAATAGGCCACTAGAAGTTATAATCCTATCAAACTCTCAACTAACTACTTCTTAGAATTCAAGAGGATTCCTGCCTTTTTTTTTCTTCCCTTCAGCATTTGTACGTATGAATGGTTTTGAGAATAATTGCCACTAGTCTTCAATGGGTAAGACCAAAATAGTGAACCAAGACTAAGAAAAAATACCTTCTTCTACAATCCCTACTGATACCTTGCCTTCCCTCTCCCTACCCCCACACTTAATCACTTTAGCCAAGAGCAGCTATCCTGATCACGCCATTACTTTAAAAAAAAAAAAAAAAGTTAAGGCAGCATCATACAAGTTAAACAGTAACATAAAATTTAACAGTGGGAAACCGGACAATCTCTACCCCTTTCAGGAATCTCAAAGTACACAGCTGGTGCCTATGACAGCAGCAGGCAACTATCAGGTTCAGCTAGAGAGAATCCACGCAGCACCTGCACGGTACGCCAAGCTGTCTCAGTACCTGCGTAAAGAGCGTCATTCTCTATAGCCTAGCACTAATATTACTAGTGTGGATAATCATCTGAGAGGGTGTACCTCCAGGGATTTAACAACAAAAAAAACAAACAAAAAAGTGTTTTCTCATACTGACATACATGTCAGGCAGCTACAGAATTTGAATCTGGATGAAGACAGTACTAGAGGGGAATTTCAATTAGAGAAAATAAGTTGTTTGGAATCCTAACTACCAGGACTATCAAGAATATTAAAATCTTTTAAAGCTATGTAATGCTGTGAGCACCCGGACCAGCCCTTTCTTCTGCACATGGCTATGGTGTACCTCCACGCTTACATCAGGATCAACAGCCAGCTGGCACGACCCTGGAGCTTTACAGCATTTGACCACCAAGGGTTACATGTTAGGCAAGCTGTTCCAGTCATGAGCAAGTCTTACCACAAGGGCACAGGTGTGTTTTATGCAGGTATGGCAAACAAAGCAGCAAGGTAATGAGGAAGACAAACTATGTGTCTCTGGCTCTTCCTCATCCTACAGCACAGTGAGGCACCACAGGAGGCAGCGGCTGCTAACAACCCTGGATCCTAGTCTGATGACAAGCACCTACAGGAATTTATATAGGCTTCTACCATTGAACACAATTATAGTCTAGGCTTCTATGTTAGCAACACAGCACTCCAAGGATGAAACTAGTATGTTCTGGAACACTAACTGCACACACAGATGGATTTATTTCTTCCAAGAATCCAGGATAAGCTGAACATTAAACTACAACTATAGCCACAGAAAGAATGGTCATCAAAAGATTTTCTCTAGTAGCAATTTTAAACTGAAGTGTATTATTTGCAATACAGGATGCTGGAAAGGCTTCACCATGTCCAAGTCTAGCACTGGGGTATTCTGTAGATACTATATTGTCAGTGGGCATAATGTGCCCATATAATATACACACCAGCACAAAGGCAGGCTCAGCACCCTCGTGAATAAGCAGATACAAGCAGCAGCCACAAGCAGCAGCCACATCCAAAGCATGTGCCTGAATGCTGCTTTAGAGCAAGTTATGAATGCTTTCATTAACGGCTACATTAAAGCAAGATTACCTAAAAGCTGGTAAGCCATCAAGAATTAGTTGGTGAAGCCTGAGCCTTTTCACAGCATCACTGGGTTGCTTGCTATTTAACTTCCGACTTAATTTGAGAAGTTGCCCACTGGGTCTGACTAGTGGCTTGCATTAGTCATTTAACAAAATACTTACATCTGTTTTATTTCAATTAACCACTGCCTCAGTGCAATTATTTGTACACTCAGTAATAAGTGACAGTAAAGTTGTCTAGTTTCAAATAACTAGAACCATTTGCAAACAAAAGTTTAAAAGCCCTTTATTAATTCAGAAGTGAAACACTGATATTTAAAGTGAGATAAGTATGTTTATTAAGGTTCATTCTACTCTAGGGTTTATACAGAGAATGGAATGCAATACAAGCTAAGAGCACACCTCAAAGATCTACCACACAACCATCCCCTACTCCCTATAAGGGAACTGTAAAAAAAAAAAAAAAAAAAAATCAGAAAACCAGTTACTGTTTAACTAGTTGCAAGTGGCTTTGTCCAAAGAAGTTAAGCCTGATATTGCATTAGCTTTGTATGCAATAATTAAGTCTCTACAAGCTGAAGTATCACATACAGAGGCATAAGATTTCCTGTGGACACATGAAACCATGTTTTAAAGAACTACATCACAAGGGTTGTTTAAAATTGCCTAAAAACCAGCCACTAATGGCATGCACAGGTCAATAATATTAACTTTGGTAATGTCAGTCTTTTTTTGGTCAAACCTGGATTCCACTTTTAACAGTAACATGTATAAAAACACACCCATCCTGTGCATAAAGAGACACACTTTTCATCTGCTACCAGCTAGAGGCAGGTCTTCAAGACATGGTTGAAGTATTCAAATTTAACTGTCAGGAGCTTGCTTAGTTCTAAATCACATCTTTCACTAGTCTATAAAGCAAGACTAACAGGACAAGAAAGTGGTCAATTTTTTTTTTTTTAAATGCAGGACAAGAACCATCTTGAAAGTTATATAGCTTTAAGTAACACTAATTTTCCCCACAATATTTTTGGAAGAAATCCAGTAACTTTTTTTATTTTACCTAGTTCCCCAAGACACATTCTGGTTGGTTTGTCTTTCTGAAGCTATCAATACCCTGTAAATACAAGTGTTTTGTTCTTCTGGATGAAGAAGTCATAGGTGGTTTTATTTACAATGGAGTCAATCCTTAGCACTGTAACTGGTCTTGAACAGCTTAAAAGTGTAATGAAAATGATAACCTTAAGTGTTACTTCCCGTACAGAATCCACACTTGGTTCAGTTTTATTCATCGCAGAGTAAAGTAAAAAGACATCCAATTACACTAGTAAAAACTCAGAAGATTTAAATTTGTACTCAAAAAAACACTACACATGCAAAGGGAACAATATCCTGCTAACACAACTTCATTTGCTGCTGCATTTGTCTAATATTAACAATTATGAACAGAGCAGTGCAACTAGTATTTGGAACAATCCTTACAGTGTTCGAGTGTCAGGCACAATACTTCACTTCTCTTCACACCACTGGTTCTCTTTACGTACCTGAAAGAACATTTTAACTATTAATATGTTGCAGGGAACTTCTAAAAGTTAGCTGTAAATTCCCATAAGCATTCAGGATTACTTACTGCAGGAAGGCATAAACTTGGAAGCAGCTTTAACTTTTCATGCAGGGTTTGTAATTAGAAAGTCAGTCTTCCAAACTGACCAATTTATCAATATAAGCCTAGAAATTTATTTCTCATGCCTAGATTTGATCAAAGCTGCAATTTCTTCCACCAAGTAAAGCAAATGGACTAGCTTAAGACTAAATCGCTCCTTTCATGACATAGCGCTGAAGACAAACTAAAGTGTACAATTCAGTGCCTTTGTATTTAAACAAGGCATCTTGCTCTGATCTTTCCCAACTCTGCATTTTGCAGTTGGTTTGTTGTTCAAGTTCTAGGACCAATGAGTTCAATAAAGACAGGGAATCCAAGCATCTTACCTTTCTAGCCACATACAACACATCGGTATTCTTATTCCAGCTCCAAAACAGCAAACTAAGGCTACCACAAACAATCCTACGTGCTTTCCTACCAGACACACATTTGAGCTAGGAAGTCAGTATGATTTCTTTTGACTTTTTCAGGTAATGGGCTGCAAGCACTGAAAGGTCTTGCACTAGTAGCAACCCAATTATGAGGAGTTGATGCATTAGTTTACATTTATTGTTAACAAGTCAGTTGCATCACACATTAAATTATGAAGCACCACACAGTAATTCAGCACAAAAACCAGCTAAAATATAATTAAACCCAGATCAAGTACCTGTGCTTCTTCCTCCTCAGTGAAGTCATTCTTAATATTGAATGTCTTGCGAATTTCTTCTGGAGTTTTCCCCTTGATCATGTTTGCAACTGTCTTGCATGTGACATCAAGCAAACCTTTGATGTCCAAGTAATTTGCAGCCTGTAGAAGAGTTTCCAAATTTAAAACCTCCATATCAATATTCCGCCTCTGTAGATGTACTCCTAAAGTTACACTTACACTGAAATTGTAGAATACTGTAACTGCAAATAGATCGTCTGCACTTTGAGAAGCTTCTAGCTACAGCCTTGAAGCACCAGTACCTAAAACTTGCTCGCCAAACAGAAGGGAAAGTCATTTGTACCATGAAAGACAGGCCCCCCCCAGCACCTCCTTTTACAAACAGCTTTCAGAAGCCTGCAAACATCCAAGATCTTCAGCATTGAAGTACTGTTAACGAGCTAAGACAAGTAATGTTGGCTCACAGTACCATACAAGGTACAAATTTTAAAAGTCAAAGCTAGATATTAATTTCTATCCAGATCTCAGAACTCTATTTCTAGTAATAAGCCCTCAACTAAGACTCAAGAGCCACAAGAATAAAGACAGCTGTAGGACTCCATATTAAGAAAAGTATATTAATTGATAAGCAAGCAAGTATAGATTAATGCCTAGCATTAGGTTAACAAGCATTCTAACATGCTCAACAATTTCAGCCAGTATTTGCCAGAACTACTTGCCCTTTCCACACCCCTCTCCGCACCAATGAAGAAGTTATTCAAGAAGCATAAAGACTTTATTTGTAAAGTGTACTAACAGACCACACTTCACAGGCACAGCCTTTACACTTCTTGAACATACTTACCAGGATAAGTTCAAAAAGCGTTCCTTGGTCTACTTTCAGAAACTCTTGATCCCACACAGGGATGTCATCTGTTCTTTTTTCTTTGTTCTCATCATCCTCAGGAGGAGGTGGATCATCCTTGTGATGGGTGCACCACTGAATCACCTAATTATGGTTTTGATATTAAAGTTTTATCCAAATGGTTCTCCCATTAGGCCCCAACTGTAACTTAACTTCATTTTAGAAAAAATAAACCTTTTTCTCTAGATTAATATTAGAATCCTGTATGAACATGCTCCAATACCCCATATTTTAATTTTAGAACAATTGATCCCCAATCCTGGAGTACAACAGCCTTCAGGAATCCCATCTGAGGCAGTAGCTAGTTAATTACTTACCATCTGAAAAGCCAGCTGCTGCTGTTACAAAGTTATTCAACCCTGTGCTAACACACATAAGACTGTACAAAGAAAACCTAAACCTCATTTTGCGGTGTTTAATCTGTTTGCAGAAACATAATTTCTATTAAGCAAAATACTATGTAGGGGAAGAGCGTAGAGTGGTAACAGCTACCAGCAGGACATGTTCACCCCAGTACAAAGTTCACCTGGCAAAATTTTGCTTTTTAAAAAAAACAGCCTAGCTTGAGAACATGCAATCTCATCACCCAGACAATTAAAAGGAGCAGGGATCTACTGCAAGTAAAGTCCTGTTCCATTTTGCCAACCCAAGAAACATCAAAAGTTTGAAGTTATTTATGTGTATGTTCACTAGGAAATAATTCCTAACCCTGTATTTACCCCCAAACAGTCCAGTGCTTATTTTGGCACAACACTTTCTACTGCAGAGGAAAAGGCATCTTAGAAGACAGCAACATACTTTTTTGCTTTTCTCACTTGACCCAAACACAGTCATGGTCTATTACTGAATTTAATACCAAGTGCACACAGTGTCTCTCACGCACTGTAACTGCTACACAGGCATGGCTACTGCCAGGTAGTCTCACCACTGCCCGTCACTTAATCCTTCCTCCTAACACTTGGATCTCAAACAGCCACCTCAGTTCACAGAATCCAATTAAAATCCGTGCTTTAATATCATGAAATACCAGTGTGCACAGATGTTCAGCACCACTTCAACGCCTTAGGAAGCCTGTCTGGCCTCCAGCTGCTGTTCCAGGTCACCCCTGCAGGTCTTCTGCCATTATCTGCCTGCCAGCCTCACCCCAGTTCTCAGATAACCTAGATGCCTGTGTTCATGGACCTCAAATTGGTTAAGCTTGTAGCTAGCACATGAAAAGTACCTTTAATACAATAGTTCATAACACCCAACTCCAACATGCGTTTCACATTTTGTTACTGCCATACAACACTAGCACTTTCAGCATCTTACCTTTTTTAAGATAGCTGCATTAACATTTGGAAGAGGGACTGGGTCATCATCACCTTCATCATCCATTCCCAAATCTAAAAAGGGAAAGATGACTAAGCAATTGGCAGGCAAAACCATTTACTCTTCTCTGAAGAGTGCCGCTTCACCAATTCTCCACTGTTTTAACACCACTGAGGCTGAACAGATTGGTAGCAAAGGATCTCTAACTGGTGAAGCCAGAAGCTTTTAGAAAGCTTTGATGAGGCTTTGTGGAGCCACGGCTGCATTGTACATCCTAGGTTATACCAAGTTTAGGCTAAGTAGCTAATAAGGCTACCTCATCAAATAAGAGCATCAACAAACTGTCAGTTAAGCAGAACTTGCTAGTTCAGTGTTCTCGGAATAGGATATGTTGAAGAATCCGACAAGTATGTTATTTTTTGCCACTTCCAACAGTTCAATCCACAAGTTAAACCAAAGTGTTGCAACTGAGCTCTCCCATTCAATTTATTATTTAATAAGAGTTCAATTCTACTGTGGTAAGTAGAGAATGTTTTGGCCTCAATAGGAGCAGTAAATACTGCAGCCACAGAGATGCCAGTTACCTGGCTTCTGAAGGACTTGTGCTGATTCTTACCAGCTGAAGAAGTTCACATGCTAAGACAGCAGCACAAATCCTTCAATAAAAAAAACAATTTATAAAGCATGCTTCTGATACTCCTTGTTTTAAAAGCTTGTCAGCATGCTCAAGACAGATTTGGATAAAGTTTGTCATTTTGTCCCCTTGATATGATTAAGGAATCAAAGTAAAAATTGAGAAAAAAAATGTAATTAACATTTGGACTGGATATACAGAACAAATACCACATTAGCCATCTTTGATTAGAGAATATGCTTTTTTTACTACACAAATGCTAACAGTTGGATGACACCCTAGCTGTCAAAGATTAACATCTTGTAATTAGTTACATAACTGAGCAACTACAGACCTTCACTCATTATATACACAGATGAACCAATTCTACATCACCAAGGAACATAATTTTTAAGAAGAGATGACTGTCACACCATCACCACTGATCACATTTGTGCATAATTAAAATAGCATGTACTTCTGTATTTAGGCAAGTCAACTACTATTATTAGTAGTGGGGTATTAATTAGTACTACTTTTTGTTTGGAATAGCTAACTTCATAGATTCAGAAACTAAAATACTGACATTAAAGGGTATGGCATGTGTCACCAATTAACGGAAACTTCAAATGCATACTCTCAACACGGTGGCAGACACTAGTGTAAGAAGTGACCAGGCCAAAATTGTTGGCATGGGGAAATAATTCAAGCAGTATCTCACATTTAGTCGACTCTGCTCAACTTGTCCCCACCACCTCCAAAACAGCAATTTCATCTTATCAGAACATTGATACTTCATTGGTGGTCCCACGATGTTTGACAGAACCCCACCTTCCAGCTCTTCCCCTTTCAGCTGCAGCACCCAACACACAAAACATTGTTTATTAACCAATGCTTAATCAGCTGTACTGCAAGTGTATTTCATCTGTACTAGGAGACTGGTTTCCACCCAGATTAGGAAGAGGCTAGTTTATGGTGCCTAGCTTACAACACTTACCATGTGTAACTTCCTTTTCATCAACACCTGACTGTCAGTAAACACAGGCAGTGACACAGCTTCTGCATGAGAAAACTGAGAACTGTTCTCCCTAATGTATTCCAACCAATTGCTATGTTTCCTGTTCACGTTGCTAGTCTTGTTAAACAGCATCTTATTAACAAAATGAAAGTGTTCAATGCTTGGAGTATTTCAACCCTATTTTTATTGTTCTTACATATAAAGTGTTACAACCAAATATTTATATCCAAGAACATAATTTTAACTGCATCTACAGAAAGATTTTTTTTTTTCCTAAGTGAATTCATGAATACACCCAAAAACTGGAAAAACACACCAGTAAACAATGAGGATTTGCACTAGAGGGATTAGACACAGTTTGCTCTGTATCCTAGCCATCTGGCAGATTTCCCCTCCCCCGCCACAAGTTCTTTTGTTTCAAATTTATGTCAGCAGGAGATCAGAACTAAGTGTTTATCCCAAATAATTTAACTGCATCCATAAGCTCACAATATAGGTTTCACTTCAGCTCTTTCTTCATTTCATTGGTTTTTGATCTTGCACCCCACTTGAAAGATATTTACATTGTAAGATTGGTTTGTATGATTAAATAGACTTAGGTTTTAATATTATTAGATGCTGTTTGCTTAACTTTTACAAAAATGAAGTAGACCGTAGGTAAGGCAGTAGGGTGTTCGTATTTTACTAGCCTCCCTGTAACCACTCTTAACAAGAGGACTGAACTTTAAGCTTTTTGCAAGAGCACATCCACCCAAAACACAGTTTCAGCTACAGCAGCAATTGTTCCAGCTGTTCCGACACAGGACAGCAAGCTGCTTCGCAGGCCTGGGAATCCTTTTTCAGCACAGTACTGGTTTGCCTCCTTCAGTCACAATTCCTGTTCAAGGAGAGTATTCCTTGAACACACAGCTATCTCTGCACCAGCTAGTGATCCTCAAGGCTTCATACTCTTACCTTCCAGCATAGTCTTTATAGTTACAGACTGTTTTGCAATTTCAACATCAACTTCAAAGATTTCTCCATCTGAACTCTGCAGTTTAATTGAAGGCATCTACAAAAGAAGGACAGTTATTTCCACACAATATTCAGCAGATGTTACAAGTTTAGCTGACTCAGAGATGTACACTACCTTTACTAATTATATTGTTTCTTACCAACAGCAGATAGCCCAGTGCCACTTAAAGCACGCTCAGATTATCCACTGCTTGAAACAGGCCTAAATTCATTAATCCTCATGCTTAAGGATTGATAGGAGCCTAACACCAATTTAAAAGAAGAGAACGTTTTTCTTAATTCAGAAGCATAAAAATACACAAAATATATTAGTCAGTAGTGCTTATATTTTTTTACAGTGCAACACTAGAGCTGTCTCACAAAATAACTTTCAACAACACTTCCAAAACACTACTTGTCTTCAAATCCAAACAATTGCTACTTGCTTTGACTACTCAAATGAAGTCAGATCTCAAATTAGTTTTCAAACAATAGCCTCTGGAACAGAATCACAAAATTGAGGTTGGGAGAAACCCCTCTAGACCAGGTCTAGTCCAGCCTCCCTTGCTCCAAATAGAGTCAGACCGACCAGGTTACTCAGGATCAAAGGCTTTCCTTCAGAAAAACATTTGGTTCTCTGAAGAAATTAAAAAGCAATATACCACTAAAAGGAAGACTTTCAGCACTCAATACTACTCTTACAAAATAGGAAGTTAGATAAGCACTTTGTTAGCATTAGGAAAGACTAAGATGACTATGCATTTTAACAAAGTTTTTCAAACAAACTGTGATAAGACCAACAATAAAGAGAAGCAGCAGACTTCAAAGATGTCACTAGCAGAAAAATAGTCAAACTTGAGAAGAATGCATCTTTCCAGACATTTAACAACTCGAACTCAGAAGTAATGCACTTGATACAGCAGCTAGTAGGTTACAAATTCTGCCTGAAACTACACATGAAGTCTGTTTGGGTATCGCTGCACTTGAATCAACTGACTTGAAGGACATAATAAACATCACTGCCTGGCCACATAAATGTTATAAATCAGTTCTCAACCAACTAGTAGGATGTGTTCCTTTACCACTCAAAATATTTGTTAGCAGCAGACCATTGCAATAGTCCCATTTTTTCTCCCCCTCAAGTTACCTGCTTAAAGATCTCTAAAGCATGTATTTGTAAATATAGCCTGCAAGGCACTGTAAAGAGAAGCTCTAGGAACAAAGAATTTCAAATTAAGTTAATTTCATTTTGAAATTTTCTCCCCCCACCAAAGCCAAGAGCTACACATGCTAGCTCCTTACAGTAGTACTTGAGCTCCTTGCACTAGTACTTGAACTACCAAAATTGAATTAGCTGGACCACTTTCAGCAAACTTACATTAGCCCTTTCCAAATGCCTCCTGTAGCTCATCAGTATGGCTGAGCCTGACAGTACTGCAACAAACCCAGTCCAATGGAGGCCAGCCAAAGCACGTTATTAAGCAGCTCACACCAGCTTGAAGTCCTCATTGCTTTAATTTCCATTTGGCAGAGTGAGTAGCTAGTTAATGTTTACACAGTAATGTAACCCTATATGACAGTGCTACTTCTAATTAAGATGGGTGTTCTGGAGGGTCACAGTCAAGATTGTTCCAAAGATACAAAAAATATACATACACACATATATCCATGAAAATAAAATTTAGATTAAAACAGTTCCAAGTTGGTAGTTTGAACAATGCTCTGAAAAAAGTGATCTAGGCATACATTTGAGATTTAATGCATGTGTTCTTGCAGTCATTGTCTGAGAACACTCAAGAACAAACCCAGCTTCAGATGCCAGCTTTTCTGTGCTTGTGTCTGGGATTACATAATGCTGCACAAGAGACAGGGATGCTGCCTTAACAAGTGCAGCCCCTGCATAAATATTTGTCTTTAGACCCTTGTATCACCCAAGCCCGCTTCTGTCAAGACCTTCAGGTTATTGTTAGGAGCCTGAATCAGGTGGAATGAAGTTAATCTACTGCCTTATCACTGATAACAGATCAGGATTTCATCCAAATTTCATTATTTTTATACCACAGAGCTCAGTCTCCTGCAAGAAAAAACAAGTAATTTTTAGCAAACTGCAATACAGCTCTGAAAATAGATGGGCCTTGGATAGCAACACAATCGGGTGACTAAGCAGACCAGTCCTAAAAGCTCTATTCGACAACAGCAAAACATCTTGGGAACTAGTTAAAAGGCAAACAAGAATTACAACGGTAATTTGCATGTATAGTCTGAAATGCAGAGCTCAGCCCTCTAAAACAGCCCTACCAGAGAACTCCGTGCCTCCTGAAGCCATTCCGGATGGGTCCCCGCTCCTTCCCCCCCCCCCGCCCCTTCCCATGTCACTGGCTCTAACGCCGCATTTATTTCATAAAGTCACACCTGAGCCGTTCTACTTGCGCT
Organism: Astur gentilis; assembly: GCF_929443795.1. Lineage (NCBI taxonomy): Eukaryota > Metazoa > Chordata > Aves > Accipitriformes > Accipitridae > Astur > Astur gentilis. The sequence goes on along the minus strand of NC_064905.1, from coordinate 19,895,840 downwards.
GCCGCTCCAAAACTCCCCTCGCTACCCAGAGATACCGGGGGTGCCCTGGAGCAGTCTGACAGCCGCCGGGGGTGGGGGGTGGGGGGGCCGGCTCCGCAGATGCTGTGCGGCCGGGGTGGGGGGAAGCGCCTCTGCTTTATTTACCAGACCCCGCAAACGGCGCCCCCTCCCCCCCGGGGGGGGGCCGGCGGGCATTGCAGCCCCACATTCCTCTAGAAAGGCTCAGACCTCGGCCCGCCCCCCTCAGCGATCCTCCCCAGACCTGGGAGCTCCGCCGCCACAGCCGCCCTCCGCCCGCTCCAGGCCGGGCCGGGCCTTCTCCCCTCAGCGAGCGGGCCCCACGGCCCAACCGCCTACTTCAAGGGTCTATCCCCACCCTAACCGCACCGGGTTCTTCGCACCGAGCTCGCAGGCCTTTACCGTGAAGAGAAAGAGGAGGAGGAGGCGTCCGGGCTCGGTGCTGACGGGACCTGGCGGCAGCGGCGGCGGTCGGGGCCCAACTGCGGCGGCGGCTTTATATGGCGGGGGAAGAGGGGAACGGGAGGGGGGCGGGGGAAGGACCCGCCTCTCGCTGCCTCCCAACCACCGGGCTGCCCGCCGCGAACGCCTGAACAAAACACGCCGCCCCCGGGCTCCCAAACGGAGCAAAGCGCGGCCGACGGGGGAAAAAAAAAAAAAAAGAAACGGATCCGAACCTCCTCCACGGGGTGAGGAGGAGAGAAGAGGAGCCGAAACGAGGTGAGGGAACAGAGAGGCGGCCGTTCGGGTCTTGCAGGCAACGGCGCGGGCGACCCCGGGAACGGCACAATGGGCGGGGGCGCCTCGCGCGGGCCAACGGCTGCGGCGCTCCGTCTCCCCACCCCACCCCCCACCTCCCCGGGGTTCCTGAGGGGCCGCCGCGGCCTCGGCCCGGGCCCGGTGCTGCGGGGGGGAGAGAGACCCCGGACCGGGGAGACCCCAGGCCGGGGAAGGGTGTTGGGTGCAGCCCGGTGCCGGCGCTCCCTGTGGAAAGCACCCGCGATGGCGAAGGGTGGAGGTGCGGCCTTGTGGTATCTGCAAACAAACCAGGGAAACAACCGGCCCGCGGGCACGGGTGTCATCGTGTGTGCTTTAAAAACGGTAATTCAGAGGCTGGTCACAAAACCCCCACGTTGGTTTTTTTCTTTCTAGTGGGGTTTCACGGGGAGAAAGCCCAAGGCCGGGGGGTGCTGGTAGCCCCCAAGGGGGTACCTGAAGCGAGGGGTTGGGCAAGGCTGCTTCTCTTTGTGGTAGCGTCTTGCATGTAAATACAGGCAAATACGGCCTTCAGTGGCTACTCAGGCAGCAGAAAACATTTTAACTAAAAAACTGCACTGAAAAACCGGCTAATTTAAAATTGTTAGGACAACAGGTTGCTCTCCTCAAGCGGCAATACATAAGCAACAGCTCAGGACAGTTCACGGTGCTAGAAACAGGTTTAGGTCTAACTAGCAATCACCGAACACCTACCCCGGACCCCACCAGGAATTTTGGGCAGGTACAGCTCTGCCCATGGCTGGACCCCATTAAAGCATCTCCAGACACCAGCTGCTCAAGGAGCCACCAGGCCGGAGGAGCAAACTAGCAGCTAGGAACCACCAGAATGCAGCCAAAGCAGTGCTGCGTTAGCACAACCACCCCACCTGAGTGCTGTACCCCAGGGCAGGTAACAGCACCTGCAAGGTCAAGAGTATGTGCTAGATAGCGACAGGCATTAGGTTTTCAGAAAAAAAGAGATCTAAAGGTTTTTGCTCAGTGAGGAAGGCAGACCAGGCTATGAGTCCACCAAAGGACCCGTGAGGTGTTAGGGGTGCTGTGTTGTGCCGTCACACACAGCACTCATTCCATGCTATGCTGTTGAGCCCGGTTTTGCATCAGCTCTCTGTGGCAAAGTGGCTTTTAAGTAGGTAAGATATTTACACAGTGGCAACCCATGATGATGACAATTTGCTTTAGTTCAAATCTTAATTAAAAATGTTTTTAGAAATGAAGTATGTTTTCACAGCACTTCAGAGCAGGCATAGCCAGGCTACTTGTAAGCAGACTGGTATCTGCAACAGCATTGCACTGCAGAGCATGAGTACAGTGTAAGTCACAGCTTTCCCTTTCTTTGGGGTCCCAGAGGGTCCCATGCTGTGCACCACACACCTTATTGAAAAAATGACAGTCATACCCACTAGAAAATACCTTCTAACATAAAGAATTTTCCTGAGATTGAGAAATTCTCAGTTCAGAAGGCTGCTTTGCTGGTTGGTTGTTGGTTAGGGCTGACTCTCTGGAGAGATGGAAGACTCAAATACAGATTCTCAGCCAGGAAGAACCTCTAAGAACTCGGGTGACAGTAAGACTATTCTACATCAGGTCGTATCACTTAAATAGGTTTCTGTATGAATTCCAGAGGACTGTTGGAGACAACTGCCTGACTTGGGAATCTTGTTTCACAGGCTTTAGGATGCCGAGCAGCTTGTTAGTTACAGCACACGCTTGAAGATGACTCTGAGCAACCTGATCTGACTTTGAAGATGGTTCTAAATTCAGAATGTGGTCTAGAGGACCTCAGCACTCCTGTCCAGCCTGAATCACTGTGTGCTTCTGGAACATGCGCTTCAGTGAACTCTTCGTAACAACTGGGTGAGCATCCAAAGATGTCAGGTGATGCTTATACAGCAGACTTAGATGCTAACGGAGGTTTCTCAAAGTTCCTGGTATTAGTAACCAGATAAGCTGTTTGTTCACCATTCATTGGGACCTAATTATCATATTTTTTATATATATATATAAAAAAAAGTAGATGTGCGAAGCCTCCAAACTATGCCTAATGTGACCTTTTGATTGTACCATCATCACATTTACCTCTTTCCTCCTCAGTCACTCCATCTCGTACTCCAGTGCCGAGAACCGCATTCACTGCACTAAAAAAGAAACACCACTGCCTTCATTTTCTTTACATGTGCTTTTTTTATTTTATATTAAAAGTCCTTGGTTTAGAGGATCAGATGATGACAGAAGGTGGTCTGTGGAAAACATATCTGCAAATCCTAAATCCCCTTTCCCAATGTTGCCAAAGACCAAGGTTTCTGATCTGGCTTGTGATCAGTGAGCACAAGCTCTCAGACTGCAAATCAGGCTCAGCAGAGGGGGGTGGGGTTTGCTCTCTACACAAGTCTAATAAAATCTAGGAACAGGCAGAAAGCTAAGTTCCATGCTTAATTATGGTCTGTGTATGAATTTAATTCAAAATGATAACTATTGATGAGCTTTATACTTGATACAGCTGTCTACAGCTTTCTAAAGGACGTAATTCAGTCCACGATGGACTTTGAATTTAGCTGTTGAATTAGAAGTCTGGGGAAGTTAAAACAACAAAAACACCCCACACCCAAAAAAAGCACCAGACGGCTGTCACAGATAGACTCTAATCACACAACGGCCACCTCCCACTGTGCCCTACATATCATACAATGAACCTCCCCAGCTAGTCCAGATGCTTTCTGTTATCTGTGGTGAAAAAGCAGCTGCTGCAGCGTAGATAGCCAAAGTCCTGCGAGTAAGTCAGTATTAATAACACAAAAGACCCATACTTCACTAAAGCTGCAAGGCAAAGACCAAGATTTTTCAAAAAATGGGTGGCCCAATTTCAATTGTTACGCACATAGGTAATCATTGCAATGCAAATAATCCTAAACCTAAGGTTTGCCACCCTGAGCCGTAAAGATAACGGCACCATGTATCAGCCACAGATAAATTACAATTAAGGGCCTTTTACCACTGAGAACCCAGAGGAGGAAGGGGGAAGCTGAACGCTAAAGCAAATACCTGAAAAGATTGGAGCAACCAAGATCAGCGCAAGCTTGATTTAACGCTTACCAGATCCAGAAGAGCTCTGACCTACATACTTGCAGCATCTCTGGGCTGCGGGCGAAGCCAGTGGAGCAGCGACGCAGCCGCAGGGGGAAGGGGATTTGAACACGCTGAACATTAGAGAGCAGCCTTCCGGACACAGCACTGCATCTGCTCCACAACCTTGGATTCTCTTCCTATTTCTGTCAGGCAAAACTTACTGTGCCCTCCACCCCTCAAAATACCTCACATTCTCCACTTTTACAGAGAAAGTGGGTGGTTTGGTTTTTTTCTGCTGGTGGCAATTTAGAGACTATGGAGATAACACACTGATTATTTTTCAATACCACAAGCGTGACGTGGGATTGCCAAAGCCTAATGAGAACCAGGCTTGAAAGAGCTCAGCTTTGCTCCATCAACAAGTTGGGAAACTTCACAAAACTCAGGCTGGAGTCCCTGAACTGCAGGGATGGGCAGCCAGCAAGGGCTGGACTCGAGGGTCTCAAGAGCACAGCTGTTCTAGCAGAGAGAGACAGGTATGGTTTGCTGGAAAATGAGGTGTGACCACCCAGTCTGAACAGGAACATCCCCCCTACGTGCAGGGGAGGATGAGACTTGCTGCAAAAATCCGCCTGTTTTTTTCAGGAATCCAAAAGATGAGCAACATTTTTTAAAACAAGTAGCCACATCAACAAGTTAAAAAAAAATTGAACTGACTGCTTCAGTGTAAAACCAGAAAACATCAGAATTATTCACATGAGATGGACGATCAAAAGACATTGCTGAGCTCAAAGGCCTGTGCCACTGTTGTTTAAAGCAATCTTACAACAGCACAGCAGCATAAGAGGAAAATTTGTTCTCAGTACAACTCTGGAAAAAGCTAATTATTGCATTTCCACTTCATCAAAACTCGTATTACAGGAGCATCCTTGAGAAGGTGTCGCTTTTCATCCAAGCTGTAGCCCAGCAACGCAAGAGGGTGGGTGGCAGAGCCCACCGGTTAGATGAGAGTCCAATTAACACCGATAGACTGACAAAACTCAATTCCCAAATCCTGTCAAGCAGACACCAACTGTTTTTCTTTATCAGCTTCTGTTTCTTCCTCTAACAACAGTCATATTTCCCTTACATAACTACAGGGATTCAAGAGAGTTTAGAAGACTAAAGATAGGGGGGGAAAAAAAGATTAAAAATAGAAACACACCTACCTCAAGCGCATTATGCGGCATCTACTTCCTAACCTCATCCTCACCTCACCTCCACGTACTTAACAGACCAATTTTTGTACCGGTTGTGCCCTAGCATCCTTTGAAGCCATTTGGACTGCTCCGAAGGAGCCAAGCTTGGGTCCTGTGGTTGCTGTGGCTGCGTTCACGCTGAAGAAGATGCTGCCAGGTGAGAGTCACCCACCTCCAGCCTGTTGAGGCTGCCAAATTGTAATTGGGAGAGCGTGTACCCGAGCCTTCCCGACAGCCAAATGGCTCCACGACCCTGCCAGTTCACAGCATGCCAGTCACGGCCCACTGGTCACGGCACACCGGTCATGGTCCTGCTGGTCCCGGTCCCGGCGGGGACACGCGGGACGCAGCCACGCGGTGGCGCCGGGGCTCGCTCCGAGGGACGGGAGGCGGCGGGGAGCGGTCAGCAAGGCTCATCCCCAAATCGGTGCGCTCGTCTGTGCGCTGAGTGAAAGAAAGAGTAGACTTGCTTTAAACGGCCCTAAAGAGCGGCTTTCAGTGGCAAGGTATAAAATCGCGAATATCCTTCGTAACCAAGCGTGCGAGTAAGTAAACTGGGCTGGCTCTAAAGGGTTGTGTGGCACCAGTCTTCAAACTTGCAGCTGTTCACAGTCCAAAAAGCAGATTCTGGACTGGTTCTGATGCCACAGGCGGTAAAGAACAGCTGCTTTGAGGTTTCAAAGTCAATGGGAATAAATACTGTTTGTTTCAGAAGTCAGGCTAATTCAAACCATTTTTAAAGAGATTGCAGGGAAAAAGGGACAGTCCAGTAACATTTTGAGATGGCCGAGCTAAAGCTACATAAACTCACGACCAGCCACAACACAGAACCCATCACCAGCCTTTCTTTGAGAGGGGGAAGAAAAGAGAACAGGCTCCCAGGAAGCCACGGCACCCCCTCTCCTGGGCAGGGGTCCCCGCTTCAGCAGCGGCGGGCTGCATTCCTCTTCCCCGAGGACAAACGTGGCACTGGAAAAGAAGCGAAGCTGCCTGCAAAGTGGGTCAAGCGTGGAATGAGCACCATAGGATCCTCTCAGACAAAGCTCCGCCAGGGCCCCCCCTTTTCTTTAGAAAACAAGGAGGCAGAAGAGAGCAGCAGTGACTGGCCACTCTCGCACTGACGGCTACAATAAAGAAGGGGCTTTCACAGCAGGTTTTGTGGTTAGGCAGGGTGGTGGTGGGTGTTTTTTCAAACTGCCAGAAAAATAAAGGCAGTTGGGAGCCAGGGTAAAAGCCTTTCAGCCCAATTGATCATGCAATTATCAGTTTAAACAGTACACTCCTCTTTGACAGTTCAGCACTTGTGTTTTCAAAAGCATGATCCAGAAAACAGTTTATATATTTAATGAAAATTTTAAAAAAAGCCAAAACCACACCTCTCCAAAGAAACCAGTTGTGTTTGGGGAAATCTGATGAGGAAGATGTATACAGAAGTCAACAAGAAAACCAAATAGCAAAGGTTTAGTTTGATTTATACAACCCTATGCAATGATACAAGCATCTGCAAACCAGACAGTCTTCTCAGAAGCACCTGCCTGCAAGTTTTCATCCAGGATACCTAATTGTGCTGCTCCTCTTCTATCACCAGTCCCAGGGCGGCGTAAGGTGGCACGATGCAGCCTTTAGCAAGGTCAGGAAACATGAACGAATACTGGTTTGAAGCTATTGGAACATCCACCTGCCCCCCCCCCCCTTTTTTTTTTTTTTGCTGATGTTTTGCAAACTACAACCAAAGCCTTGACAACTTCACAGCAGTTTGATGAACGAGCTAATGGGATAACCACCAATCCCAAGTCTTGTGTACTGTAACCGAGTTAAGATGCTGTTTTAAACACAGAAATGTCATCTGGAAGGGACCTCACTCTCCCCCCTGAAGCAGCACTAGCTCCAGTGCCAGCTCAGCTGTGGCCTTCCCTAGCCCTGTCCTGAAAACTTCCAAGACTAGCTCTTCTGTAGCCTTACCAGTTAACCTGTTCCAGTGCTACAGTGCCCTCCTATTCTAAAAGCTGTTATGTCCAACCTGGTTTTATATGTTGGCTAATTATGTATATACAGTATTTAGGTACTATTAGTGCTTAATGTTTTATACACCAGCAGCAATCAGTTTAAATCTTCATCCAAAAGCAGTTCTGTTCACCGTAGAGCAATTAAGAGATCAGGAGCTGTAGTTCAACCCATCTTCAAGAATAAAGCTTTTAAGCCACAGCACAGGTTTTCAAAGGCTGAAACATGCAGCACTGCTTAATTTAAAACCAAAAGTGATGCTTCAGCCTTTTTTTCCTGTATATATGCCAAAGAACTCTGGTCCCTTGCTCAATAGAGCAGCTTGCCTTTATTCTCATCCAGAAGGGAGTAGAGCCAAATGAATTAGAGCACTGAAATAACTTCTTAAAAAACCACAGTATGATGACTCATGAACTGCTTACTCTGCAGGGCTTTTTTAGTGTATTCACGAGTACTGAAAGATTTCTACACAGTCCAGTGTAATTTTTACTTAACACTTTTACCTGTTTCTAACTTTCTCCTGGAACTTGCAGGGAACTAATACTCCACGTAGCTATCGCTGTAGTGCACAGAACGCACCCTACACATTCTACAGGACTTCAAAAACCATTGCTTGCCATCATTTTGCTCCAAAATCTAAGCTCATATAAACCATGCATATGGTTGCAAAAACCACAGAATACTAAAAAGCTATTTCTCTTGGTAAAACTTTGCTTTAACCTATGCAAAAACCCCTAAAACAGATCTTGAGTTTCCACGAGCACTCAGCATACAGACAAAACAAGAAGCAACTAGAGTTAAGTGATAAATGAGTGCGTGACAGGTGCATAAGGAAGTGGCAAGAGTGGAGCCACACCTTCAATTAATTGAATTTGGAGCAGCATTTAATTTGAAATTCAAAGTTGTGCTTTGATCACACTTAGCTCTTCTTACAGACCACTTTTCCCAAATGAACAAGCACTTTTATCCTTCAGCCCTCTCCTGCTCCTTAGGTCACAGTTCCTCAGACAGCAGGAACTGCGCTCCAGTATTGCCGCAGAAATGAAGGGGTGAGAGGGGAAAAACAGAGGAATGTGTTAACCAAACTATGAAAAAAGGCCCAAAATAAACCTGGCACTTGCGTAACAGTTTTGGGTTTGTATTATACATGAGGAAATCCTTTGCCTTTAAGATTCAGGCTGAATTTCTAAATTGCCAGAGCAAAGACTTTGTCTCAGACTCTTAACACACAATTACTTTATGAAAATGACTTTCAGTGTTTAAATTTACCACTATAAAAAAAAGTGAAACGTGGAAGCATGGATTGGCAGGTATCAGCAACTCTCAGAAATCTTTTCTCTACTAACATTTCCAGATGGACTTCTGATACTAAGCAGGCAGATGAAATGTCAAAGCTTTCATCAGCAGTATGTCCACTCACCACCTTTTCCCCCAAGGCAGAATTTATTCCATTATCATCCAGACACACACGGAAGAACAAGGTAACTAGCTCTCTCTCTCTTCACTTGCCCGTGCATCAAGTATCCTTCCTGACTATTATCAGAAGTTCTAAAATAGGTAATGCTGCCCAAGCATTTGAAGCAGGGATACTGAACATGTATGCAAATGTCAGCAGCTGGAAACAATCTGACACGAGCACGAGCCGACAAACACATGCGCTGGTTTACCTTGGAGAAAACATCCACCTACACACGCAGCACTCCTTGTCAGTCACCAGCAGAGCTGGGGCTGCTGCAGCAGCCAGCCCCGTTCCCCAGGGCTCTGCAGAAGAGGTGCACCAGCGCAGCTCTGCCATCAGGGATGGCCGGCCAGGAGGCCATCGGCAGAGAGTGGGCCGTGGGAGGAGGGAAGAGAGCAGCACATAGGAACCGGCAGAAGGCGTAGAAAGAGTGTGAAGGGGAAAAAACCTGGAAAATCTATACACTTCAAAACGGTCTCGTTTTTCCTTTCAAAACCAAAAGTTACTGAATACTTCCTTGGGTAGGAGTGCAATTTTGCCTCTTGTTTTTGACTTAATGACCCCTTAGTTCAGAAGGACAGGCCTCCACAAAGGAATGGTACTTACTTCAGTCTGATATACAAATTCAGAGAAATGGCCAAATGATAGGACATCATTAAGTGCGACTTAAGTAAAACACAATATGGAAAGCTCAAAACCCTCCCCTGCCTGTCCAACCACAGATTCTACTGACACTACCCAAATTCTGAGAAAGAGAAGAAAAAAGGGGAAGTTTTTGGAGCAGCTTGTAGAAAAGTGTCAAGTTTCAGTCACGACTGCCTTCTGACAATTTAAACCCCACTGTCAGCCTTCCTCGCTGAACACTGGGTTTAACGATCCTGCTTAAAAAAATACCAAACTACCACACTGTGGGATTTCCAGCTACTCCTACTTCACGTTTCATGGAATTCACCAGTGTGTGTAGTGAACGAGGAAACATCAACACTGATCTCCAGCAGAAGTACAAATCCAAGTTACGCTCAGCATCACCACAGTCTGAAGTGAAGGAAGTTTTGCTCAGGTGAACTAATCAATCAGCCACCACTAAATCAGACAGTAATTATTTATATTTGAAGTTTTCTTCTCTTGAATCTTCCAAACATGCCTTTAGCTGGTTAGTACTGCTGGTAGCCAATCTCCATCAGAGTAACAATTTTTTGTTCACAAATGTGATTATTCTCAATGCAATCTTCAAACAGGGGGAAAAGTGCAAAAACCGGAGTGACTTCTAACATCTTCCATTGACTTTTTACTAACAACTGCTTGCATTTGTATACAGAAACTGAACAAATGGACTGACTACTCCCCCCCAGAGCAGGAATTGAGTCACACCAATTAAAGTAACAGGGAAAACAGAAAATAGGGCAAAGTCATTACTCTTGAAGGAATGGTGTCAATTAAGACACAAAGTTCTGTCTACAAAAACATTTACAGAGAATGGCAAGTGAAAGGAATTTAAAGTGAACTACTCTCTACAGCAAAGGATTTTGTTTTTTTAATAGTGATCAAAGCAAAAGTTCCTGATACACTAAAAAAAGACACTTCAGATGCACTTATTTTTAGTATGCACTTCTTCCTGTAACAGAGCAAACTGCAGAAGACTGAGCGCTCTCCAGAAACCATTTGGAACCCAACCTACAGGACAAGTCTGAATTTTTGGTGAAGAAAAAAGCAACCACTCAAGCCTTTCAGAAAAGGGATGAAGTAATGCTTGGTGAAATGCAGCACCTTCTTTGCTAGTTAGAGAATTAAGTGGTTCTCCAGCAGAAAAGCAAGACTAGGCCTTTCTCTAGGACTAGGCCTCCAGGTAAGTTGGACATTTGCAAAATTCCTGTACTTTCCCTTAGAAGCAAGCAGTGTTAAAAAAAAATCCTCTATAGTGTTACAGAATCTACATTGTGCCCAAGGAATTTAAAGTCTCTTAAACAATATGAAAATTAAGAACCCTCTATTAAAACAAGACCCAGGTGTGTCTTTTTAAGATATGCCCAGTAAGTTTCAAGCACAAGCCTTAAGAAGGCATAAAATTTAAATTTGTTTTGAACAAAATAGTCAAATCAGGATTCAAATTCTGAAACAAATTAGTAGAAAGGAAATATTTTAACAGAAGTTAACATAAAACACATACCACCATTTTTCAGAATGGAAGCTTGGGCAATACACGTAGTACTAAATCTCAAGTTATTTCCTTTAATATTTAGAAAACTGGTTTTATTCTTAGTTTTTCAGAAAATGATTTTAAGTATTAGCACCTACATTGTAAATTACTCAAACTTAGATTTACACTTAAAAAAAAGCCACACTCAATCAATTAAGTGATCCTATATTCTTCCATTTTTGAATATTTCAGTAGAGCACCGAGAGGGAAAGAGAGCAACATGTCAGTAATAAGCAAGCTCTGTTCTCAGCTGCATGATGACATATGACCAGGCACCTCCCTGGGACAGAATTCAAAAGGTCAGTTTTCCAGCACACTCCAATCACCTCAGTTTTAGTTATTTAAGGTGGAAATTTCTATGCAAGTTTATAAAACCCATCCAGCTACATGTTACTTTATTAAACCACAGTTGACCTGAGATGCAATTAGGATTTGACATTTTTCCATACTTAGTTCACAAGTTTATTATGAAAAACACTGCAGCTCTGTCCTGCAGTAACATTGTTTTACAGAAAAAAACGGTTCTGTTCAAAGTAATTCACTATCCTTGGACAATTACAAGGGACAATATGGTAGGGCAAAGAGTGGAAAAGGGAACCGAGTGCAGACAAAAAAAAAATCAATACAATTAAATTAAACAGTATTCCCTGAAAATAAAACAAACAAACAGTTTCAGAACAAATATGAGGCCTTGGTACTTATTTTAAAAATGTTCTTTAAGCTTCAATGATTGTTTGCTGCTACCCTTATCTACAGTCATGCTGAATAAAGCTATAGCTAAATGGAAAGTTAAATGTATTCACGAGGTGTTAATGTCTACATCTTATTATTTGCAGTCTCTCAGAGAAAGCAAAAGTAACTACAAATAGCGCTATGCCAGAAACTGGTTTCTTGACCAACAATGTTGCTTCAGCATGCAATGAACTGGTTCATTCTAAAGTGGTCACAGTTGTTGACGACAAGAGGCTTTGTATTTGAATATGGCACGTCTTTTGGTCCATGTGAAAACAAGTTTGAATGTTAAATATTTTCTGACACTTTGGAGTTACTGTTGCTCTTCCCATTTTCTTTAGGTCAACATATGGTTCATGGCAATACTGTACAGGTCTAAAATCTCTTTACAGGAAGTAGTCTGGGGTGCGACGAGTAACATGCGGTTCACCTCTACGTGGTGCTGGATCAAACTGCAAACTGAAAAGCGTAGATATTAATGAAACCACAAGAGTTCAGTTTACATGCAGGTATATTTTACCTGAATTACAGTAGCAGTGGTCTTTAACATAGGTAAGTCTTTTCAAGTTTTTTCAACTGATTAAAGTCTTCCAGAACAACTGTTCAACTTCTTCCACTCCTTCTATTAGTATGTATTTATCACCCCCATATTTTACACCCCTCTTATGATTACTATGAAGGACTGGAGAGAAATGAATCTTAGCTTTTAAGACTCAAACTGGTCAAACATTAGTACATATTTAGAAAGTTAAATCCTCCAGTAATTGTCAAAGGGGGCAGTTTACACAATGCTTTTGCCTCATTTACTAGTCAAGTTGCTGCTGAGGTAGTTAATTAGAAACCTCATTAAAAAAGCTGACATCCTAACATCTGAAGAATTCAAAGATTCTGAAAGACTCTTGCCCTCAACTGACAGGAAGGCATTACCTCAGATGTGACAGTACTCCTACTCTCAAATCACATACCTCTATAGTATTTCATTGAACTCCAGTTATACCAAACAAAAAGGAGTCATCTGACTTTAATCTAACAGACAAGATGTCAACAATGACTGTTACAGATATTTGACCCCAAGACTTATGATGCGACTAACCCAACAATTCCACACTCACTTTAACTCCCAAGACTGTATAGGGGAAAAAACCCATACCTTAACACAATAATTAAGTGGTATCTTGCTACAGCAACTATCTTAAAATCATGGGCAATGTAATTCTCATTTTTAAAGATACTTACAAGGAGTATTTTAGAGTATCATCAAGTTCCATAATTGCAGCCTGGTTGCCACAACGGTAACAATAGTTTGGAGCACTGAAAATTGTTACTACGTTCCGATCATGGCACCAGTTGTACCCCTGGGGAGGAAAAAAAATTGTGACATCCAAGTTCATTTGTTGTACCCCATATAACCGTCTGACTAATAACTGAATTTTTAATGCACAAAACCCAAAGTGGCATTTGTAGTGTCATTTTAAATAAGATTAAGGCTATGTCTTTGTCTTCTTGAGAGAAAAAAGTAAAAAGGAGTTTTGGCTTTCATATGTTGCTTCTTTCTAGTAAGCATGAGCCAAGCATATTTAAAAAAAAAATCTGCAAAAGTTCTCCATTGTGTTAGCGTTAAAAATTAAAACAGCAATTCTGAAGTACACAATCTATTCTGAATCTTCAGCACTCATCAGCAAAACCAGAATCCAGACACACATTTAAAAATCGTAACTGCCAGGGATAACTAGTGACTAAGAACAAAAACACGCATCCAAGGTAAAAAAGAAAAATACCTATTTTTTCAAGGCACACATTTGTGTGCATTTTCTTATCGAGGGACTCAGCATTTATGTTGAAGAATCGTTTTATTTACACAGAAATGCAATACCACATATACTGCTGAAGTCTGTTTTGGGATGTTACTGGAAATTTTCAGGGAAAAAAAGCCAAAATAAAGGTTACTCCACTGTCAAATTGAGAAACTCCTTTAGTAGCACACAAACACTGTCAAAGTAGAGTTTCTGGAAGACTCTCAGCTCGATCATCAGTTGTCACAGCAGTATATGCACATCCCTGACACACAGAGTATGGTATTAATGGCCAAACTATGCAATCAAAAGTTTTAAACACACAGACTATCCCGCTTACCTCCATTACCAACTGATGAGCTCTTGAAACCAACGTAAGGCCATTAGCATGGTTAAAGGTTTCTGAAATATCCTGTCCAAATGTATAACCTGCACCTCGAGGAGAGATGCCCCAGCCACCACGATCATCTGGATCTGACCATAGCAAGTCACACATTGGACCCTGTAAGAGATGTAGAAGATGTTTCAGAACCTAAGTGCAAAAAACCAAAACGAAACAAAACCACAAAAAGCCTGCACACACACCATCCCTGCACAGCTTGTTGCAGCATCTCTTTTAAGACTTTAAAAAAAAAATGCCTACCAACTACAACAGCTCATGCAGTTAACACTTGAAATACTACCAAGAAGTTAACCTGAATGAAGAATTTTCACAGAAGTAGTTCTCACCTCTGAGATCATCAAGTCATACCTGTTGAGATGCGAGTCACACTAAAATATGTTTGTTTCTTCAGGCAAGAACACAACCCTTACTTTCCCTTCAAAAAACTAGAACAGGAAGACAGGCACTTTCATATTGCTCAGTTGTTCTGAATTTCATTTTCGGCCTGTGTACTCAAATACCCAATATATGCTGAATCATGAATCCCACAAGTTGAGAATTATTTTTCAGTACCTCATGGGGAACTTCCTGCAAGCGATCAAGTGCTCTGATGTGATCCAGTGTATCTATCGATGGAGAGAGGCCACCATGTAGACAGAAAATCTGGAAGAGTTAGATACATGAAGTTTATCTCATTCATTTACACTAATTATATCAGTGCAATTATAATTGTTTAGTATAAATGACTAGGAGAAAATCTGCAAGAGATTCCTTTAAAGCTGCGAGCTGATAGAATACAGTGCTAATAGCTCCCTTTACAACTAGTAACATTTAACTTGTCAGTATCAACATACCTGGCCATCCACCAAGGCAGTTAGAGGCAGGTAATCAAAAAGGTCTGTAAAGTATTTCCAAACATTTGCATTTCCGTATTTTCTTAAACATTCATCATAGAAACCATATACTTGTGTGATTTGCCTGCTTTCATGGTTCCCTCGAAGAATTGTGATACGTTCACGGTAACGGACCTAAACATAACAGTTTATTTTAGAGACATCAAAATATGCCTGTCTTCCCAAAACACAGGATTTGCACCCCTCACCACCCGTCATATAATAAAGCAATGAAAACCAAGCCCTTTAAGATGAAGATTCAATTATAACCTTTGAGACAAGAACGGCTAATTCATTCAAATCTTCAGATGGCAAATACTTTTGAAATTAATTACAAATTTTATTCATTGTTACTAATGGACTTCACTATACCTGTGCATTAAGCTGATCTCTCCAAGCAGATTCTTAAATATTGCTACTTAGACAAGTAAAAAATAAATACAGCACTAATTTTAGAAAAAGTTCAGGCTTGCATCTGAACATTGATTTTATTTCAGAAGTATCTCAGAAAACTAAGACAGCCGACATTTCAGTTTTTGTACCTAGAATACCAATGTAGTGCAAATCATAATAGATATTAAGTGTAGTCAGGATAGTAATTATATATGTTTTATACATAATTGTACAGCTGAGAAGAAAAGTTACCTTAAGAGCTACAAGCAATGTGACTGTTTCAACTGAATAATAGCCTCTGTCAACATAGTCCCCCATAAACAAATAGTTTGTGTCCGGTGATTTGCCTCCAATTCTGAAAAGTTCCATGAGGTCGTGAAATTGTCCATGGACATCTCCACAGACTGTGACTGGACATCGCACTTCTTGTACATTAGATTCTTTTGTCAAAATTTCTTTAGCCTATAAAACAAAAAACACATAAATTGTGAATTTGTCGATGAACAGTCATTTTATTCAAAATATGCTCTACCACTTCCAGCTCTCAACAAGCTGCTCTCTTTATGAAATCTTGTCCCTTCCTTGTCTGAAGCGCTTGAGAGAAGAGTTTATCTTTACTTAAAATAAGATTTTTGCTTTATGCAACCCTGTATTAGTAGCAGAAATTTGGTTTGGTGGTTTTTTTCCCCCTCCTTGAGGAGGGTATTTCAGAATTAATTTCCGGCATAAGAAAAACTTCAGACTTTCTACAAAAATGGTTCTGTGAAGCATAAAACAATCATCATCACTGCTGGAACTGAAGAAGTTCATAAGTATTTGAGAAAATTAAATCTAAAAATCACACCAATGTCTTATCGCCAACCCTCCAAAAGCTTGAACTCAGACATGGCCAAAACCAAGACTCTCCCTCAGGGAGGTGAGCACAGCTGTATCAGCTAGCAAAAGCTCCCAAGGAGTTCTACAGTTCCGACATCTTGCTTCAGAAGACCATTTGCCACCCATCTACACATACATCTTTGAATGCAAAGGCAGAGAGTCCTACATGAAGCAGAAGCAGGAACATAACTAACATCCAGTGGTATCAGCAAAAACAGCAAGTTATATCTTTATAAACCAAAGTAGGAAAACAACTTTGTCATCATCATTTTTCCCACAAAATTGTGTACATAAAAGTTGCAGACAAAGGCAATTTGTATGAAGAACCACAAGCTAAATATAGCATCAGAAAGGTAATTTTGAAATAACACAAGAATTCCTTAGTCGTACCATCACACTGCCAGTTGTTACAGTTTGTTCTCAGAGCAGTCACCAAACACGTGCCACAATAATTTTCTAAATCAAGAGGGTATTAGAAATATAAATAGTAACAAGTTCACAAGTTACTAACTACAAAGATTTCCATGCCTTTCAACCACCAACGTTCCTATTCAAAAAGGATCCCCTTTTTTACCTCATTACCAGAATGACAAGAGAATATATAAAAAATATATTCTATTTCATAACCCAAGGTGTCTATAAGACTTGCAAAATGGCACCAAATACTACCTATGCACAGGCTACACTGAATCCAAAAATATTCTGAAGCACACACCAGTTTGAGAGACAGATGGAAGAGCAATACTACATTCATTTTAGGGTCACTTTTCTTAACTTTCTCAAACCTAACCTGACAACTAAAGCACCATGCTCATTTTTTGGGGGGTTCTGCTAAGCAAAGAAGTATTCTCAGACACTGGAAAAAATTCATCATAATCTGAAGGAGTATTAGATTTTAAAAGGTTAGGAAAGAAACATTTCAAGTTAGAATCTAAACAGTATATTAAATGCTGGGTATTCACGTGAGCCAAGCTATTAAGAAACATGCTAGTGTGTCCAAGTTTCCACCTTATTCATGAAGCCACTAGCTGGGCAGTGACTGATACTCCCACTCCCACCCCAAAAGTGGTCTCGCTGTTCCTGCACATTGTCCAGGCTACCCACCACGGTCACCACTTCAAACAAGAGAAGTGCCAGCAACACATAGTATAATGATGGAGAATCATGAAATTCAACATTTCATTCAACACTAGAAAGAAATGCAAAAATGCAATTGTGGTTAAGAACCCTGCACAACACAGAGCTTTAGATATTACAGCGTGAACAACAGAGTTAAATCACTCTGCAGACATATTTACATCAAAAGTCAATCTCATATGACAGTTTCCACTCATGCCGTGCCTAGTACTAAAGATAGGTCATTGCTGGCTTGTGGTAGATGCTAAAAGTGTAGATTTATTTTAAGATAGCCTGACTTAAGTTAATTTTAATGCAGTGACAGTCACCGGATGTTTTGAAGGTATTTTAACAGCCTTAGCCTCTTCTAATACGCTATTACAATCAGAAGCATTAGCCATCTTAATTCTCCTTTTGACAGAGAACGTTACAGATGCTTATAGCGCTTCAATATAAAAACCCTACTCTTTAATTAGAATGCTTTCTACCACCGTATTTTCTTAACGCACTGGAAGTGTTGCACAAAGAATGCAGCATTCATTTTTCATCAAAGGTATGCAACGTTTATGCTGACGGAGATTAAAATGGCATAGTTCTCAGCAAGAGAGTTGCTGCTTCCTCAGTTTCTGAAATATTAAATCACTCAGATATGCATACAACCAAACACGTAGGTAAGTCAGACAGCTACTCTGATGGAAAAAGACTGTTCCAGGTCAACTTTCAAAACAACAATCTCTATTTAAATCCTGCAGTGGAGGAATGCTGGTGCAGGGGTTTTGGTATTTCCATGTTCCGAAACAAGTTTCATGAAATACTGTGTTATGAACTGCTTAGTCCATTTACAGTCTTATCATATCCCATAGCATTAACAGTGTCGTATACTGAACTGCTTAAGCAGCATACTGGCCTCTACAAAAGAGCTTCAGCAGAGCTGAAAGCGGAAAAAATAACACCCTGCAAACAAGCCACCAACCAGTGGTCCATCAACCATACCCCAAATTTCCACATTAAATAAATTCCTATAAAAGGGTAAAGCAATAAATGTTTTAATATACTGTAGCATAACAAAAACACAAGTTGGTAAGACAACAGTACACGTAACATTACAATTTCACAGTTCAAGTTTCACAAAGGTAAGCTATTGCTGAAGTATCTGTGACCCTGACTTTGTAGTGGACCACACACTGTCCTGTGCAACCTCATGTGATTCTAATCCCTTTCTTGATCCTTTCCCCGAGATCCACAATGATGCTACTTGCTCAGCCGTATCACACAACTCCCTCCCTGTCTATTCCTGTCCATCCCCCTCCCCCCCCCAACAAACAGGGACTTCCCACCAGCAACTCTCCGACACTTCCTCCCAGAAAGTAGTAGAGCATTTTTCAGCAGCCTTCAGTACAAGACCAAGTACTCCCTGATCAAACCACACGATGAAGGAGAACTAGGGAAGAGACATACACCTGATTCCTTGTATTTCAAAACCTTGCCACGAAGGATGATACTGCAACACTTTGCAGTATTTTGACATCAACATTTTGAAACATCCAGGTTTCATTGCCTGTCACCAGGATAAACAATTATGCAATTCTGAAACAGATTTTTCTTGATCACTTATTAGTGCTTTTATTTCTCAGTCTTTTTTCAGGTCTTAACAATTATTAAGGCAGGCCTGAACCTCTGTATGTCTTCGATCCTCCTAAGTACCCCACACCAGAGAAAGTTTAACTTGTGGTGGTATTATACAATTTAAAATAGATGAACTAACTTAAGCAAAAACTCGATAACCACAGCCTACTACATTACAGTTATAAGACCCTACTTCCAAATCAGCTTAAGTATTTTGTCAGCACTACACACTCTCAGATTTCAAAATCAAGTGCAAACGGATACAGATTAAGACTGAAAAGAACCCATTACTTCAAATTCATAAATGCTAATTTTACAGCCAAGCACCAATAAAGTCTAATGCAGAAAAAACCTGTAGCTATAAGACACAGTTGCACAAGGAGAGCCTAAGAAGAACTAAGTAAAATGCTGTCATAAACAACAATTGCTGAGGTAGAAAGTCATGTATTTTACTTAAAGCAATCTCAAAGTTCAAACAATATGCATATATCAAATACACTTCAGCTTAGTCATAGTGCCTGGAATTCATTCCTAGTTGATATCTGAAATACTGGCTTACTCAGCCATTTTGCTGGAAAGAGGCAACTTGTACAATTGAAACACCCAAAAGACAAGAATAAAACCAATATTGGTTTAAACACAGATGAAGAAAAGACCAAATTTTCACTTTATTGTAAAGCAAGTAGCACTGCGTAAAACCACAACCTAGTATCTAAGAATCAAAACATTCCTGGACTGCTGCACATCTTCTGAATGGCCAGTTGAACAGTAAATCACTGTTTTGTTCCCTTTGTTTACAAAGCACATCATCTATGCAAAACGCTGTTCTTAAAATACAAAGATTAGCTTCATTGTTTTAAGACAATGCAAGATTGAAGTGTAAACTCTGCATTTTATAATGAACAGCCAGGGATAAGAATTTAAAAAACTGTATGACCATTAAAGCTACTACCATATGATTTTCAGATCTTCACAATTATTTAATGAGATGCGGGGGTATCTCCTATTTCCCCTGTTCCCTGCACATATTTTTATCCTATATGCCACAGAATAAGGCTCAGAATCGAGTGCCGTAAAGGCTATAATCCATCCATTCTCTTTCTCAACTTGCTCTACACTGAGGACAAGTGAGTTTCCCTCATGAGCAGAGTACATCATCAGCTTTGCCTCACAGAATTCATTTGAAGTGGTCCATTTCTGAAATATCCTCTGAATTCATCTGTACCCAAATTCCTTTGTGTTTCCAAAACATACCAGATATTTCTCAATTACTCCTACCCCTTCTTAGATCCGTACATTATACCAGTAGCTCTGACAACTCAAATCAAACCAAATATCTACCCTGAAAAACTCTGGGGCACATCAAAAAAAACCCCAAACACCCAACAAATAAACCCCCCCAAAACCCACAACAAATATTACTGTGGCTTTGTAGAATTGTAGAACAATGCTTATAAGTGCTATAAAGCACTTATCAAAAGATTACCGCTAACTCAGTAAAGGAAATACAACCATTATTTTAATTAGACAACATAGCTCTGAAGTCATGGTTGCAGACGGTAATGTGTCATTCTTGGCAAAGCAAAATTCACACCTGCAACCCACCATGTTGTCTAGTAAAGTGTGTGTTGAGAAGCATCCACTATAACCAAGAAAAAAAAAAAGTATTTGTAGTTACCATAAAGATATTTTGATGTGATCGAAGACTTCAACCACACCCATAATTTCCTGTCGTCAAGATGCACAGGATGTGACTAAAGGCACAATGACCAGCTAATTGGGATGAATACTCGTTTTAGCTGGCCAAACATCCCTGGCCTGGAAGAGATTCCAGTTCCAAGCAAAGTCATCCATTACAGTCAGCAAGTCTTCTGCACAGTGAATGCATTTGTTTCCTTCAATGTAAGGGTTTCCTCCTACCACGTACTTGCAGAGGAAAGGGAACATGTTCAGACAAAAGATGGCCTCACCATTTTTAGAGAAAGGTATTTTCATTCACTGTTGACATTTTAAACAAAACTAAGAGGAATGAGGCCTCCAATATCACCCTTCTGTGAAGAAGGTATGCCAGCAGTCAGATTACATATGACACAAATGGGAAACTGATTTATGCTGAACTTCAGAATCCACTAAGGAGTTCAATGTGAATGTATAAGTAGGAACAAAATTAAAATACAAAACTCCCCATTGGCATTTAATTATTTAGTATTCCAAAGTAAGTAAAACCAGGATTTCCATCCACATAGAAGAAGCCACAGCGGCAAAATACTCTTTTCCCAGGACTGAAACGGAAGATAACCTATCTGCTTTCTCTCTGGTTTTGTGACTAGCACCTATACCTCCGTTTCTAACCTCCTTCACTACCAGCAATACCAGAGGTTTAGAACTGAGCGAAACAAAACAAGGCATGCCTGGTCAAAGAGTCACAGTGCAGCTCCTGAGAACATGTGTGTCACAATGTGGTCACTACATTTCTAGCCCTTAATTTTCTTGGGATAGGGCAAATAGAACTAAGAAATGAACGCTATTTATTTTAATTCAAAGTTTGCAAAATTAAAGTTTAGTAGCTTACGTATCGATGATTTTTTGTCAGTGAACAAGAACAGGCAATCAACTAACCAAAAAAGCATAAAATCCAATGAGCTTTGTATTTTACAACACACAGCGAAGTACCCTTCTTCACTGCTCCACAACTCAGCAACAACTGCTCCCTTATCCCTTCGCAATTTCTGTTTGGTTAGAAGAGAGACCAGTTAAACACAAGATGTTAGCCAACCAAAAGATCAACCCTAATGCCAGTACTGCATGTAAGAGTATGAGACAACCACCTTCCTTCTCCTGTAAATTCTAGAAGGTCTACGAGAAAGCATGCAGGCAGTAAATTTTTGCCAAATAACCCTCTATTATTCCTTTGTATTACAAAGTAATGACTGACACCATTCGCAGCCTTGGTTGTCTCCTCAACACTTCAATTTGAAAAAATCAATAGCAGTCTTACATACTCAGCGTAACTGAAAGGAGTGTTCTTTCCCTTAGAGACAGATTTGGGGGAAGGAAAGGGGAACTGCTATTTAAGTACCAGTAGTCAACAAGACCAGTTGGAAAACGAGGATAGGAAGGGGCTGCTCTGAAAGAACTTGGTGTCATCTTTTTGCTTCATGCAAAAGATCTTAGTACCTTTTACACTGAATTAAAAGAAAAACAAAGCCTAGAAAAATATTTTTTAAAAATATAGGAGGCCAAATATCTCAGGAAACACAGATGTCTTCCTCTCTACACGGAGTTGCAAGAAACACAACAGTAGTAATGCAGGAAGCTGACCACTTAACACAGAGGTGGCCTTCAGTTCTGTCTGTAGAACAAGCTGTATTCATTTTGTATCATTCAAATTGTTAAAAAAAGAAATACACTAAAGCTATTCCCAAACTAGTTGTGACTGAGATCCACAAATCCAGCTTCATGAAATAAAAGGTTTTCAACTCTTCTGCTCAACAAACTCCAACCACAGCTAGGCCCAGTCATGTTAAAGGTACGGTCAGGATACTAACTGGAGGATGGTGTAGACGCATGTGTCAAAACTCAAGAAATGTACTTCAAAACCAACTAGCAAGCATGCAACACCTATATTGGAAGTATTTTCAATACACCCAGCAAAAATATTGGAGACCTGACTACTGAGCAACTGATCTCCAGTATTTATTCTTTAGCCAGGAACAGACTTTTTCCAGCTTAACATACTACCTAAAGAAAAGGAACTGAGGGCAACAACTGTGTTACTGAATATAGGTGTAGTGTTCAAGGGTCCCTAAGCAAGGATGGAAATGCAATCACCGCTCCTTTGATTCCCTTTGCACAGCCATTTGTACAAGGCCTCCTTAACTCCTGCCAGACAGAGCCAGACAGGTTAGGTTATTACACTGTTTAAGGCAACCCCAGATGACTAACTGAAAATGGCTAGGGAGCAATCACAGAGCAGCACTGTCATCAGATCTTAGGAGGCAACAGCCTCACCACAGGTAGACTTGGAAGAGGACATCAATCTACAGCCTCATCCATGTCCTGAGCCTTAAACTGGTAGAACTCAAACAGAAGCTTGCTCTGACTTACAAGTGCTTGCTTCTGTTATCTTAAGCTATGCCCAAAATAACTTCTAAAGCAACACAAAAATATCTTTCACTCCTATTAGATCAGAACTAATGTTGTAATTAAAAAAAACAACAAAAAAATACAAAAAACCCCCCACACCTAACTGCCAGCACAACTCAATTTTACAGAATTTCCTAGAATTGAAAAAAATTAGAAAGCTGCTGATGCTACAAGAATTAGCACATACAAGACTAAATTCACAAGACTAAATTCTCACACGCACATCAAAATGTTGTAAGTATAATCAGGACTAGGTGAGAAAGCTGGCAAGGTTGACACTTCAAATGCCTTTTGTCTAAAGAGACAATTTCCATTTTATATTACCAACCATCACAAAAAAACCCCCATAGAACACTGGAAGTGAAAGGATTTTCTTTGTGAAAGTGTTCCAAAATCATCTGAAATAAAATTATTAAAATGTCACAAAAAGCTTTCCACAATACACCTGTAACTCTTCAGAGGTGGAAGGCATAACTATACATGCCCATCAATGGCTTGATCCGTGGGTATGTTCAACAAAGCGGCAGCAAAGGAGCCCTAAACCATCTTCTGGTGTCCTGCAGCCCCTGGAACCACTGAAGAAAGCCCTCCCGCCACTGGCAGTAGTTCAAGGGTTTCCTTGTTAGTGAATCCAGAAGCCAATGCAGTAGCGAGGAAGAACAGAAATGCTGTGCCTTCCAGACCCACGTTCTTCTGCCAGGCGTAGGGTTGGAGGGACACAGAACTTGTCCAATACACAGCCCACCACAAGGAAACTCTTACTAGCTGCGAATTCTGTCAGGGCAGGTTTTCAGTCAATTTACAGCAAGCTCAGACAGGAACATTCATTTTTACAATCATCCTTGTTTGAAGAATAGTTACCTGTGATGGTTACTTGTAAAGATATGGGAATGCAAAAGCTAGCTAATTGAAAAGACCTTGCAAACGCAGCTGGGGACAGTTTAAAAGAATTCACTTCTGGACAAAAATAATCAGCTAAGAAAGGTAACTCCCAAACAGCAGAGGAGACAGAAGGGAATGTCTGCCTGCCTCTGACCAAAAAAAGAAGTGGGGCAGACATCTCAGGGCAGTAATAGCTTAAAACACAGGATTGAGATCCACGAAGCTTGCCGGTCCTATGCATTAGAGGAAATGAACTTTGACTGCAGGGGTTTTTTTGACCCAAAAGAAAGCTTCATCAGTAACGTACTGCCCTCCCAGAACTAAGGCACTTAACATAAGCTGAACGAGTTCAAGCAGCTCACACAGCTGCAGTGGGTACATGCATGTTTGGTTAGTTCTCATCTGCAATCAGTCTCACAAAATCTAACTTGGAAGATCTGGTGTTAAACAAAGGCAGAAGTTCTGCAATAGGAAAAAAAAGTTAGAAAAATAGACCATTAACAAGGTACATACCAGAGAACAGTATGGCCCAGAAACATATTTATACTATGAAAATTAGCACTGGTGACAAATCAAAAAGCAAATGTAACCAAGATCATTGTTACAGATCAAAAGCTGCAGGAGACAAGGCTTGAATCAAGGGTTCTTGAATGCCTTTACCAGAATCAGCCCTACACTGAGTTTAAAAAATTTTGAATAGCAGCACTGTCTATTCAGAGGTATTTTACTAGTAATTCAAGTACACGGGTAGAGAACCCAATGACCGAATTGTCGTCTTTTTCTAAAAACTGGATGCCAAGTTCCAACCTGCTTAATTACAGACTAGTATTTCCAAGGGAGAGACACCAATACCTCCTCCACCTGCACTAGATACCTTCTGAAATAACCAATGGAGACTCTATCCACAAATTCAACTAATTCCTTTGCGCATTTTTAGACTGTCATCCCACCTTCCTGAGCAATGTACCACACCCCCATCTCCTTTGATAAAGGGCATTTATACACCACAGTGAGAAGACAAGACCATTTCCCTCTATCCTCACAAAGTATGGAAAAGAACAGTCCTCCAAAACAGCATTCTTTCATTCAAAATGGCCAGTGGAAAAACCCTCACCTGGGAGAGTAAAGGACTTCCTTTCTCCTCTGTTCACAGACAACACTCAACAAACAATACAGTGTTAAGAGGACAAACACTGCTGATACATAACAGTGACTATATGGTGTACATTTTGACTGCTTCTTCAAAACTTGCACTTATCAAATCCTCAAGCAAAGCACTCACAATTAGTCACACAACTGACATAACATAAAATACATAGCACATATTAAGCCTAGAATAACTTAACTGCCACTCAAAGAGGTTCATATTTTTTCAAATCATCTGTGAAAGTATTATGTATTATTCATGGTTACGAATTATTCCTAGACTTAGAAGACACTTCTGCCCAGTTACCACCACCACCATCACCCAGGTAACCAGGCACAATATAAGATGCAGGAAGAAAGTAACTGGGATGCAGGAATGGCCACACTTAATTATCATGTTTGTAAACAGCTGATATGTTCTTTAGATATCAATACTGAAATACAAGAGAGCCCTTAGGCTTATTCTTATTAGACAGGCACCAGTCTGCACACATGAAGTCCCAGCAGATCAAGAAATACCAGTCGGGAAGATCATCCAATCAAACAGTGTTATGGGGGAAAAGCCCTCACAAAGACTTTTTTATTTATTTATTTGTTTATTTTAACTAGCCCTAGCTACAATTCAATGTGGTGAAGAATGACAGTTTACACCTAGCAGGGTCTTTATCTGTCCTTTGGAACTGTAGCTATATTTGACACCGTCCTTAGCACATTAAGCTATTCATGGAAAAAAATAACCTTTGGGTGTGATTACAGCCCCAAAACTACTTAGGACAATCAAAACACAAAGCACAACTCCGCGAAGTTTCTGAGAGTCAGTGCTGGAATCATGGAAACATGTTAAAGCAAATACTGTCCCTCAGCAGGAGGGCACAGAATTCGACTAACACCCTGCTTTCATGAACACAGCTTCCCACTCAAGGGAACAGACACAACTTGATAGAAAACTCAGACTTCGGGGGCCTACTTCCAATTCCTTGCATCAGCAACCATGTAGAAACTTAACTACTCTTAGCAGGAAGTCCCAGTAAATCCACCTGTAGTTATCAGCGACAAATCATCTCTCCTTAACATAAACAGCCGTGTGGCTGTACTCTGCAACATGCTGACCACAAACCAGTCAGAGATAGGGAATTTCAGCTCAAACGCAGTATCACGCTACCTGGAGAAATACTACCTTTGGTGTAGAGCTGGCTCATATCCACCCAACTTGAGGCAACATGAGGTTGCTGCTAAATTATAATTTTCAAGTAGATTTCTCACACATTCTTGTGGTCTCTCATCTCAAAACACAGCAGTTGGACACACAACTTTCTGTGACCTTTCCTTTTATCTACCATTATTTTGGTGACAGGCATTACGCATTTATCCAGAAATACAGCTCATTTCCATTCTTCACTGGGAAAAAATGAAAATGTCGTCTTGCGCAACAATGATGACTGGGACTACAATATCTTCTGTAAGGAATTTCTAATGGTATGCCTACTCCTCACTTATTGAAAACCACCAGTAAACTGAACGGTTTTTGTATATTCCTCACGCTCCTGCAAATTACCATACAACCCTACAAAACAGACCCACTTAAGCAGCATTCAGGACACTGTACCAGCATCAGTTTATAAATGACGGCAAGTGGAATACTTGCCTCTCCAACAAAGCAATACAAGGAAGAAGCTGGACAGCTGTCATTAGAGACACACATGAAAAATAGTCAGGCAGTGACATTGCCACTTGCTTGCAACACAATTTAAAATACACAAACTGTATCAAATGGTAACAATTTTAAGTTGCTGGAGTACTAGCGAACTAAAATTTGTACTCAGGCAAGAACCCATCTGGCCAAAACCACTGCAAGTTCTTTTAATAAGTTCATAGACAGTCCTCTGGAAACAATGTGCTTCCAAAACAACAAGCTGTAGTATTTGGAGGCATGATGCCAAATTTAAAATATTCTAATTACGTCTTGTGGCAGGTACGCAGCCTTCTTTAGAACCCAATACATCAGTAGCTTCCCATATTCCTTAAGTTCCAGTTCCCAAACAGTCCACAAATATTACTTCCTTTGGTCTAGAAACGTAGGAATACGTAAAACCTTCAGTAACCAAAAAAACTTGCTCAGCTATTAAGTTACACCCAGAATTAGAATCCAACTGGAAAATGCAGCTGGATGCTACTAGAGCAAATTTTTCCTTGATTTTCCAAAATGCAATCTATCCTGGGCTGATTTTAAGAGCTTTCTAAACTATAAATAATCAACACAGTACTCTAACATCCACATCTCGACATTTTCAATCCACCACCATAAAAATAAATAGCTATACAGGATCTCAACTGCGTGTTCTGTGAATGTCACGAAACCCAGGCTCTTATTCAGAGAAACCAAAGTCCCAAAGCTAATCTACCCTTCAATTAGTTATAAATGCGTCTGTGCTTATCACACACAAAAAAAAAAATATCAAAGCTGTTACCTTCAAGCAGCAGCTCTTTACCCCCTGCAATTATCAACCGATTACCATAAGCTTTTATTTCTGTTGTAATAACTTACACTTTTAGGGCTGCTTTAAAATTTTGACCGTATCATGCCAGTACGTCGCGTCGATTCACGCGTGACCCTCCGTACACGACGGCCGGACCGACCGGCAGCCGCCACCCGGCCGCGGGCACGGATTCCCCCCCCACGCCCAGCCGAGGCCGGTCGCGCCAAGCGGGGCCCGAGGAAGGGGAAAGGGCAGCGTGGAAGGCCCCGGGACCGGTGCAGAGCCGCCCGGCCGGCCCCCACCCCCCCCGCCCCCGGGATGGCGGCCCCGTTCGGGGGGTCTCTCCCGAGAATCCCGGCAGCGGCGCCATTTTAGGAGGCGATGAAAAGGCGGGAGGCGGAGCCAGGTTCCAGCGCAGCGAGAGGGGGCGCGGATCCGCCCGCGGAGGGGCCGCGGCTCGCCCGGCCCTCTACCCCCGCCGGCGGCTCGGGCGCCAGCCCAGCCCCGCGGAGCCGCCCGAAAGGCCCCGGCCAAGCGCCCCGCTCGCCCCGACGCCTCTTCCCGCGTCCCGCCCGCGGACCCCCCCCCCCCCCCCGCCTACCCGCCGGAGAGGCGCCTCCCCCGCCCGGCAGCACCTTCCCCGGCTCCCCGGCCCCTCGCCTTCCCGCCGAGCGACCGCCCCGACCCCGTGGGCTCCCTCACCGGGCGCCGCCTCCCACCCCCACCGGCAGCGACCCTGTCCCTGTCCCCCCACCGCCTCCCCGCAGCCCCTCACCCGCCGGCGGGAAGCGACCCCGCCGCCGCCCGCTCGCCGCCCCTCACCTTCTCGCAGAGGCTCTTCACCTGCCCCTCGGAGAGCTGCTTGCACTCGTTGAGCTGCTCCACCCACTGGTCGAGCTCCTTGGTGAAGACCTTCTCCTCCATCCCGCTCTCCCCCTCCTCACCGGCTGCTGCCGCACCACCCCCGGAGGCCCCCTGCGATCCGCGCTCCCAGCGGCGGCAGGATGAGACAGGCGGCGGGTGCGGAAGCGGCCCGGAGCGCTAACGAGGCGGAGGAACGGGGCGGGGGACCGGGGAAGGGGAAGGGGGAGAGAAAGAGACCGGCGCCGGGCTCTCCGCAGCTGCAGCTCTGCCGCCCGCTCACCTCGCAACAGACCGTGTAATGGCCGCCGCTCCTGACGTCACCGCCTCGGCTTCCACTATGGGGAGGGGGAGGGAGAGGCCATGAGAGGCAAGAGCGCATGCGCAGCCTCTGGGCGGGGCCGCGCGTGCGCGCTAGCCCGGGCCGACGGGGACCAGCCCGACCGGCAGGACGATCGGCTACGGCGGCGGGACGGAATCGAGACGCGTCTGCGCCTGCGCAGCCCCGCGCGGCACAAAGCGGCGGGGGCGGCGCTTGCGCTCTAAGGGTGAGGGATTGTCGGCGCATGCGCGGTAGGGGGGGGGGGTGTGCCGGTGCCGTCGGGAAGGGTCTTTCCCGCCCACTCGGTGTGTGAGGCGCGGCGTCCCGGTCCCGGTCCCATCCCTATCCGCCTTGGCAGCCCGCCGGGCCTGTGGTGCGTGAGACCAGCGGTGCCGCTGAGCGCTGAGGGCCGGTGCTCTCCTCGGTGGGGTACTGCTTGAGGGGGGCGGTGCAGCCCCGCCCCGCCCGCCCGCAGCCCTGAGGCGGGAGCGATGGACGCTGCTGTGAGGGGGCTGTTGTGGCCGGCCTGTCCCCGGTGTGCCGAGCGGTGGCTCCTCGGGGGGGGGGCACGGACTGGACAGGGCGCCCGGCCTGCCGTATGTCTGCTGGGGGGGCTGGGAGAGCTTGTGATCGCTTCGTCCGGCTTCGCAGTGTCTGTGCTTATCCCTGTAGTCCTGAGGACGATTACCGTGTCCCTCTGGGAAGAAGGAAGTGGAGAGAACTTGCTGGCGTTAGGTGCTTAGAAAGAAATACCTTCATTCAGCTCCAGCATGAGCGTTAAATATTCTCTCTCTTGTACCACTGTGTAGTGGTTGGGTTAAAAAGGCTGCGTTGCGTTTCTTTTCTTCAAAGCAACTTACACTGAAAGAGTTCTTGGAAGTCTTAGGTTTATTATGACCTTTTAAGAGAGAAGGAATAAGTGAAGCACAGTGTAAGCTTTCAGCAAAATACAGGAAGCTAGCGGTGCACCTCAGTTACCTTAGTGTACTCTGACACTTGGTTTTCTACCTAAAGGTATCAGTAAGGTGGAGACAAATAAGGTGCAATAAAAAGGAATGAAGGAAACATGCGTCTGTGATCTGTGATGGATTATGTATTTTATTGCAGTTTGCAGTGAGGTATCAGTCAATGCAAGATTTCCCTTAAATAACTTGCAAAAGACATGAAATGATCAGTAAAAAAAAATATTCTTTCCCTTAAATGGGTCAAAATTTGGACAAAATGTACCCTGTTGAAATCATCAAATCAACAAGGACTTTTCCTAGTTAATAGGCATTAATTGTTTTGGTTAGGGTTTGCCTAATACAGAGTCTAAATTGTTAAATTCTTTGCCTGCTATTGAAGCACGTTAACAATTACATAGTGAGCAAGGGGGAGAGAATGTTTACTTTCAAAGGTCAGTCTCGGTTTCTTGGTGTCATACTCTACTAGTAGACACCAGTTGGTTTGAATGACCTAACTCAGGTGTTTCCTTTTTCTTCCAGAATGTTTTTGCACTTTTTACGTAGATTTGCATCTTCAGACGTTCTTAGTTTTGTACTTAAGTTGTAGAAGGAAAAGTGTTGTTCATTGAAAAATGATAGGTTTCAGGAATTTACTTTGTAGCACATCTTCCTTCATACTCCCAAAATAGTCTTGAACAAATAAATGCAAAGAACATGACGCAATAACATCATCTTTTGTGTAACTTGTCAAGCTAAAGTTTATTTTCTTTAATAACTGTTGACCTTCTGGCATAGTCAGATGTTTTAAGACCACATTTAGCCCTGTTTTCCATACAGATAGTGAAATTCTTGGCAAAACTCGAGTAGATTACGTCTTTGAACTCCTCATGGTGTCGGTTTTATGGTTAATTATGTTCCTGTCTACAAAAAAATAACTAGTGTTATTTTTTTTACTTATTTTCCACAACACTCAGAAAAATCTGAACCTACAATTTTGCTACTATATGCCTCAATCTCAAGAGAAACAAGTGCTTCAGCACCTCGTCAGTCTATCATCCAGAACAAGGTGTTCTGTGCTCTTGGATGATGGTCACATTGGGCTGATAGGAAGATGGCACCAATGGCAGTCCTCTCTCAATATTATTCCCCCTCTGTTCAGCAAAAAATGAGCATTCAAAAAAACCTGCTCTACTTGAAAAAGTGTTTTTAGCTGCATCTGTACCGTTGTCCAGTTCTTTGTGTGGATTTACAAATGGTGTGAGCTGGCATGGGAAGGGATCCACAGGGTCAGGATCACAGCAGGGGCCAGGTGGGAAGGGAGCTGTGGAGATAATCTGGTCCAGCCTTCAGCTGAAGGCAGGGCCTTGGTTATCAGCTGTAACTCTTGGGCTCTCTGTGGCAGACAGCTGATCCAGCTGAAAAAGAGGGTGTGCTGGGTACCGATCCTAGTGCTCAAAATGGGGCAGGACTGCATTGCCTGCAACCATCTTGTGTTTCTGGAATAGGAAAGATGGGAGCGAGAGAGGAGAAGTAAAACCTCCTCAGCAGCAGGAAACTTAACGTGGCTTATTTGCTTATGAAAGTACCAAACTCCTGTGATGTTTTATCTGATAGGTGTGGGGAAAGCACAGCTACTGTGGATTAGACAGGGCTCCTTACAGGTTGCAATAAGAATCGCTGCTGTCTTCAAAGCAAGTGTGATGGTTCCCAAACCCACCATTGGTTCACAGGAGTGTAGTGTTAAAGTGCTCGCCTAAGAAAGGAACCCTTTTTGTTTGAAAAGACAGTCATAGCTCTTAACTGCCAGGACAAACCCCACTTTGGAAGGGGTAGGTGATTCAGCACTCCCTGCTTGCAGCTGAAGCTGTGCCATTGACTAGGAGAGACTTGGCACAGGAATTTCAGGATTCGGTTATCTGGACACTCGCAGAAAAGGGGAAAGTTTTGGTTTCCATCTCCATCCCAAGCATTAGCTCTGTATTTTATCCTTATATTGTTTCAGGTAGTCTATTTGTGGATCAGAAGTCAGATCTTGTTCCTGCCTCCTTCTTGAGAGTCATAATCAATAGTTTAGAGAATCATGGTTGCTTTTCTCCTCTTTCTTAGATAATTATCTGAGCCTTCAAAGGAGATCAAAATAATGAAAGAATACCTGCTGTGTTGCATAAGTTGGGGGTTTGTCAGTACTTCAGATATACAGTAAGATTAAACTGTGAATTGTGAGACGGCAGTAATAATACTTTGTATTTAGTATGTGAATATATGCCAGGCTTTTGTGTGTGTGGTTTGTAACTAAGGAGATCGACGGGGTGTGACTGCCATGATGAGTCAAGGGCAGTCTATACTGCTGTACACGATACTAGCACTTGAGTCAGAGACAAGTGTTTTTTGTATGTATGGCATTCTTTAAAAAGGTTAACTATTCAAGCTGACTGCACTTAATGTTTACACACACTGAGTTGG
The DNA here is from genome assembly GCF_929443795.1 of Astur gentilis. Classification (NCBI taxonomy): domain Eukaryota; kingdom Metazoa; phylum Chordata; class Aves; order Accipitriformes; family Accipitridae; genus Astur; species Astur gentilis. The sequence continues at coordinate 19,864,032 of NC_064905.1, read as the reverse complement.
TAGATTATTCAACTTTTTTGCAAAACCACCTATAGTGCCAACTAATTCTCTAACGGTCTGAAATGAATCTCAAACTCATTGATGTGTGTGTTAGCAATTACAATAATCAGTTACTGCAGTAACACCAACATTTCCATTGTAGTATAAGACATATCAGTCAGCGTTTAAACAATGCAGATTTATATTGCCAGGCATCGTACAACTATGTGAACGTAGTGTTGATTAAATACTGTATAGTAAGGAACACGCAAATTAGTTTTCTTCACACTTACCTCTCTCTGAATATGTTACTAGTTCTAAATTATCAGTCAGTGCATGTCTGAAGTGGCTGTTGCTATGGTGTTTTAATACTAAATGCAGAATTAAAAGGCTATACAATAGTGTACTAATGAGTTGCCACATTTGATGGAGGGCTGCCTTCTTTGATTAACACATTTTTTTGTAAGCAAACAGTATAGACACTGGTACTTCAGTGTAGAAGTCAACTGCCTCTGTGGAAAGGGACTTTTCCTGATCAGATGAAGTCAGAAGTATACATCATGTAATCGCTCACATATTCAGATACTGGCCACTTACTGAGACAAAACATTGTATGTTTTGTGTCTTAATAGTCCCATTAAGTGAGATAAATCTTGTGATCTTTAGTAGAACAATTACAAAAGATGGGAGCTGGAAGAGAAGCTATTTATGTCAGATATTTGTGTAACAGCAGCATGAACAAATATTATTTCTGTATATTTGACTCATTCCAGAGTCCAGGTAGTGCATGACAAAATCCTTGACAACACTATCAACAGAGGCCTACTCACTTTAAACGTTCAATTAAATGGCTTCTGTAAAGGGTGGAATGTCATTATTAATCACCTTATATACCACAAAACATATTACTTGAAATCTGGTAGTTCATAGTTCACTCTAGTGTTGTAGAGAAAGCAGGAAATGTACAGTCTTACTGAAAGAAGAACTGTGAAAATCACATCTTCAAATCACTGTGGATACAGATATTTCATACTCAAGAATCTTTCAAAAGCTAGGAAAGGAGTGCTCATTCACAAACATTAGGTTTTTAATATTTTGCAAATATTTGTTGTCCTGCTTTCTCCCCATGAGCGTGGCAGCACTGAACACCGCTCTTGGGTTGTACATCCAGCCTGGTGCTGTCTCCTGGCTGGGCAGGATCACTGCTGAAGTAGGTGCATCACTGTGCACCTCAGCACATGGCCGTGGTCTTCCTCAGTTCTGAAAATGCTATGTATCATCTAACAGTTTTAATCTTTAGAGCACTTGACAAATACTACTACTGCCAGGACAAATACTATCGCTATCTTGGCCAGATGGACAAATACACGATTTCAGGCCCGCTGAGGAAACAGATACTGAGGTTAACTAACTTTCCAAACATGACAGAAGCATTTAGAGTCAAGAGAATAGAGACTCCAGTTCAATAGATACTTGGTGACGTGCTTAAATTCCTTTCTTTTAAACAAATAATGTAAACATCTGTGAAATGTCCTGCTGAGCTTGTGCTAGGAGGCTTTAGACTTGCTGATTGCTGGTGTGGTGCTCTGATCAGCGTCTCCCTCATGTTACAAGTACTTTCTTTGGAAAAGCTCTCCTATTGTTCAGTCCTTTCCATAAGCTACATTTAAGCACACAACAAATTATTAATACATACAAGCAGTTGTCATGGAGATAATATGATCCAAAGTGGGGGTTTTTAATAAGTGGCACAAACTTGGCACATCCCACGTGCCTCGTACAGACAATTCCTATATAATGTTTCCTGCACTAGGCATGGGATAGATATATATCTTTGCTTTTCGTGCCAGCACGCTACGGAGAAACCACTGTTTCTGGCTTTCAGATGGTTGGCTTTAGGAATCTGAAAAATGTAGGACTTGCAAGAGGGTGGTTTTTTTCAAGTTGCAACATCTTAGCAAGGGGCTGCACTGCTCACTTCTGTGAAACTTCAAACACAACATGACAGCTGAGTTACAGCTAAAACCTCTGCAGGATATATTTTCTCCTCTCTTCTTGGTGCATAGACTTATAGCAAAATGCAGCAGCTAATCCAAAAGAAGGCAGCTGGCTAATGTAGCTGGGGAGGCTTCAGGACTGTAATGAGAATTGTTTTCCTTGGAACAAGACGGTGATCCTATTAAATGCCTATAAATCCAGGAGGACCAAGTGCTATACCCGCAGACTTAAGGATATTAAGCCTGCGCTTTGAGAGTCATTTTGCCCATGCTTGTCATAACATTTCTGCTCTTTTACTTTGCCCTTGCAAAGTAGTACATAGGACAGTTCAACCAATAAGTAGGACTTTTACCTTTATTCTGTGCCTCTTTTTCTTGTCTTGTCCTGGAGAACCTGTTACACTTAAGCCAGGCAACACCTAAGTGATGTAGCCATTCTGTAGCCTATTTGAGTGAATGAATGAGATTCTCTGCATATTATAGCTATTGCTTCCCCCCCCCCCCCCCCAGATATTTACTCTTCAGTTAATACTATGTCACAGTTACTGTCATGATGACCTTCATCTGGGCCAAGCAACTAGAGAGTTAAGCTATAGAAAGACTGCAAAAAAGGATTCCAGCAAGAAAATGTGCGGTATTCCTCCCTCACTTCCCTGCCAGGTAAATGTATGTTTCCTTCATAGCACTGCCAGTATCTTGTAGCGAAGGAAGCATGAACCCAGTTGGGGAGTACCCATGACTTCTAGCAGTGTATTAATATAATATCCATGTTGTTTTGGAGATGCCACAGGTGTCTTGCATGACAAAACAGGTACACGGAACCTGCTAAAGATGCCTTGGCTATACTGCTGCTTTGCCATCCAGCTCAGCATCAGCTCTCAAGCTCAGTTCCAAGCAGTGCTGTGTCCTGGCTGCTGCTTAAATGCTTCCTCTGAATAGAGAGACTGGGGAGGGAAATTTTCTTTTGAAATCTATTTGTGTATGTACTAAAGGACAAAGGAAAACCGTGATATATTCACTGCACAGGCACACTTATTCTTAGATCATGATTTCGCTTCACTGTGGCTAACAAGTGTATTATTAGTAATAACTAGTTACAAATAATAACCTGACCTTATTTTTAACCTAATACTGAATCAGATTTCATTGTAATAGGTGGATTCACTGCTGTGCTTTGTTCTTTGAATATTATCATTCAGAATTTCAGTGCCTTCCATCTTAGGTATTAAAAATAGGTGACAAGTTGGATAATTATTATTGTTCCAAATCTCGTTTGCAGCCTTACATAACAGTGTTCTCACCAAAAGCCTTATTTTAAGGGTGGAGTGGAAGAACATGCTGTAGCAACCTGAAATTATTTGCACTACTGTAGCTGGCTTATACAGAGCCTAGATAGAACTGTCTCTTCTTTTTTGAGGAAACTTTGAGAGCCAGTTTAATATTCATGAAAATACAGATATCATTGAAAATAAAAATGCGTGGACTACCTCGGCTTTGGCATTATAAAGTTGTGTTGTCAGCACACCTCAGTCCTGAGCGTAAGCATTCTTGGTAATCCTATATTGCCCAAGCAGAAACTACTAGTCATGCCAACTCAATGACAGTCAAAATATTTGTCAGTATAATAATAGTAAATATATAAACATGTAAAATGAAATAACAATGGTAAATTACTTGGAAACAGAATATCCCCAGGTAGATGGAGCTACACTTGATAAACCTGAGCTTCCTCAACTTGATAAACCTGAGCTTCCTCATTAGTAACACTGTGTTCATAGGCAAAGTACTGTCTCCGTTTTTATTAGCTAAGACTATTTACCCTTCCAGCCCTGAGCAGGGTCACCTTTCCCCACCTTTCCTGATCATATCCATCAAACTCATGTGACTTGGGAAGGATGAAAAATGGTTGGGAAGAGGCTGTGGTTAATCCTGAGAACATTAGATACCTCCCTTCTGGTGTAACAAACTTGCCAGCTCTCCCAGTGATTACAGGAACAACAAACACTGATCTCTTCTATTTTAATAATAAATTTTATTTTTTCATCTCCTATTCCATTGCATGCTGTGACTGCCCTCCTTGATCGACATTTTTTTGTATCAAAGCTAGCATCATTCTTCCTGACTGTCATTCTTCTCCTCTGTCCCTTTTCCTGTGCATAACTTCATTTCTTCCCCTTTTCAGCCTCACTGAATAGGATTTAGCCAAATGATCCACAACACCTTGTAAGCTCAGGAAATGTCATTCTAAACTGAGAGGCTTTTCTCCCTGAAGTTGTGTATAGGATAAGTATAATGAAAATAAAAAATGCAATTATAAATTTGACTAATAAAAATCTCGCATTTGGCAAAAGAATGAGAAATGGCCATGAAGTGTGACCCGTTAATCTCACTGGTAATACCAGACCTCTCGGCATTTCAGTTGGAACTGGCATCTTACTGACAGAACATCAAACTTCCTTTTTGATATATATAGCATTAGTGATAGCTGCTGAGTGTGTTTGCTGGCAAGTAACATTCTCCTCATATTAGCCCCAGAGCGCATGTGTCCACTATACTGTATTGCATGTCTGTCATACAGATGTTACACACACCCAGCTGTTGGAAGCCCAAGCCAACAAATCCTATAAGTCTGCAGGCTTAAAAGCTGTGCTTGTGCTGGGCTGCCCAAGTGCATGCTGAACTTGAGCTGCGTTAGCTGAATTTCACTCATGGGCAGTAAGTGCATCCAAAAGCTATGAGTCTCTATGTGTTCAAAGACAGGAGCTAGTACTAACCTTGCTTGCTGCCATGATACACAGAGATTTACTCTCAGGAATACATATCTAGCACAAGCATAATGTTAATTTGTACACTTCAGTGTGGTTTTCCTCCTCAGACTACAAACTGAAAAGATCAATGAAATTATGACTGTTGTTTTTGTTGGATGAATAATTACTCCATAATCAAATAATGATATCAGGTATATTATCAGAGAGGAGAACTGGTTTCAGAAAACTGTCATTAACTTGAGCAATTAGAATTTTTCAATTCCATAATGAATGTATATTTATTACAGGACTGAATGAGTAGAGAGGCGATGCAGGGTCTATTACAACAGTGGTTGATCTCAGTTGCACAGAATGAGAGGGAGAATCTTGCCAGCTTCACGAGGGAGGCTGTCATGAAATCAGTGGCCCAGTGCTTTGGGACACTGCACAGCAAGTTTAATTTGGATTCACGTTTTACTGTCAAAGATAATCTTACAAAAACCTGGCTGAATCTCCTCATAAGAATGTTTATTTCAGAAACAGCACCTTCCAGGGCACCAAAGCTATAGTACAAATTAGTCTCAACAGCATTAAGTGTTAAACCTACCATTCTCATGTTGCAACTGTTCCTAGATGAAGTCCATCAGTGTACCTTTTCATAAATTGCCCTCTTTCTCCTGACTATAGTTACACTTTCCTTAAAAAATGGTATCTATTACAGCGGAAAATCATTCATATTCATTCTTCCATTAGTCCAGAAAACTTAACTGGTACAGCTACTACTGGTCTAATTTTTTGACAGTGTCCAACTGGAGACAGTCAGGCAAATGTACCAAAATCTATCAAGAATTTCTCACGTAGATAATATACCAAGTGAAAGAATTTCCACAATAGAGGTGTGTACATTACAGTAGCCTTGAGATAGGGCTGACTTCTTCCAAAACAAGTTCTTCAGGTTTTATGTGACTATTTATTACACTTCTGTGTTCAAGAAAATAACTCTTGCTCTTACTCTGTACTATGAAACCAGTATAGCAGGAGGCACCATGGGCTGGCGAACAGATCAGGAGACAGGAGACGTCTCTTGTGTCCTGTTTAAAGCTTTTCAGGGCCATTTCAACTCCCACTTCCCCTTCTGTGAAGCGTTAGAGCTACTATTAATCTGGCTAGTTATATGAGCAGATTTTTTAAATTGAAATGCACTTTCTTCAAAGTATAAGATACCTTTAACAGAAAAGTCATAACTATTAGGTGAACAAACTCATTTTCTTATGTCTATGAATGAAAACGCTTGTGGGCAGTGTCACTGAATGCAAATACTTGCATTTTGTTCATCTGTTTTAAATGCAAATGCTTTCTACATATCATCCAGAAGAAAAAAATACATATATTCCTTTTAGAGAGGATAGCGTCTCTAAAAATTAGTAACAAAGGTCAGTTATAATATGGCTTTTCACTTACTGCATTTCTGTACCCTCTTTTGTCCCAAAAGATTCTGCAGTGTTCAGTGCCTTGGAGGCACAACTTATCCTGAAAAGCAGCTTTATCTAAGATGAAGTCTGAACCACAGCACTGGACAATAAGATTTTTAGGTGAGGGAGTGACTAACCGTTTATCCACTTTGAAACTACCAATACCTATTTTTAAAGTGGGGGTGCTACCAGCAAAGTACAGCTTACTGTCAAGTGAAACCATGTATGTAACAGATGCTGGCAGTCTGAGTATAATACATACCTGTGCATCCAAATCACTTCTAGTCCTCTTTTTTTTATGATGGGATTGTGAATTGTACTTTTTTGTTTTTGTAATTAAAGGGTGGAACAGATGGTGAGAACTTGAAGAGCTGCATCCATTAAATTAACTTAGAGAATGTCTCCACATTATAATTTAATATAATGGGATTTTACTTCAGTGAAATAAAACTATACAGTGTAGTGCTTGGGAATGTTTACTATATGAGAAGCTTCACTGTTAAAAGATTTTACTGAGTCATGCTATGAGTCTCTGCCAAATACCAATCATATGACCAACCCAGTTAAAAAAGGGTGGTTCTTCGTGCCAATATATTTCACATGCCACTCTACAGTGAACCTTTTTTCGACTATACACCTGTGGATTTTATGTTACACCAAAGAGGGTCAATGTAATCTGACTGCATGTATTTAAAAAGGGTAGATCTTAGCAAGCACAAGCTAGCTAGTCTAGTATTAAGAACGGTGTAACAAGAGGGGCTGGGTTTGACAGGGTTTCAGAGGTAGAGTTAAGGCAGGCAATCCAAAACAAGCATTGCTACTGTTAAAAATCAATGAATGTTTTGCCAGTTCCAGGAATCAAGATGTTACTCTTCAGATGGCAACCAATTTCAAAAGTTTCTGTTTCTCATTTCTGTCGAGACAGGGATTTTAATTACTATAGTTAAGACAGAAAAAGAAAATCCAGAAGTAGAGGCATGAATTTTATAAGCAGCAGGGGAAACTGCTAAGTTTTCCTAAATCTCAGAAAACATTTATACTTAACTGTAAATATTTGAGCGAAACTTGTCTAAGCTACATTTTGGTAATCCTGTATTTTGTTACTGAAATGTTTTTTATCCATGGAAAGTTACAGCAAATGTTTTGTACTAGTGGTTCTTTACTCCAGCAAGCTCCAGCTGTAGATACATAATACTTGTCTCCCACGCAGCTCCACCATGGCTAGCAATCAATACATTGTCTTCTGCATACAAAGGCTATTCCTCTTATAATCAGACACTGGGATAAGGATGAAATCATTATGGAAAATAGCGCTAGAAAGAACACAAAGACTCACAATGGGCCCAAGTGTCTCTGCTGCAACCCTTACTCCAACTAAAATACACTACAGATTAACTTGCCTTAATGACTACTAAATAAGAAAGTTAAAGGGACAAGCACACATACCATGGAAAGTTTAAATTACACTTCCCTTCAGTGTAATCTGTGAAATCACTGTTGCACTGCGTGGGAATAATTGAGAGGTCACAGAGGATTATGTGGACATTTATGTTTCATTCTGGCTTAAGTGTGTTCAACTCCAGTGATAACAACAAAATTGTTTCCATCTTCAGTAATACTGCATTTGCTTCTAGGACTTAATAAAAGAATAATACATTTATTAACTGCACATATTTATCTCTCACTGAGATCTCAGGATTTCAAATTTTCAGCAGTCAATTACTGAAACGTCATTTCAGACATACTGAAGCTTCTCTACCTGGTGTATGGAAGTGAAAAATAGTGTGGTTAATAGTTTCAGAATATCACACATCCCACCTCTCAGAACAAAGCAGAACATTGCTTTAACAGCAATGGGTTTTGCCAGGGCACCTGATATGTGGTGCTTAAGTCTTCACCTAGCACTGCATGAGATGAGACGTATTGCTCCCTTTTCCCTGTTTGTCAGGGAAGGAAAACTTTCACTATACTTCCTTTATAAGCTCTCAGTGGAGACGTGTCCTGCGCTGGCTGTTCTCACTTCTCTAACTATTAGGTTATCCCTTTTCCCCTTCAAAAAATAGAGACTTCTGGTTTGGAGAAACATTCACACAGTTGAAGTAAAACATACGGTGTCACTGAGCAGTTTCTCCTTTGGTATCATATGCTCTTCAAACTGCAGCAGAATGCCCTCTATGAGATAATTAGCAGCTGTATTCAAGTGACTCAAGGGAAGATTCGAGTTCTGAATTTTGAGAGGATGTTTGTGTATCTGATGTAATTTTGTATCATCACAGTCTGTGTAAGCTTTCTAAGCAACAGAACAAAGGAAAGAATTAACCAATGAGTCCAAAATACTTAAGCTAGGAAAATAACTACTTTGTTTCAACAGCTGTTGCAACTTTTTCTCCATTAAATCTAAAGAATGCCATTGAACAGAGGTTTAAGAAGTACAGCTTTTACTATCAGTAAACCCCACAACCAACAAGAAAGGAAATCTGTTTGAAACACTTCAAAATAATGTTTGATGTAAGTAAGGTAGTCTTTGTCTAACACAGTCTCTGAAAATCAATCTTTTCACTGGGAAAATACACTTCTGCAATTGAGTAATTGTGACATGTTTCTTAAACATTTATCCATGTATGCAATAAAATACTTAACAATTTTAATATTAATTCCTCTGCAGACAATAATTAAAAACAAATAGATAGAAAATTATAGCGAAGAGCGGAACTCTTAGAGCTGCATGGTTGGTCTAACTGTGCTAGATCCTATTCCATAGCCCATGGCTGGTGATGCTGCGATCTGGACGTGTCTTCAGCTGCATCACTAAATGCAATAGAGATTTCTGAATTGGGTAGTTATTTCCATATTACTCACAGAAGCACACACACACACACACACCCCACCACCAGTTTTCTTCCAGCAAGGAGGTTCCTGCTTGTATTATCATTTCCTCTTTCAGTGGTGGTGTATTTGCTAACCCCACAGAGTGGTGGGAGGCATACAGCATGTAGGCAAATAATTACTCATTTTCCATAGGCAAAGCATTTAACAGCAGAGATTAGTTGATTATCTGCTCTTCTCTGACCACCCTTCTAAAACCTGATAATTGTTTGTATCTAGAACAAACTGAGCACATGTCTAAAATAATTCAAATGCCAGTCTTTTATGGGGAAAGCATCGTATTTTAATATCAACTCTAGAACAGCATTTTCCATCAGTAGCTCTCAGTGGGCTTTGCAAAGTCAATACCACTTCACAGATGAGGAATCTGACGTGTTCAGCAACAAGATTATTTACCCCAAACCATCTCAGCCAGCAGCACAGCAAGGAAGGAACGTGATCCAGACATCTTCTAGGCTAGTGTCAGATCCAGTTGGCCGTTTTAAATGGAAAATATTTTATTATTTATTCTTGCAGAATTTGCTACCTCTGCCTCCCTTTCACACCTTTTTTTTTTTTTTTTTTTTGAGCCTCATAGATACTGTTTTTCTTTCTGGGATCTTCAAGGTATGCTCTTGCATCTCCTGAGCTGGGATGCAGTGAATGAAATCTGCTTTTCTGAGCTCTAACCTAACCCCTAGCCCACGTACGCTTTTTCTGGATTTGACTTTAAGCCCCCAGTTCCCTACTTACCCCGAGCCCTCAAAATAAATTTTTAGATAGGATTATATGAGAAAACGCATTAGGAGAGGAAGAGATTTTAAAAATAGCCTAGCATCTAAATCTCAGTGTAATCTCTTCTAATTGTCCCAGTATTTGAGTGCAGGGCATGGAGCTGTACTAGCCTAGTGTTGGTAAGGACGAGCCATGTATAGGATTTACACTTTACAAATAATTACAAATTTATGAAGCATTCTAAAGAGTTGGTTACATCCAGGTGATGTCATTAAAGGTTTATCTATAGTAAATCTGCTTTCCTCAGAGGGCCAGTGGGGCTTTTTCACACCCACATGTGATAACCCATAAAAGCAGCTGTTAGAGTTAGAATCTGTCAGTCAATGCTTTATTAATCCTGCCACAGCAGGGGCATCGCTCCTGCATAAACAGGCTGGCAGCAAAGCACAGGCCAGAGAGCAAAATTGGAAGGGCTGCACTGTCCTGATGCTTAAGTTTAATAAGCAATGTAAGACCAAATAGGAAGAAATTAAGATGTGCTCAAATTATCCTGATTTTGGTGGTATGGCTTTTTGTTGCCATGAAATGTTATCCAAAACTCTGTTCATATTTCAAGATTTTCTATTGTAATTGCTGAATTTAAATAGTTACCATGCTATAAAGCCACAAAAATAAAAGAAATATTTATTTTAAACTTAAACATAACAATAGGGCTCTTTATTTTTTAACATTGTTTATTTTTTTTAACATTCCAGGCTTTTTATAGCTTTCTGCCACGTCCTACTATCTAGCTTGGGGTGTCTGTACTTTTTTTTTTCCTAGCAATGTCAGTGACCACCTGAAAAATGCAACAGAGGAAAGCTAATGAAAAATTTTAAATATGTAACAATAAATAGGAAAAGTTATCCCAATAAGAACTGGAATTTGCTTCCTAATTCATATGATAAACAGACTTCACTGCTCATAAACTCTTCCAGTTTCCTCATTGTGTTAGCTTTGCTGCTCAGCAAGATTCTTGAAATACTTTACAGACAGCTCGCAATACCAGATAATGTAATGATTGGGCAGAAATTACTTCCCCCAAAATAGACAGGATGGACAAGAGAGCCCCCATAACACTTTCTATATAGCCCCAAAAACACAGTTTTCATATAACCCAAACTCCTACCAGTTTCAGCTAAACATGTGGAACAGCAGTTTAGCTCGCCTCCGCTGGGTATTTTTCTAGTTCCAGCTTCTTTTACCGCCTCTGCAGGTAATTTATCCTCAGTTCACACCCAGTGAATACCAACAATCAGGTATATGCCTGGCCTCTTGAATCATGCTGTAGTTACTTGGCTATTAATGAATAACTGTTCATCTTGCTGCAGACCCATCATCAATCAGGGCTGGTAACAGAAAACAGTAAGACAACTATAAAATACCTATTCATTTTCTGGTAGTGTTTTTGTTTGTAATTTGTGTTCTCTAAGCAGATCTTCCTCCTAGAAATGCATGTTTGCGTGTTTTCCCTAATCTTACATTACTATGCAGATTCCTCATATGTTGTCTATGTATGCTAATCCCTGTAGCATGTCATTAATTCATAGTACATTCAGTTGATTTAGACATGGATATTGGAGAAACATAATTAACACACAACTACAGTATCATAGCTATGCAATTGCGCTTTTTTTTTCTATTTTCTTTAGATATTGAACGGGCCAAAGTCAATGCAGGGGGTCTCAGTCGGTTTCATGTCCTGGGTGAAGCAGCCTCTCTTTTCCTTTTGCCCCTCTCACTCTTCCCTTCCCAGGCTACCATCTCACTGGTGCCACTGCATCTTCATGAAGCCATTGTTCAGGAAAGGGATCCAAGTTCAAAATAACCATCTTTGGTCAGGTTATTTTAGTCAACATCAAGTCCTTGACCAGGTTCGCTGCACAACCCCACATGCAATTAACGCCAGCACAGCTTAGGGAAAGATGTGGGACTGGTAACTAACAACATGACTTTGGGCTGCATAAGGCAGAACTGCTGCCAAAAGAAACTTTAATCAAGCTCTACCGAGTATTTGTTTTGAAACAGTTTTGAAATAAAGTTTCAGAACACTTGCAGATGAAACGCATTTAGTTGTTGGGATAGAAAGCTATAGGCAAAGCTAAATCTGGCTTCTAATTACATAGAATAAAACAGATAGAAAACTCTATGAAGTCTAAATAGGTAATTTCACAGTGAATATTTAAATATAGATATTTAACAATAAAAAATATTAAATATTTTTAAATCCTTCATGGCTGTCATGCTGCTTGCCACGCTACAGCCTATAATCACTCTTTAGGAGGAAAGGGGTTTCCTGGGCAATGGTGGACCACTAACTCTAGTATCCACTCACAGCACTGTAAAAGTACACCAAAAATAGCTTTTGGCTAAAATGTCCCTTCTCACTTTTTCACATTAGCTTTATTTTTGTTAATGATGCTGGGGCTGGAAAGCTTAAGAAACAGAGGTAGTTGAGAAAACATACCCTCTAAAAATCTGGTTTTTAAAGTTTAGCACATAAGAAAATACCTTTTGTTCAAAACTGTACGTAATGTTTTTCATCTGGCAACTGTTTACCCTTTAAATGATAAAACATTAAAACCTGAACTAAAAATAATCCTGTTGGCTGTTCCAGTTCAGGAAATTTCTATGAGCCAAGTTTTGTTGGTTTTTTTTACTGACTGTTATTCCAAGTGTAAGTCAGCTCAGCAACTGCTGACTCGGCAATCATGACTGGTTTTGTACAATCTTCATTTACTTTCTTTTCTTTTTGGAAACCATGACAAAACATCAGCTGGAACACTCAGTCCAGCATTTTCTTAACATAAATAAAACAGCAGATGATCATCTGCAAGAGAAATACTCCAAAATAATGTGCAGACCCCCAAAGGATGTCCCATATTCCCTAGATGGATGATTCTTTAAGAAGTGAGGAAGTTTTTTTGATGCTGGTGTTTAAAACCACCTGTAAAATATGAACACCATTAGACAGGAAAAGTAGGAAAGTATCAGGATGAGAAGTCTTTGAGGTTGGATTGTGCATGCATTTTTCCCCCCTGCACTTTAGCTACAGGTGTGCAGTCTCTAGTTCAGCAGTGTGGTTAAACCTGCAGTCCAGTCATCCTGCTATAAAAGCGAGTAAGTGTGTGCTTGGATCTGATGCACTTGTAGTTGAATATGTGCTCAATTGTTTTGTTAAATACAAATGAACCACTGAATTCGGGTCCGATCTAGAATACCAAAATACAAGACAGCAGATTAAAAGTCTGCTTTGTTCTATTTAATTTTGGAAATAACTTCTCCCTCACAATCAACATTGTTTGCTGCTGCAATGATATTGATTAGATTCAGCCCCATGAAGACACCCAGCTAATCCAGCACCGGTGTGTTGTAATTACAATAACAATTTTATGCAGCAATAAATATTTTAAGAAAAGCACTTCTCACCTTCCCAAATCATGGACCATTCTGACAGGTATGAAAAACAGTACTTCTCATCTTTTAGTAGTTCTACATCTTTGTTATTCCCTCTGTGCTTTGAAGGAGAACTTAATTTTGTTTCTTGTAAGAAGTTGGCTTTCAGCTCTGGTAAGAATCTGATCGCAAACAGTGAAATGATCTTTTAAGTTATATCAAAGAATATTTTCTCTTAAAATTATATGCCAGCATCTAAAGTAAATCTGTTATTTAACAACTCAGAGAGCCAAATAACTTATGAGTAGTTCTAAGGATAATGCCAATTGTATACATTAAAAATGGAGCTTGTCAGCAAAGGATACAAATGATAGTTTCAAGTCCTTTGCAGTAAAAAATACTGACATTAACGTCTGCATAAAAGACACCCGTACCTATGTCACTCGTGTTTACAGTTACCCTGGGATTTCCGAGGGTGAAGCAAACACGTAACTTGTTAGAATATCCTTGTTAGATACCACTGGGCACAGTGATGACATCTCTCCACTGCCTCTGGACTGATGGAAGAAATCCCGTGGATTTCAAAAGGCTCCACAGCCACACCTGCTGGCTGGCAGGCTCAGCACAACACAGATGAAATGAATGGTAATTTTTAGAGAAATCACTCCAAAACAATGCTTAATGCTGTATTGCACCTTCTAAAAAGTATTATACAAAGTGCTGTATGGAGGTTCTTGTAAAAAACTCTTTGTGGCCAAGCCAAGTGTTCAACAAGTTAAAAGCTAGAAATTGCACTTCCTAAGCTACCATAACCCATTGGCCTTTCTTAATACATTAAAAGGTGATTGCATGTTATCTGCTATTTTGACTGGGGAGTTTGCTTTACTCAGCCTCTGTCTGGGTGGCAGCAAAATGGTTTTTCTTCACTGTTCAGTGTGTGATTTCTCCTTGTTCTGCAATAGGCCAGATCTGGTGCTTTTCCATGATAAATTTATGCCTCTTGAGAAGAAGGCTTAGCACAGTGAAGACTTGGCCAGTGTCTCTGAATACACTCTTGTGTAGGAGAACATATAATTAACATTTTGTGAGAGATCTTATAGAACTTTAGGGAAATGCAGGCTTTTGGGGACCTTTTGGGACATATTGAGGCTCCTCTGAATATCTCTACTTTGCTGCACACACACACAAACCAAGGACGGTTTGCAGTCTGCGGGGATGACTCGTTTACCAGTGTGTGTGTAGTTATGAATTTATATCTGTTCATTTCATTAGATTATTAAGAATCTTTTCATCTAGTGCTATTTGGTGTCTGTTCTCTACTTAAATTATCTCAGAATTTTTTTGTCATTGCACCTACTTCAGTAACATCTAGGGTGTCTGGATCTTATTCTGTTGCTGTGTAACCTAGTTCACGGTTTTTGGCTCATCTTTCTGAATTGGTACAGCGGGTGGGTGGAAGGTGAGTTATTATTTTAGCTCCCAGTTCTAGGGTAGGTAAGGGCCCCAGAGTTTTATCTAAATTATACTGGAGAAAATATTCCCTTCAGGAGCAGTCCGCTGGCTGAGGACTGTCCCAAAATACTCCGTTAATTTGTTGGATAGGGGTTATGAATGGACTATCAGGGTAGATGTGGCAACTATACATCCACTCAGGGCTTTTTCACCTCCCATGCTGCCCCTTTCTATAGCCAATGATCTGTCCCTGTATTTATTTCCAAATTGCAATTATGTGTGCTGCCCTACCCTTTATGCATCTGTGGATGCAATTCACATGCATGAACAGAGCCTGAAGTTCTTGCAGTCGTGCAGGTTTTGAGCATGGAATAGGAAACAAGAGACAGGTACCATAAGATCATCAATTTAGATCTTCTGGCCAGCCAGGAAAAACACGTCATCTCTGACTACACATTCTTCCTTCGATGCATAACGTCTTCTCTGAGCGTATCAGAAGATACGAGGGGCTTGCAGCTCAGCTCAGGTGGATCCAGGCTCCCTGCCAGCAGTGTTTCCAGAGCTGATTTTACCTTATCTCACATGCATATGTTCTTCTGCATACCTGAGGAATATCGCCCAACTTTTAAGGCTGCCTGCCTGGAGCTTCTTAAACTAAAGGGCCTAGGTGAGCAAGGTAGGATCCCTATCCCAATAAACAGAGACATTCTTCCATAAGCAGTTTCGAACATCTGATTTAAGAGTTTAATTATTGCCTAACTGGGGTGATGTGAAGCATTTTCTGAGAATCTCTGCTTCTCTTCCTTGGCTGTTCAGATGAAAAACAGACGCTTCTAACCTAAACAAATAACTCAGATGTCTGAAATAGATGGGCTAATACCCCTCTAAATACATAGGAACAGACCAGGTTCCCGTATCACGTCCTCATTCTGAAAGAACATCCTCCATCCCTCCATTTCCATTTTGGTTCCAGCTACCACAGCTGGATGATGGTGGCCACTTCTGAAGTGGGTCACTTTATAATGTCCCTTTATGCTGTGTCTGTGTGATTCATTTTAAACGTAGGGAACCTAAAAGAAACCCAAATAAACACACTAAGACAAACTAAAATAAATCCTCCTGGAAGCTCTCAAAATGTTTGTGAACGGATTTTGAAGGGTTACAAAGACTTCTGAGGAATCCAAGTAGCCTAATGGATAAACTGCTTTCCCTTTCTTCTCTCATACACTTCAAAGCTCCATTTCATTTTAAGTATTAAACTTAGATGTCATAACTTAACACCTTCTGAAAAGATAGCCGTAACACAAAGTCAACCCATCATCAACCAGATCAATGACTCTGGAGACTTAAACACATTTTCCACTACAACTGTCAGAGATTTGGAAGGACGTAACAGAACCAGAGAGGGAAGGAGTAAACCCTCTCCAGCACTATAATTCAGCCGTGGGAGGAAAGCTTGGCCTCTGGTCTTTCCTTTTCCCCGTCCCCCATGAATGAATGAGATCCTTCATTTCTCTGCAGCAACTGCATTTTCTGTTGCCAGAGAAAGAATGAGTCAGAAAAGCCTGCTGCTGGTGAAAGCTTTACTCAACAGTGGGCTTCATAATTTTTTGTTTTGAGTTTTTGTGGTGTTAATAGGTTATTAGAAATGCCTGGTATCACCACTAGCATTCTGGATTTATAAAAGAGCTTTTTTGCTTGTCATTTATTTTAAGACTTAATGAACAAGCTCTCTTTGTGGAAGAAGACATTTTAGTTATGCTCTTAAAAATGAAATAGAGCAAGCTAGTAAAAAAGAAATGCATCTCAATTAGATTATTCTTCCTCCATCTGCTCTCAGATCTTTTTATGACAGGAAATTGCCTATTGGATTTTTTTATTTTGCTTAATGGAAATGGCAAAACCTAAATCCATTCCCGTTCCTACTGACATCAGGGGAAACAAGATTTGATGTCTGAACAGAACACTTTTTTTTTTTTTAAACCATTAGTGTCTGCAACTGCATCTCAGTGAATATAGTAATTATAACATCAGTGAATTTAAATTAATTTAAATGTGTATGAAACTGTGGACTGGCACTTACGCTCCTGAATCTCCTTGGCATTTCTGAAATCCCAGCTTCTCTAATTAGTAATTTCTGATGTGCCACATTCTTCATGTGTGGACATTCACAACTAAACCATCTGAACTCCTCATACGAGTTAGGGCAACAGACTGTAACTGAATGGGGTTTCTAATAGAAAATGCTATTTAGCAGATGAAATAGAAAAATGTATTCACATGCTGTGTTCACATAGAATAAGAATTCACATTCAGCTGTACTCATAGGAAAAAACATACTGAATTTTGACAAATTAAAGTACTATCATGTTTCAGTCACATGAAAATAATCCCCAAACTTAGGACAAGCAATGAAATCTTAACTCGTCTTAGTGAAGTGCTTTTGAATGGATGCATTTCTCATGTCCTAAACTTCACTGCCCATTTCAATGACAGAGTCACTCTCCAGAACAGAAGAACTCCTGCAGAATCATGGGACAACTCTCCTTGGAAGCGATGCTCAAGAAGAGACACTGGGTAGGGAAGCTGCACTCCCCGGAACAGATTTGTGTTCCAGATTTAAGTTGACGAACATGGATTGCAATCACTATATATTAGATAGAGGGTTTTTCATTCTTGGTAATGTTACAAATTATACACAATTACTAGTAAGAATTGTTACGAAGTTTGAAACTCGGACCTCCTCTAACGTACATGTGCCACGTTTGCAGGTAAGGCAGTGAGCTGGGGAAACCTTTTCCTTGCATTTATAGGATGCCGGACTGCAGGGAATACCATGCCTGAAAAACCTGGGCTCCTTATAAAATACTCTGAAGATGAGGTGTCCAACTGCTTGGAAAAAAGTACATTATGAACAGATAATAAATGAGCTGGTTAAAACAGATACAAAGATTGTATACCATATTCTAGTATCCACATGGGGATGGCTAAAATACATTAAAAATCTCTCATCAAAAAGCCTGCTATCTTAAAACTTGAAATGAATCCAACTATACAACAGTGGTATATTCCTCTCTGTGCTTCTTCTCTCAGAGAAGGATACGTAAAAGCAGATCCTTACCGCTGACTCATTCTGCTCTATAAACTATATTTGAGGTTTGAGAATAAAGGAATTATCCTGGCTTGTTAAGCTATTTACCTCCTTGTTTATAGTTCAACATTACCAGAACAACTACTGCAGTGTACTGTTATTATTATTATTATTATTATTAATAATAATAGTAATCAATACCTAACAGCATAAATGAGAGTATACAGACAGGAATTATCACTCCTCTCCGCAAGTCCAAACTTCCTCTCCAGAATTTCATAACAGTAGGTGGACAATAACAGAATTTTATAAAATACAAAATAAAATCTTTAGTGGGAATTAATTACACGCTTGGAAAACCCCTAGCACTTCCAAGTTACCATGTTGTTAACCACGTGTGCTACATCCCTGAAGTTCCACATCTTTCTTTCCTCAGTTTTACAGCATCCTCTCTTGCACAGCTCCTTAGGGCTCTTCAGACAACCCTTATCACTGATCATCACAGGGGCTCAGCGCCAACACTGCTGGACATTTTTCATATGGATAATATGGAAAATCATCTGCAGGGCAAACGGTCACAGGTACCTAGGAATAACATAGATAATGATCTTCTAGAGATTTATAAAAAAATTATGAACGATCTGTTTGGTTTATATAGTAACAGTGCTGTATTTAAAGATAAACCTTGCACTGCTTTCACTAAATCTGGAACCAAAGCATAACAGTATCTTTGACCTTATATGTAGGCATGTTATATGTCACCGTCTTAATTTAGCTTTTATATGATTATTTTCATTTTTGCTAATGTTGCTTTGTATGCAGAAGATCATATGGAGGAGAGTGCTTCTCCTATACCTGCTGAATTACAGATGCCACCACCCCCCCCCCCCCCCCCAAAAAAAAACCCCCCACATGTATTTTTCATATGTGGGGTCTTTTAAAACCAGTTCAGAAGCCCCGTACCATCACGTAACCACATAATCTGTATAAGCATCACCAGGGGTAGCTAATGTTTAAGCAAAACCAAAATCACAAAGTTTAGTAATTCCACTTTGTGTTAACAAAATATTCTCAGGTTTGACATCATGGTGTATGACAAAGGAAAGAAAAAAAAAAAGAAAAAGGAAGAAACCACAAAAAAAACCCGAAATAGTTTAATAAGGTTCTGTTTGCTTTAGAAGTTCTCAAGGCATGAAAGCATGGACTGAGAAGAACCCTCCTGCTACTTCAGAATTGGCTCTGTGAGGCACACAGTGCCCTCATTTCCCAAAGTCGTCAATGTCCTGATACTACTACAGTTAGCAACTGTTTAATGTAGATGATGAGTGAAAGAGAGCGGGATTTCTGCACAGTACAGTACCGATTTCTGCAGTACCCCACCCATCAATAGCAGGACAAACCAAAAGTGATTAAAACTGATGAGACAGCACGAAGGAGAAGGACGAGGTGGGACAAGGGACAAGGGAAGGCAGGGAAGACAGCTGGCAAGGTAGTAATGCAACGGGCTGGATAAAGTACTGAATATTTTTATCTCGTCAGAGTTTCAGAGATGGGTCCAAATACTCTGCAGTAGTAAGTACTACTACTATCCAAGTACTCCTCCGATCATCTAGTCCGATGTCTCTTTACTGTATTGTTCCAATTCTGCAGATCATTTCAAGCCACTTGGAAGTCTTAAACTATGAAACAAAACCTTTTTCTCAATAAAGAACTAAAACTTTTGATATCTGTATGACAAAACACTACAAAAAAGAAAAAGTGTGATCTGAAAGTGATGACATTTTATTTATGATCCATCTTTCAAGTGAGTTCTTACATTATTGTTGTGATGGTACTCAATTGCTTGTAGTAATGGGAAAAGGTATTTTTAAGCCTTTTGTTATCCAATCCGTGGAAATAATGCTGGAGCTTGTCTAGAATTGTATGATCGATTAAATTCAAACACCAAGTGAAGTCTTTTTTTTCTGCCTAAATACATGAATCAGGTTGACAATATTCTTATGATGAAATCACTGTTGGTAAAAGAAGAAAAACACTTTCTAACATGGCTTTTTATTTCAGTTCATATAGCCTTCCTCTTTAAAAGGTTGATAACAAGAACTATAATTTGCTTAATTAAAGATTGACATTCTTTTGAAAATACGCTAAAAGTCTTTGTTTCTTCTCCATCCGCCTTCCTCCAATATTCAAACATATTTACCAAGTTATTTTTCACAATGCATCTCCAGACTCTGAACTAATACTGCTGAGCCAGGAACACAGCAAAGACACAAGCAGCTCTTTTCATTAGCTTAAAAAATAACCTCTTGAATGCATTTTACTTGTACTAATCAATCATAGGTAAGAACTCACATATTCAAAGAATCACATTAATAACATGTACTATTTCACATTGAGGTCCATTTACCATTTCATTTTTACATTCCTATCTGTTGATATTTTGAAGCTGCTTTAGGTTAAAACCAAAGCTAGTTTTAACTCAGTACAAAAGTACCTGTCCTTTTAATTACCTTTTTTTTTTTTTTTTTAATTGAGGGCTACAGTCCCTGTGGTACCACATCTCCTTAATGCCACCTAGAACCAGGACATCAGTCTGCATTTGGAGGTAAGGCCTCCGCATACACTAACTTTGAGAGAAGTTGAGAGACCCATATGGCAAAATGTGCCATTATGCCTAATTAAAAATTGATAAGAACTAAATTTTTAAAACATCCAGTTACTGCAAAGAGTGGAAGTGGGCTGAATATACAGCCGAAAAGTAAGAATTGAAATTTATGACCTTGTAATCTTACTACAGGTTATCATTCCCATATTTTGCAGAAGTTCAATTAAATCAGAGTGAGCTGGTATCTCTGGCTAGGAGAAAATCCAACACAGCCTACATCCAGACTAAAATTCTTGCAGACTTTCATGGACATAGGTGTAAACTCAAAAGTTACCACTGAGCTTTTAGGGGAGATATCCCCAATGCACCATAACAATGCTGAAATATCTTTGCGAGGAAATATTTGTAGATAATCCCTCTTCTGTTTAGGGATGGCAGGGAACTGGTATAATAAATACACCGCCCCTTTTGCAGCCAGTGTGCAGTGGGGATGCTGGGAAGAGAGCCAAAGGAAAGTGATGTAACCCACAGCTGACAAAAAAAGCCAGCTGGGAAAGCTGGGGCAGGACACAGTGTGAGCTGCAATGCTGACCTTCGAATTGCAGAAGCAAGAGGGGAAGCCTTTTGGCCAGTTCCGCTTTCCCTCTCCTGTGCTGAGGGCAGGCAAGAGCTCTGGTACAGAAGTACCCACAGCAACAACACCCAGGCAGATAATTAGTAACTCAGCAGAACTCAAACATATTCTTCCACTGCTTAGTTGAAACCGGGACTGCTTTTGCCAACGTCATTTCCAAACTTTGTCTCCAAATTCTAAATTTACTTTAGATACTCATTATATTTGGCAGCAAGGTATTGTAGAAACAATATTTTTTCATGCTGTTTTGAGCACAGAGCAGGCTACAAGTCACCACCTACCCTGGCAATGATGGAGGTCTAATTTTCAAGCCATTTCCCCCTTGTTTTACGCATTTAAAGCTGCTAACCCATAGCAACTTTACACCCCTCATTGTGGTTTTGTTAACAGATTTTTCTGATTTCTCATACAATATTTTAACAGCCGCTGTCTGTCCCTTGTCCTCATGCTTGCACTTCACTGCTGTTCTTTAACTTCTCCCGCTTTGTCAAGGATCTCGTACATCTGAATCTGTTCTTATTTCTTCATGGAAGGACTAGAGTTTTAATTAATTCGGGGCACATACAGTTCTTTAAATATGCATTTGTAGGCAGCGCTTCAAGAGGAGTAACACCTGCAGACAGCAGCGCTCACACTATCCTAAATGCTTCTGCAAGCCCTTGAGGCTCCCAACCCCTGGGTCCCGCTGTTTCTAACCACGTACAGCAGCAGACAAGAACCAGCTCTACACTCATTCACAGAGGCCTCTCCAAACCCCACCTTTAAACGCATGCCATTTAAAATGCGGAATGAAAATTTTAAATAAAATACATCCCCACCTTCTAGAAAAAAAATAAAAGATGCGACCAGCGTGGCTAGGAAGCGCCCGCCTATCTGCCTGACCGCCCTGTTCCCAAAAATGGCTGCTGGTAGTTTTGGGAACGGCCCCGCCTGCGGCCTGGCCCCACCAGCAGCGCGGCGGGGCTGGGCCCGGGCCCGGTGTCGCCGGTAGCTGCGGAGGGACGGCCCCCCCAGGACCCGCTTCTCCTTGCGGCGAGCCTTGGCCCCGCCGCTCCAGAGGAACGACGGGCGAACCGGGGCCGGGAACCGGGGCCGTCCCGCCGGGCCTCCCGTCCCGCTCTGCGCCGCTAGGCCCTGCTGCCATGGCAACGGGTGGGGCGGCGGCGCGGTGACGTCAGGCGCACGGCAGGGCGGGGCGCCGCCTCGCGCTCCCTCAGAACGGCGGTTGCCGCCGGTGGGAGCGGCTGGTCTGTCCTCAGCGGGAACCGGTCGTTAAATGTCTCTTGCTCGGGCAGACGCGGTCGCCGTTGCCTCCGCGGGTCGTGGCGTCAGGTAACGGAGGGTGTGCAGCAGCGCCGGGCTGGTGAAAGGAGTGACTGCTGCCCCCAGAGGCAGAACTGCCATCTCCCCGCTCCGGTCTTTGTGAAAATAAACGACTACATACATAAAATTTGAGGGAATTCCTTTAGATTCTTGAAAAGTCCTGAGGCAGGTGGCTGCGTTGAGCCTGTGGGGAAGTGGAGTCACTTAGAACGAGTGTTAAATACCCTCTGGTTAGCCGGTGTAGTGGAGAGAGGGAGGCAGGTGTGGTAGCTCTGGGGTTTTTGTTGTGCTTACGGTTCCTGTAGGTAGTATGCCCCTAAGTAAATACGAGCACGCTTCACCGAAATGCAGTCAAAGAATAATCGTCAATAGTTTCCTGTCAGAATAAGAGGACAGGTTGAGCAGGTCCACACAGGTATTTCTTTCTGAGTCTGGTATTTTTCTTGAAAACCTGAAGTGGGGTTGGAGGCAGTAACAGGCACACAGGAGGCTTGGGGACTCTGGAAGATGAACTGGGAATCGGGGTACATAGAAGTAACACCCTTCAATCAATGGGCTGTGGGGGTTTCAGAGGCTGCTACTAGCTCTGCTGCTGTGTGAATTAAATAAGGTCCTTAATTCTCCTCTTTACTGTGGCACCGCTTACTTGCTCCTATATTGGGGCTAAGGGTGAGCAGTCATTTCTTTGCCTCTTGACCTGGTGGATTATCTTTGTTCCCAAGTGCTTTGGGAAGAAGGATTGTCTGTCTTGAAAAACAGCATGGCGTGGCACCTGGCAGAGTCTCCCTGTGTAGCTCCTCAGCAGCCACTGCAATGAATGAGAACAAAACCAGTTTCTAACAGGTAACTTGGCTTAATCATTTCCCTAATTTTGGAGTCTTGGGCTTGGCTGATGTTAATATAAATAACTCTTCTCAGAGGGACACTGCAGCATAAGAGTGACCTGGGAAAAAAAGAAAATAAGTTTTTAGGAGGATGGTTTGTTTTAACAAACAGAGAAGCAAGTAGTTTCCTTTTACTGTTACTTCTCAACCTTCTCATCTTGTGATGGGACAAAGTTACCTTAGAAATCTTTTGCTTTTGCAAAATGCTACACAAATATGTAGTGTTTACTCAAGATTAGTATAGAATGACTGTGCTGCAAAATACTACCTTTTTATTTAATGTAATCCCCCATCAGATGTCATTTTGGGGGAAAAAATAGTGATAAAAATGGAACTTGAACCAACCTTCTGGTCAGGAAGTTGTTATATCTATTTCACTATTATTCAAGAAGTTTGTAGAAGGAAAACATTCATTCATGTTCTAGACTGCACAATGTGTAAGGATTTTTTCCAAGTTTTTGAAGCACCGTTACAGTGGATAGTTTTAATGGTTGTACAGGAAAAAAACCAACCCAAACCCCCAGACACCAAATGAAAAAGTTAGTTCTGAAATTCTTGTTTCCACCTGGCTCTGGAAGTCAGTGGGTTACAAGTATATGATAAATGGAAAAAGTTTAAACTAAAATGCCCACAGTGAATTAAACAGTAATGGCAGTGATGCACTTAAATTCATTAAGCAAGGGGGTACTGGAAATAATTATCAGCAGATAGAAATCTAAAGTGGTTATTTAGTGTGGATTTCATTTTGAGACCTATTAAACTACCTTAGCAAGGGCAGATCCTCTCTTTTATCGTTACAGTGGGACTGATTTTTTTGAAACTAGCTTGGGATATAGTTAACTTCATTTTAATACCTACGTGTGCTGTACAATCAACAGAGCAGAAATCGCAGCTGGTTCTTCAGAGGGAAAAAATAAAGCTTTCAATTCATTAATAAAACTACCGGCCACACCTGTGTAACTGCCAGGCAGGACTAAAGAGAAAATGTTCCATTAGATAATGTCAACAGGCTGTTCCCTGGTGGTGTCAGGGAAGAAGTAATACTGTCGCTGTTGAGCTGACATTGAAAAAGTTCCCAAGCCAGGTGGAAACAACGCAGGATTTCAGATTTAACTCTCGTTCCGTGTTTGGGGTTTGGCTTTTTGTTTTTCCCCTGCACAGGGAGCGGCTGTTGCCCTGCGGGGGAGCTCTGAGCCAGAGGGGTTGAGGGTGGCTTGAGCTTCCAAGGGTAGATAGAGAGCTGCCCTTGGGGCAGGGGATGCTCTCACTGCCCTGTCTGGGCAATCGCAGCAGAGCGGGAGTTAATACCGAAATAATGAATGTTGTTAAACCTATGTTAATTATCTGCACAGGTCCAAGCTTGCGCTTGTTTTTTACAGTCTGTCTTCTCCTTTGCAATTAGCTGGGGCTAAATATAAACTGTATAAAGCTAGAGGAGCAGCAGTGGAATGTAAAATCAAAACGTCTGTGTGATGGGAGGAGGAGGAGGAGGAGAATCCAGAGGAGAGGATTGCTTGGCGGGAACCATTTCTCACTAGTGTGGGGGAATAACGTTTTAGTGGGTGGGGAATGACAGTTTCTTACCAAGCCTCTTTGAAAAGCTTGCTCCCTTGCGGTACCAGGCTTTATGTAAATTCCTATGCTTACATCTCACTTTAAGCATCCAAATATTTTCCCTGAGGTGGGATGTTGGGTTAAAAAGTGTTCAGAGCGTAAGTCCATGCAGGGTAAAATCCTGACCTGTGAGGTGTACCGGTTCAGAGCAGCGCCCAGGTCAGTCTGTGTCTAAAATAACCCACGTCAGTGGAGCTGCTGCAGCACGGGTTTGGCATGGACTGTGGCAAAAAGCAGTTAGGAGCTTTGTGCTATATTAAACCCAGGATTGATGCTCTTCAAGCACACGGATAGCCGGAGGTGAAAGAAACGGGCAGAGGGAGAAGATGGTGTTTGTTTCTGTTACTTCATTATGAGTCTCATGATGTTTAGACCTCCTTACAATCATGTGAAAGAAAGGCGAGGAGGCGCACGCAGTCACACAAATCCAAGTTCTAGGGCTAACTTCCCAGGCTCCTCGTAAGAATTAGGTCATGACTTCAAAGAGGTCTGCTCGAGTCTGTTGGAGAAATGGGATTAAAAACAAAAAAAGGGGGGGGAGCATCACCTCCCTGGTTCCCCTCCACCTTCCCTTCAGAGTGTAAACCAACGGGGTACGAGTCTTTTTCTGAAATTATTTCTGACGACATCCATTTGCCTTTAGGCCGGTGCGCTCACGCAGCCCAAGCCACCTCTTCCCTTCCCCGGCCGCAGAGGGCTCCGCGCTAAAAGCGGAGCTTGCTGTCGCTCCCCTCCTAAAATCTGCTTCGTGCGAGCCCAAAACTGTCATCTTAAAAAAAAAACACAAAACAAGCAAAAATAGCGTCCGACGCGGAGCCGGGCTCTCCGATCCCGCAGCCTTTCCGCGCCGCCTCTCCCAAACGCCGGCAGCGGCTCCGCGGACGCGGAGCTGCGCGCAGGCACCTTCCTTCCCCCCCCCCCCCCCCCCCCCCCCCCAGCGGTGCGGTGGGCCGGCCCGCATCCCCCTCCTCTCCCTGCCGCCCGCGACGTCGGCCGGCCCAGCGGCGCGCGGCCCGCCTCCCGCGGAGGGAGACGCCATTGCGGGTTGTTTGTGCAGGCGGCGGAGGGAGGCGGCGCCGCCGCGGCCGCGGACTCTTTTTTTTTTTTTTTTTTTTTTTTTTTCTTCCCCCCCCCCCCCCCCTTTTTCTTCCTTCCCCCTTCCTCCCCGCGGCGATCATGTCCACCCCGGCGCGGCGCAGGCTGATGCGAGACTTCAAGAGGTGAGCCGGGAGCGGCGCCCCCCCCCCCCCCCCCCCCCGCCTCCCCTTCCTTCGGCCACCTTCTCCGGGGGCCAGGGCCGGCCTGGCAGCGGGGGTAGAGCCGGAGCCGCCCGGCTGCGGGCCTGACCCGGCCGTTTGCGGGGCCGTGGTTCGGGGTCGCACCGCCGGACTGCTGCCCCGGTGAAGGGAAGGGGCCGTTCCCGCGGGCAGCGGCAGGGCGAGGAGCCGGGACGGGACACTGCGTGTCCCGGGCCGTTCCCTCCGGCCCCAGCTCCTTTGTGCTGGGGACGGGGGCTGGCACCGAGCCCCCCCTTCCCCGGGTCCTCCCCGGTGGGGGCGGAGGGGAAGGGGTGCGCTCCCAGCCAGCCGCTTCCCCCGTTCCCACCCCACCCCCCCCCCCCCATCCCGCTTCGGGGAGCCGTCCCCGTACCTGCCGGGGCGGGGGGGGGGGGGGTCCCGCCGGGCAGGGCCGGCTTTGTTTGTGCTGAGCGCCGCGGCCCCGGCCGCCCCGCCTCGCCCGTGAGCCGACGGCTGGGGGCGTCTGAGGATAAAAGTTGAAGTTGGTGCCTTCAAAACACGGGCAGACCCGGCCTCCCCGCCTGCGGGGGTCGGGGGTCGGCAGCCTCCCCGGGGGGGGGTGGGAGACGGGCCGTTGGCGGCGAGCTGTCAGGTGCCGGGGTTCGGTGGGGGTGTTTTACGGGTTGGGTTGGGTGCGAGTGTGTTTTACAGGTGCCCTTGCCCTAGGAGGGCCCGGCGGTGCGGTGCTGGCCGAGGCCGAAGGCTTGCGCCGTGCTTCCCGCACCCCCTTGCCTTCCCTTTGCATACCGAAGGTGTTTGGCCCGGTTTCCTGAACAGACCGGGCTTTAGATCCCTCTGAGGCCGCTCGGGCTGACGGTCTCCGAAGAGAAGTACAGTTCGGGACGGGCATCTAAAAACAAAGCGCAAAGAGTTGGCAAACGCTTCATTTGCCTGTATGTGATAAAAAGCAAAACGCCCTTTAATGTTTTTACGCGCATGCTATTCCGTCTAAGGTTTTCAGTCGTGAGGAATCTTCTGTATAATATATACAAACTGCTACAGAAGCAGTTATTAGTTGCACTCTTTTAAATGCTAATGGCCGAACCACAGACTCTAGAATAATTTCTTTCCCGTCTGACATGTAAACACACTTACAACCGAGAGCACAGAAAAAAGTGGGGGGTTCTTCTGTAAGCTTTACAATATGTCGTCTGATTTCCCTGGACTGGAGTCACTCATAAGTTGTTGATGAGTCAGCTTTGATAGTGTCTCTTTTTTTAGCTATGTTATACCAGTACCTGAAAATACATCAGTAAACAGTTGATGCGTATTGTAGTTGCCTTATGTGACTGCATGTAAAGCTGCAGTGGTAAAAGCCTGATTTGTGAATCTACAAAAAGTTGGATGTTTTTGAGGTGTGGAGCCAGCCTCTTCTGTTGTATTTGGGTGTTGGTGTTTGCTAAGTGGGTGTTGCTTGATTCCTGTTCAAATCAAAACAGGATATTCAGTCCTTTTTATTGTATTCAGTTATGCAGATGACATGAACCAGTGATTTTTTTCAGGGTGAGAGACTTAAGTAATTTTTCAAGATTGCAATCAGATGTGGGTTTTATGATTTTATAATTGTAGAAGGACTGGTTTAATAATTTTGAAATTTAAGGTGGAGAGAAGACTAAAGCTGTGAAGTATAGCCAAGTAAACACAAAACAAATCAAATTTATTTATCAAATAAATGACAACTGTGATACCCTAAAACTTATGACTTTTTCATGTCAGTTTTTTTTACTCTTCTCTTTCCTACTGTAAGTTACGTATTTGTTCAGCCTTATGTTACTTGTACCTCATACTGAAAAAGCAGACTGTGTGCTGTGAACTCTGATTCACTTCTTTAAATATAAACTCCTTTTGCAAACTGTGATGGTCAAGAGCAGTGGAGAGAGAACATTTCAACAGATTTTGTGTCTCGTCTAATTTGTTTGACTAAACCAACAGAAAAATAAGGGGCTTTTTTGTTTGGTTGGTTTTTTCCTGTTAGAAAAGGGGCTACAAATACTACCTTTTCCCTAGCTGTTAAAGATTTCTGGGCCCTGTTCAGATCAGGCTCATTTCCAGTCCTTGCCACAACCTTTCTGTAGTTAGACCCTTTGATAGCAGGGTGCACGTCAGCTTTTAAATTGATCTAAAACCAAAGTCATCCATCAGATGCATTTGTCAGGCTGAACGCTTAGGCATTATTGTTGGCGTACAGCCTGGCTGTCACATAGGAAGAAGTCCTGTTCCTGCTCTCCCTGACCAAAATAGTAGGTGGTTTATGCTGTTGATACTAAGCTGTCTGAACTGCGTGTGCTCGGAGAGCAAGGATGTAAACACAGAGTTCGGAGGCGATCCGAGCTGCAAATGGAGCAAGCCCTGCTTCTGGGCTGTCTCTGTAGGGCAGCGCCATTGCTCAGTGTCCATATACACATGCCGTTTTACCACAGACTTAGGCAGTGCAAGTGCAGGAGAATTGACTGGCTGTATACCAGTGTCAGCTCTGAATACATGTGCATTTACACACTGACATTTAGTTAGAATTTGTCCCTTGGTCTGCAGGGCTTTTGGTGGCGACTTGTTCATAACAGTGTACTGTGACGTGGTCAAACCTCATGATAACGCTGAAAAATTGCTTTTGAAGCGAGGGCAGTCACTGCATTTTCTTCATTCTTGTGTAACTCTGGGCTGAATAGGTGGGGCGGGTAGCAGCTGTCACCAAAGGGGTTTGATCAGGCAAATTGCTCATCAGGTAGTTGGGGCTTCCTGGTTTGCGTTGTTCAGGGTCTTAGGTGACCTTTAAGCAGAAATATTGGTATACAGAAGGATGGGCAGAAGGACAGTATCTGCATCCTTTGGTTCTTTGGTTGCGATATATATTTCTGTCTGGCCCAAGTTTATGTGGCTTTCAATACGTAACATGCTTTTCCTTAGTCCAAGGATTAAGGAACTAGAAAGAATTCAAAATGTTTACATGATTACTTTAGAGAAACACATTTGTTGAACTGGTTAAGAGGGAGCAGTACACAGGTTTTCCCCTTGCTCCCTTTTGAAGCAGTCAGCTTGCCAGTCAAAATAGGCTTATACCAAATTTAGCCACACACGCATACGGATCTGGGAATGCAGGAAAAGCTCCACTGACGGTCCCTCTCGCTTAGTCCCAGCAAGTGGGCTTTGTAAGTGTCACTGGCTGGTTTTCAGCTCCTGTTTGTGGCTGCAATTTGTTCTCTTCATTGTGGCAGCCAGCAACAATTGCTCTTCCACAGTTCACTATCTCGTACTGTAAATCCCAGCTGTACATTGTGCTTTAAATTATTCTTAGAGTTAATGCTTTGCTCCCTGTACACTTAATCTAACCTCTTGGGTTGTTGTAGCGTGTTGGTGTAATACATGAGAAAATCTTGATGTGCATCACCTTGTAGGTTTGTCCTGCGGAGTATTGATAATCTGTGTGTAATGCTTTGTGTACCTTCTGATTTGGAATGAGAAAATATTTACAAATTCTGGATATTACTGTTAAATTATACTTGCAGGTGGAAGTATTTCATTTATATAAGGCTTGTTTTTCTATATTTGTAATTCTTAGATTGCAAGAAGACCCTCCTGTGGGTGTCAGTGGTGCACCATCTGAGAATAATATAATGCAGTGGAATGCAGTTATATTTGGGTAAGAGTTTTTGATCACTATAAAACTCTATATCAAAGGGCTAAATATAACAAAACCTGGGTTTCGTTTTTACAATGATTCTCTTATTTTATGTACACGAAGTCAGGAAACTTGGAAAAATGACCAAGTGTGCTGTTGTGGTAAGAGTCTGTTTTCAGGGGTAATACAAAATGCATAGGAAAGAAAAATTTAGAATTTGTTCATCTTTTTTGAATAAAGCTTGCATATGGCTTAAGAAGTAGGTTAGACTGTGTAGGAGTTGGGTTATGAAAAAGCAGGCTTCCTCTTTAAAGTACATAAGAGCCGCATGTTCTCGGCCTTTAAATCCAGATGTATTAGCAGTGATTGGATTGATTCCCAGTAGAACACGGTACTGGTTCTGTCTAGGAAGTTACGTTAGATATCCTACAGAACAGGAACTGGCTTAGTATCCTTTCATTAAACTGAAGAATGCTTGCTAGTAATTTGCTCATTAATTCCAATCTAGTCACATAATGGCATATATATTGTTTGGCATGATGATAAAGTAGATATCTCAACTAGCAGACTGGCTATGGGAAAGTGTCTTAGATACGCCAAAGGTCTCAGGTTGCCTCTGGATACTTCTCTAAATATTTAAATTATTGCCTCTACCTATATCTTGGGGAGGATGAAGAAGATGATACAAATTCATTGTGCCTGTTAAGAAGTAGGTAATGATCATTTTTAACTGGAGTTTATTTTTAAAACCTTTCAGGCCAGAAGGGACACCTTTTGAAGATGGTAAGCCGCTAACTTTTATATTCTCTGTCATTCTTATAAATATTGCTGGTATGAACATTGTTCTGCTTTGAAAAAATAATAGATGCTATCTGTATATAATCTGGAACAAACTAAGCAAGCAAGTGAAGGAGTAAGGTCTTGTTGGCTATAAAAATAAGTATTTTGATGTAAGCAATGTCTTGTCATAGTGGTTGATGGTAGGAAGCTATGAAACAGTGCTTATACCAAGACTTGTTTATACATATACACTAGAGCTTTTAGTGGGGGAAGTTGGCCTAATGCTGCCAGATGTGTTTTCACATCTCCATAGCTAAGCTCAACAAGACAGCGTGCTTTTCTGGTTTCATCTTTGTGGCATGTTTGATTCATCTCCGTTCTCCTAATGAAGAACAGGTGAAGGATCTTCAATTGTTCTGAATATAGAACTCAGTGAGGGGGAGGGAATACCGAATTTGTGCATAAACATGAAAGTTGGTGTGTAATGAAGCTCCCTTAGGCATATGAGGAATAATGAGTTTAATAATTATAGTATTATTGCAGTAATCAGCAGCAGATGGGTTTTTCTCTGTGTTGGGTTGGAGGAGTTACAGTAAATTATT
Source organism: Astur gentilis (assembly GCF_929443795.1). Classification (NCBI taxonomy): domain Eukaryota; kingdom Metazoa; phylum Chordata; class Aves; order Accipitriformes; family Accipitridae; genus Astur; species Astur gentilis. Next base: position 19,832,903 of record NC_064905.1, on the reverse strand, counting down.
CACTGATCCATAACAAAGGTTTTCAGTGAATCAGTCACGAGCTCCAAAGACTGAGATTGCCGATTATGAAATTCCAGCATTTCTTTGCTGGCACCACAGTGCCTTCTTAATGAAACGCCTTAAAGTCACTGAAGTCCGTGGAACCGGCATGTTGGGTCACAGAAAAAGGTGAGGGTGGTGGAATGATTGATGCTGGATCTAGCTGCCTTTGCCATATGTACAGTGAGTCTCCAAGCTTCCACCTAGCTGCTGCTGCTGCTGGGTTTATTACTATCACTGGAGTAGTAGTTCCATTATCACTTGAAATATATGAAAAGAAACCAGACCCGGTGTTGTTTGTTTATATAATGGTGAGAAGCAATACTGATCATGGAGCAGATAAATTAGCTGATGCTGTATATGTTCCTGGAGGTGTTCTTTTGGTGTTAGTTATCTGATTGTATTTATGTTTGTTTGGACAGGTACTTTTAAACTAGTAATAGAATTTTCCGAAGAATATCCAAATAAGCCTCCAACTGTTAGGTTTTTATCAAAAATGTTCCATCCAAATGGTGAGTAAATCATTTTTATTTAGCCATAATACCCATTGAATATTACAGTGTGGTCATGTATTCTGCAAAGCTCCAGAATGCCTAACAGCTCTCCATCTCTCTTCATTGCTACCTCCTAAGTAGATGCCTAGGACAGCAACTGCTTGATGAAAAATTAAGAATTACTATGCTATTAAGAAGCAGCTCTCTGTCTCTTTCTAATCAATATATAGCCTCAGTAGCAAGGCCTGTGAGCATTTTCAGCAGCAGCTGCACTTAGGTTGGCTTAAAGAGGCAATTCTGGTTGCAGATTCCTGCCCCCTTCCATTTAACAGCAATCGTGTATCTGTAGCCACATCATAAATTGGAGTAGGGAACTGATTGAGCCAAATGTTATTTATTTCTGTCAGGCTAGATTTCAGCCCATTCCATGCCTTTGCTTGGTTCGCTGTACCAACCAGTACTAGCACAAGGAAGACGGTCACAATGCACGGTCGTAGGAAGAGTGCAGAGGAGGAGGCTGACCCAAACTCAATGGTGAGGGCAGCCTTATGAGAGAGCGTGCCATGGTTCATGCTCCAGCACTTAATAGGTTTTATCCAGTTATTCCTGCATGCAGAAAACACAAACCATGCCTTCTACTTTTCCAAGCCCCTCTGTAGCAAAGGGGAGTATAGATTCAATTTGAGGGTTGCAGCATAAGCCCAATTCAGCATTTCTTGTAGCTTGAGCCCTCTTTGAACAGAGGCTGACCTTGGCTTCAGTGCTGTGACTTTTTAGACAGTGCCATCTAACCGTTCACCTGTCGCGTAACATGCAGGCCAGTATGCCTCTGACAGGGTTTTTATCATTTGTTGGTTTTTACTGGCATGAACAAGCTAGAAGACTAGGGCGTAGGAAGTTTGAGTGGCGAGTCTCAGTTTCATACGGGCTCTCGTATTAAGACTACTGATAAGTATCCAGACAGAAGTAGGGTTTCAGGCAGACTTTTCAGTATTTTCTATTGTCTGCCTTAGTGTCTCTCACAGTGAGCGTAGAGTATGTGAAAGCGGGGCAAGAACTCCCGCCGTTCAGTGCGTGAGTCCATTCAGACTGAGAGATCCATGGCTGGTGCAGCGGATTCTACTCCTGCCATAAATGGCTCGCTGCTCTCCAGGAGGCCTCACCTCTGTGTGGATCTGGGCCAGTCACACAAGAGGAGCAAGAAACCAAGTCTACCAGCTCCTGTGCTAGTGCCATAATCTTTAGACCTTCTTTCTTTTCCACTTAAGTGTTCTGTTACTGCCAGTAATGTATCTCCTTCAAAATACAGGATGTCAGACTACAGAAAACTGTGAGACGTAACTGCTGTCCTCTTTCCTAAAACATTAATTTAAGCACAGTCTGAACTGGAACAGTAGCTCTGCCTTGAACAGTATGTAATGAGCAAACTAAAGTAAATCTGATAGTTTCTAAATGATATCTATGTTGTATTTACAGTTTATGCGGATGGTAGCATATGTTTAGATATTCTTCAGAATCGCTGGAGTCCAACATACGATGTTTCATCTATTTTAACTTCAATTCAGGTAACTTTACATCTGTTTTAGGAAGTAACTGTAGTGGTGTTAGTCTCTACTCCCAAATGCGGAGCTCGGTGATGTGGCTAGCAGGTATCTGCGTCAAGGGGGACTTCAAATACCTGTGAGCTAACCAGTAGCCTTTTAGATCAAATAAAGCTTAAGGTGCTGGCCTATGTAATTACTAATTTTGAGCTACAAAAGTGCCATTAGATACTTTTTACAGGAAAACTGTTACTGATTTGGATTCCTTTTTAACTGTTTTTAGTCAAGATAGCATATCAGATGTAGGAATTTGCCTATGTTTGAAACACCAGACTTTATCGTGAAGCCTTGCCCTGTGAAGTCCTCAGGGAGACAACACTGCTGAAACCTGCTTTACTTGGAATAAGTAAAAATGGCCTGGCACAGCAAAAATTTACGTTTTCTTTTCTCCTGTGTCATTGTTTTTATTTTTCTACAGGGAAGTTTTGTAGGAGGCATCTTAAGCCCCTCTTTAGTCCTGGATGACAGTAGTAGTGTAATTACCAAATAATCAGTTAGCATCAATTAGCAATACTGCTAACTGGCACAAATGACCATGTATCTGTTAGGTTTGTGAACCTAGAAGTGTACGCAGTGCTAATGCTTATGCAATATATAATTTGAGGTTCAGTAGTGTAATTGTGGGTGCCTAACCATGAGTTTAACTGTTGGGGTTTTTTTCTGTTGGGCTCTTATGAGTCGTGTCTGTCTGCTGAAACACATTTGATTTGAAAGTTTTAAGTTGATTTTTCCCTGATTTAAAATGTGTTGGTTTGTCTCACATTTTGTTTTCCCCTTTTTACAGTCTCTGCTTGATGAACCTAATCCAAACAGTCCAGCAAACAGTCAGGCGGCACAACTCTATCAGGAGAACAAACGCGAATATGAGAAAAGAGTTTCAGCTATTGTCGAACAAAGTTGGAATGATTCGTAACAGCTGCTTTGTTACTCTCCATCCTCATAATCATTATGTACAATTTAACACTCAATAGAAAGGCTACCAGAAATTTCAAGTGCCACAGTTCTAAGAATTTGCATAAAAACTCATTTGCAAATGGAATTAAGCCCTCCAGTTTAAGAAATTTAAAAGCTTGTGTATCTTGATTAACGTACTTTTTATTGCATGGTATGAACTAAGTTATTGCTACATAAATTTGTAATATATCCTGTTTGTATTTTTTTTCCAAGTGTATAATGTTGGTGTGGAGTTTTCATGGCAGAATATACACATTTTGTAAATCTGTACTTTTTCAAATATTGAATGCCTTATTTTTGAATTCTTTAGATTTTTAAATTGGAGACAAAGCACTTAAAGTTTTTATATATAAATATTTCATGTAAAACTGTTAAATACATAACCTTAGTGCAAGACATTCTCCTCTCACTCTGTATCTCTTTCAAAGGGCTCATTTTTAGTCCATTTTTCCTTTTGGTATGTGCTGATTATACCATGCACTTTACAAACAGAGAAGTTAATCCATGATGTAACTGTCTTCACTGGATGTCTCTGCTTCTGCACCAGAGCTTAACTTGATTCTGTGCCTCCTCAGTTGTATGAGGAAGAGGAGTATTGGTAGCTGCCAACTGATAAATGGGGAAACAGATGTAACTATTTTGCTGCAAGTCCCACTTTAAACCAGCAGCAGAGTTGCAAACAGGACCTGGATGACCAGGCTTGATGATAATGTGTTCTAATAACTTTTCTTTTTCAGGGAGATTGTATTTTACCAAGTTGTAAAATGTTGTCATCTAAATCTGTCCTATATTCACATACTGATACTGTAATATAGTTTTGAGTATCTTCTAATGATTAAAGAGGTGTCCCATTAGTTTCCCTTGGGGGTAGGGAAAAAATTAATTGCCAACAGAAGAAAACATGCCTGCAGATTTAATGGAGTTACTTTTTAAAACTTGGCTGTGTACTACGTGGTCTGGTCTCATGTCCGTATCACAGAGGTTCCACATCCTCTTATGTTGCCAGTTTTAAAGAAGTTTGGGTTTGTTCTTGTAAATGTTGATGTGGTAATTTCTTACTGTAGTCTGTAAACCAGGCTGGATGACTACAGTAAAGAATTAGGCCTTTTTTTTTTTTTTCTCCCAGCAGCGAAGCTGTACTCCCTTTGTCATAATTCAAACCAGCATTACGTATGTATTAAAACCCCCAAATCCCATCTCAAAATACAGCTCAGTGTTGCCTGAAAAGCAGTGGAAGTTTATTTCAGCTAGAAGAGAAAATGTCATTTATCAGCAATAGTAATTACCAAAAAGTTAGTCTCTGTTAACACAGTGAAACAGGGATATTAATTCACACTTCACATTCTGTAATTTATAGGAGCAGCACCATTCAGTTTAGAAACTGCAGTAAGAATACTAGTCAGACCATTCTGTGTCAGTAGCTTGTGGAGCAAAACTATTCTACCTTATATAAGAATTGTTAGAAAACCGTAGCTAGTGTGCAAAGGCTTAGAAACCATTGTGCAAAGTCATACTAAACTACAATCCTGACAAGTAAGTTTGCTTTCCTTGAGCCAGTGAATTTGTGTTTAAGAATTCTTCAATCTATGTATAATTATTAACAGAAGCCCCAAAGGATCCAGTTTGCCTTTTGACTATGGTGAAATTACAGCACCACCAGCAAAGTGGTGTTAGGTAGCTTAAAGCAGCATCAGTGCAAAGACTTTTGTTCACAAATATGATATGGAAAAGCTTCCTGTTTCTAAGAATGTCTGAACTTTGAAGATTTTTCTTAATTTTGCCTCCTGTTTCAGTGTTTATTTTTGTTCATTTGACATGTGTGTGAGATGAATTTGCCATTGGTTGGAGTCCATGTTAATTTGCTTATTCCTGAACAGCCAGTTTAGCTTAGTTACAGATTGATGAAACTCAGAAAATGTTTTTGTGTATCTGGGGTGGAAGCAGTGTACATCTGAGAAACATAACTGGAGCAGAAGGAGGTTTAACTAGCCATCAGCACGGCAAACTCGGAGTGCCTGTGCCCGGGCGCAACATATAGGCACAGGCACGCGTGTGAAGGCATGAGCATTCTCCATTGTAGGCAGAATTTGGAGCCTACAGTGAGTAGTTACAGTCCGGGTGGAAGATGTCCTGCCGTCCCACGGAGGAAGGTCATTATTGTGTTCCTGGTGTGTGGTGGGGCAGGACGTTCCCCAGTTTGACCGGATTTTGACGACTGCGGAATCGGGATGCGAACGTCAGGATGGCGAAAATCCAGGTTTTTGATGACGACCCGTGGGGAGGTGCTGGTACAGAGGAGCCGGCGTTCCGCGAGGTGGGAGTCCTCGAGTGCGCAGGAGACGGCGCAGCATCCGCCCGCGAGCGGCGAGGGCGAAGAAGGATCGGCAATTTCTGTGAGCCCTCCCAAAGGACGTGTGAAAAATACTCACCGGGTATGGGTTAAAACCCGTGAAAACGTGATAGAGAATTAATTTGATTACCAGGCCAAACGAGCCCGTTGCTTAGGGTGTGAAGGTACGCCATTCACCGCTCCGCCTGACTAACGCCTCGCTTTGCCCTTCCGGCTGGCTGACGCTGGCCGGCCTGGGCTCGGATTCCTCCTGAAACCTGTGTGAAAACATCACCGGGTGGTTCATTTTTATCGTTGATTGTTCGGGCTGGTGCCGTTGCCTTTGCTCTCCCCGGTCCCTGCCGCTCTCCTGAGACGCAGAGGTTGCCGGGGCCCCTCCGTCCCGCCTCCGCAGGCACCGGAAGGCCTCCTCGTATGCGGCCGCTCTGCCCCACGCCTCGTCTGCCCTGGAGGAGCGGAGGCGGGGCCCGCGCAGGCGCTCTGCGCGCAGCCGCGCCCGCGGCTGAGGGGAACCGCGGGCCGCGCCCGAGGCCTCCGCCATCCCCTCAGGGCCGCGGCCCCGCCGGTCGCCGGGACCCCGAGGGTGCCGAGACGCCGGGGGTGCCGGGACCCTGCAGGCCGCACCCGCGGGCGGCAAGGCCGTGGGGCTGTGCCGTCCTTCGTGCCTTAGCTGTGGGGCGGCCGTGCTCCCGCCCCCCGGGCCTGCCCTGTCAGTCAGGCCCGGGAGCGGTGGAAGGCGGCAAACGGCTGCGGTGCGAGGCCGAGGCGGTCTGGGGAAGCCCCAGGAAGTCCCCTGGTGTCGGATGAGCTGCTATAACCCATCCCGCCCGTGGCTGTCGGCAGCTCGGTGGCTGTTGAGAAACCCCCTGTGAAGGCGTCGCTTAGAAATGGGTCTGGGACAGCACAGGGTGGGTTTCACCGGTGCTGGCGTCGGTTTGGCACCTGGCTGTTGCAAATTAGGGGTAATCCACCCGTCCTTCAGGAGAGAGCGAGAATGCCCTTAACGCACGCAGTGCCCCTGGGCATCCCGAGAACTTTCTGTTGGCAAAATGATGGGTACGGAGCGTGGGTAATGGACAGCGTAAAAGCAGGTACTGCCATTTCCTTCTTTACGCTACACAGAACAGGAGTCCGACGAAATTTAAAGACCGAAGTGTTCAAGTATACTGATTTGCAAGAGCACCGTATAGTCACGATAAACTTTGTGGTACAGATAATTTCTTAACTGGTGTACTGGGATGCCTGATTTTTTAGTTAATTAATTAGGAAATGTAATACACTAAGCTTGCTAGGACGGTGGGATTAATTAAGGAAGTGCTGATGGGTACGCAGATTTTGGTTTTATATCTTCTCACGGGGCTTTGGTTCACTGATACTAAACAGTTCATAATCACTTCTTTTCCACGGAATTCCCTATAAACATCTCAAATCACTTTGGAGGCACTTTAAAATTACTCCTGGTGCTTTTGTGTTGTGTATGCATGTCATTCATCTGATTTTACAGATGGACAGGCGCAGGCATCCAGACCTGCAGTAGTTTTGTGTAGGTCAAGAGGAAGCTGGTGGCAGGGCTGTAGGTGGGAGCCGTTCATGGCGATTCCCCAGTCAGTTTCAAGTAGGAGAACACCTTCGCCTTCAGGTTTATTGTACTAATGTTATTCATAAGAAGCATCAAACACTACACTGCTGGTGCTACTTTCTTCAGATCTTGGTTCCCTGAAGATATCTCATCCAAATACAGTCCCAAGCCAAAACTACACAGGACTCAGATCTTCACAAATGTGATTAACTTCACTAGTGTGAGTCGTCCCATTGGGATTCTTCACCATAGTACAGATAAATGTGTGTAATTGCAGAATCGAGGCCTTAGGCTGTGAGAAGCAAAGACATCACAGCTTGAGGTGGTATATCTGTCGCTTCTTTGTGGGAGGTTTTGTATTAATAGTCAATTAATTCAACGTGTCAAACAAATAAAGCTTTAAATATTTAGAGATTAGGAGGTCCCTAATAAAAAATTTACAGGAAAAGAGGAAGATTCCCTGATCACTACGGTGGCATTCAGTTATTCAAAATAAAACAGGTAGGATAACACAGACAGATAGTTAAATACTTTGCGTTTAGCACGTCAAGATTCTGTGAGACCAGCTGCTGATGTATATAAAAATGCAGAGGAGAGGAAGAGCCTTCTCATCTGGCCAGGCTTTCCTACCTAGTGTTTTTATTTGAGCATTTTACTGTTTGTGGAAGCTGTCCCAGGCAAATACTATGCCTTATTTGTTTAGAGTTGTTTTTTGGAAGAAGAGAGATGTAATCAACAGACAATCTGCTGTAATGTGTGAGTTGGCAAGGCAGCGTTTCTCCACCTCTCCTTTTGATGGGGCTCCACGGCGCAGGAAAGAACGAGAGCCTGGTTGGACTGCAAGTGGGAAACGAGTGACCAGAGACTCCGGATGAACGGGCAGGCATGTGTTTGTGAGCAGCGCCAGCTCCAGCACTCTGTATAATTTGTTATTTAAGTCACTGGGTAAAACAATTATCTGGCCTTCTCCCCCCTGATTTCATTAATCTTTCTAATAGAAGCGCTTTGACAGAGTACAGAATACATGTGCCCCCCCTGTAGCATTGGGATATTCTGGAAGGGAAGAGCTATGGGTTCAAAATTCCTCAGACGAGGAATAAACTCAGGTCTTTGACTGTTGTGTAAGTGTAGGAAAATAGGATGGTGCCTCCTCCTCCCGCGTTTTGAACACACTGGCTTTGGTCAGAGAAGTGCAGGATTTAAGGCAGTCTCCTATACGGTATATGTCCTAGTGCCCAACTCCAGGCACCTGCCTGCTGCCCGTGCCAGCGATGGCTTGCGGATCCTTCTCAGGGCACCTGACTTCTTTAGAAGGTGTAACCTCAGATGTTGCACTAGTCACTGTTATAAACCTTGCTTGGATCTAGCCCTTGGGCCATATGAATGCCATGCAGCCAGAGTGGTGAGTGATTTAGGAGGCGTTCCTTTTTATTTCATAAAAGCTTTTGGGATAAAAGCAGTCCAAAACTAGGAGACCAAAGAAGAATTGTGTATTATTGTGCCCATGTGGACAGTTTTGTTGAACATGAGTCTTCTTCACAGTTAATCTCTAGAAATCGGTTTATATTAAAAGAAGAATGGTGTAAGAGGCAAAGGAAAAAGAAGCTAAATCTAAAAAAAAAAAATATATGTAGAATCAAAGAATAGAACCCATTAAAAACTCTCTGCTGTTCTGCTTTTGCTGTGCATTCAAAGGATAGAAGTTGTCATTTTAGAAAATAATATACCTTGGATCATGTGTATGTATGTACATAGGAGAGGAGAGGGCTTTTTGAGTTTATTATTTTAGAAACTTTAAATAATTAGGTAGCAGTATTGAAAACAAATGGGGCTTGGGGTTTAGGGTTTGGGGTTTGGGTGGGTTTTTTTTGCTTAACATTGTCATTGCACCTTGAGTTTGTCTCACATCCCAGCTACCATGAGCAGAGAACAAAAAATACGCAGAACTTTTTAGACTCTGTGATAATGACTGTAATTAGCATAACAAGCTATGGAAATTGCAATATTCCCTAAAGGTTTCTTGTCATTCTCCCATGTTTCTGCACTGAAAATAAAGATTTTTAAGACAGGGTATCTTCTGTGTTTGGTACTGTCCCACTAATGGTAATGTTCCAGCCTCCATGGCTGCCTGAATCCATTCTTAATGCTTGTGTCAGAGCTGTATTTCTGAGCTGGTCTGTGTGAAAGCTGTATCCTGCCAGAAAGTAAACATGCTACTCTTAAACAGTGTATGTTGTTCAGCATCCAAAATGAAGCCTTTTTCTTTATGATGTGGTCAAAGCACGTAGCGTGGGATTTTCTGAGCTAGCGAAAATGTTAGTAAAAGAAAGTGCATTTTAAAATCCCAGCATGTGAATGTTTTAATCAGGAATTCAGTGATGTCATAAAATAAATTATTTTTGCCCTTAAACATGTGCCAGGGCTGTGTCAAACTACAGTATAAAGGCAGTATTATGGTATGATGGCGCTGACTGATTTATTAGAGACCTTGCTGTAGAGGCTGTTAGCATTGAAGGTGGGTAGGCTTCGCTTACCCAAGCCTCCACCTGTAGCACAGGGTAATCAGTCCTCAACCCGTGTAACTGAAAAGATCTTGTGTTTCTTTCCTTGTTTTTCAATTTGGGTCGTTAACTGCCGTGTCTGATTCATTTCTAAGCTGAATAATTCTGACAGCTGCCAATTTGGTACACATACCAGAGGCTGAGCTGGGGAGCCGTGAAGCTGAAAAGGGTACTGCAGCCGGAGTAGAGGGTCTACCTGGCACCGCAACACCTCCGCACCCCTGGAGCTTGGGCACAAAGTGGAACCTAAATACATATTCATCAGGGAACTAGTTAGTCAAAGTAAGGTCATCCCAAGCATCTGAGACCCACGTTCAATTTTTTCCTAGATAAACCTTTGCTTACAAATCAGTGAACACTTCCACGTTCTTTTCAAAGCCGAGTTGAACTTTGAACTGCTCGGATTCAGCGTCAGATTATTAATAACACTGTTCATTATCATCACCACTTATGTATTATTTATATTTGTGTTCATTCTGAAGTTTATTTGGATGTGAAGAGAAGATTATGGGTTCAGGGTTTTGTCCAGAATTCTGCCACACAAGTGCAATGTCCAGGAAATGCAAATATTGTTATTTTTATTACTTCACGTTATATGGGAGTAGAAGGATTTAGTTCTGAAATACAGTACTTCACACAGACTGAGAGGGAAATTGTCTTCAATGACCGACCAAAACCGAGAAGAAGGCAGAAATGCCATCTCTTTTGAATTAATTATGAACCACACAGCTCTTGCTTTTATCTGTTTACACATTATTGCCCTTGTGATGTGCTGGTGAGAGATTTCCTTTCACTGTCTGGTCCAAACGTATGTTAAGTCCAATTTCATTAAAAAGGCTGCTCACTTTCCTTGTTGAAAGGGTCATTGTGTTAGTTATTACAGTGTTTTCTTTGTGCTCGCTTTCCCCAAATTCCAGTAACTATTTTGTAGAAAAGTTTGAAAGTGAACTTTTGATGCCTGTGAAAGCTGCTTCATTGACTTTATTGACTGCAGAGCCTGAAGTTCTTTATCCGCAGAGATCTTTAAAGGGACACTAAAAAGTTTCAGCCAAAGCTTATAGAATTTGGTACTTATAGTTAAGTATTATAGACCCAATGCTGTTCCCATGGAGACCTAAAGGAATTTTTCCATTGAATTAAGTGGTAGCAAAGCATACCCTTTATTAAGTGGGAAAGGGAGTAGACTGGAGAACTCAATTTGTTGTTCCTAGTTTTGTTTGTGTGCTTGCTCTTCTGTATAAAGAAATAAACCGGGAGAAGTTACAGGTCTTTGCATTGCGATTCATCTGCTTCAAGCTTGTTGTGTTTGTAGATAAGGGGGTGTGTGTGGTTGCAGTGGGATAACCCACGAGGCAAAGGCAGATCTCTCCTTGTTTCACTCATTGCTGGTGTCTTTCCCTGGAAACCGGGATGTGAGGAGAGCGTTTCAGTCTCCCACATCTCCTGCTTGGGAGAGGTCAGCGGTGGTGCGACTGGGTGCTGTTAGCAGGTAGTGTTAGTGCCTCCCTATCGCCGGTTGTGTGCCAGCTATTCTTGAGGGCACCCTTTAATGTAAATTTGTTAAACCACTAACTTGTTAGCAGTGACATTCCAATGATTTACTAATACACAAAGAAATCCCAAGTAATACTCACATTTAGAAAGAGTTTTGCCATTCTGGAAGTTTGCGATATTGCTCAAGGGGTTGTTGGAAGCTGCTGGTGAGCCCTGCTCCAGCCACGGCTTCCAGTGGGGGCTCTGCCATAGGCATATGGCCGGATCCTGCAGCTCTTGTATACGAAGATCCTTAGTAATTTACAGAAAAAAAGAGAAAATCGAGGCCTCAAATTGTACAATATGGTGCTGAAAATTGTTTTTGGTTGAAGCTGTGTCATGAAGTCCTTGGCTACCGAAGTCAACAGATTTATGATTGATTTAAATGGAGTGAGGATTTTGTCTATAATGAAGTCCTTTCATTTTGGCTTACTGAGATTTCTCTTGTTCTTTCTTAGTGCCTTATGACACATTCACTCCATCCTTGCCTCAAACAAAGAGAAATTATACTATCATGGTCTCCCTTTAAATATTTTCTATTTGAGGGCCTACTGAAAAGACTCCAGAGGCAAATTCTTGGTTTAGAAGTTGCTATTTATGTCTAGACACATCTGAATGTCGTTATGCTTTGAATGTTCTGGATTGCTTGCCATTTTCTTTGTAAAGACGTATGAGTCTAGAGAGAGAGTGCTTTATTTTAAATGAACTTGAAATAAGCGTTAACCAGCTCAGGCTTCTACTTGTGGCAACTGGCTCCCTTGATAAAAATACATAACAAAATAAGCAACACCACAAGTAAAATTCTTATTTATTGGTGTTTTAAAGCAGAGTGGAAACAACTTCTCAATGTATGACATTGGATTCTGTTGGCATATTAGTATTTGAATTATTATAGTGTCTCAGACTCCTGGTCATGGCCAGGAGCCTACATGCTATGGGCTCTACAGAAACAAAACCGGTGCGTTGTCTTTATTCCAAAGGGCTTTCGGCCCGAGTATAAGGCAGGTAATGACAGGGAACAGAGTCAGGCACAGAAGGAAAGAAAATAACAAAATAATAATTACTGCCAAGAAAGCTAGTGGTCTCACTATTGCTAATCAACTATCAAACACTGTAATAAATAAATAAATAGACAAGTTTGGCAATTTATACATGTCATTAAAAAATATAATTACAGAGTTATGCGCACCTGAAGTAAGAAGCCAAATTGTCCTCAGTGGGTGCATCTCAGCTCCAAAACCAGGTTATACAATACGGTTTTCACAGACCAGGTGATCTCCACCTCTGTTTTTCTGTAGTTCTATATTTCTAAAAGGATTCTTCAAAGTATTCTTAAGTACTCCAAGTTAAATTGCTGCTTGTTTTTGTTCTTTCCCACAAACTGTATTTGCTTACCAAGCAGGTAGGAGTTACGGAGGTTCAACACGAAAAGCAGCCTAGCTCTCATGCTGGCTCTCTAGCTCTACTGAGGCACATGCACTTAAAGAGGGATGGACTCACAACTCTTGTAATTATGCCTTCCTCGTGGTTTTGTAGGTATTAATATCACAGCAATTCTGCGTGGGTTAACAAATACGGAATTTTCTAGTATTTTTATTTCATGAGAAACAGATCCTCTGGGTCAATCACGAGACTTCTTGTTTCTGAATTCGGCATGGGCAGGGCAGGACTTATGGCAATATTAATTGGTGAAATGCTGGGCATGTACAGGTACAAATCTTAAAATCTGCCCTGGATCTCAAGGGTGGGAGTGCCCAGACATTGAATGTATGGTATGTGCCAGCTAGCTATGGCATCAAGACTAGCTGTGAGCACTCAGCTTGAATGGAAAGTTTGGGCAGCATCTTCGGGGACATTTCATCCCTAAACCTGGTAAAACAGAGGTCAGGTTTATGCAGGAGAAGAGTGAGACTCTTTGGTTTTAAATCACTTTAAAGAATGTCATTAAATCTCTGTATATTGGTTTAACCAACTTAATTGTCTTACTGCTGACTGCATGCTGGTTTGCATTCATTTTTAAAGGACGAAGAAAATATTTCAAATGAATGATCAAGAGAATATTTTACTCTTTTCACATTCAGAGTATGGAGTCTATGAAACATTTATTCAGGAAATGAACTATTAGGGCCTGACAGATCTCTCTAGCGTCACTGAGTAAGCAGGTTATCTGGAGATTTCTAGTGCAAACAATCCAGTGAATGAATCCAGTTTGATGAATACGTGAGTAATACCATTATAGGAGTTTGAAAGCTAGATTAGATTGGTAGTGAAGTTACAGTTATTTCAGCAATAATTATAAAGTCTGAAAATTAACAGTCTATTACAATGAGAAACATGTTTTTTTCATCAGTGTGTTTCTTAAGCAAAGAATAACAGAGCATTTTGCTTTACGGTGTAAATAATAATAATTTTGTTGAGCAGGGGGCTGGGTGTCATGGAAAGAGATTGATACCTGGTAGCTTAGGTTGTAGGGAATTTTGCAAGAGGATCAGTGAAATGTTGCAGTCCTACATGGTCACAGCTTTGTGTTTGTCATTGTTTTTGTGTATGACATTTGTCTGGGATTTGACACTTTATTTTGCCCCAGTGTTGTCGTCAAAACGATGCAGACCCTCTCTGTTAACTTAAGTGGTTCGGAGCTCTGAGACCTTAAATTGTAATTACATTGCTTCAAATGTCAGGTCCTTCAACAGCATATCACTGCTGGTGATAGAAACCTAAGCAGCTTAGGTGATATAAACCTAAGTAGATTAATAGCTTCACGATGCCATATAATGTATGGGGAATCTCCCTGCCCAGGGAATCTGATAGGGGAGATCTGAGTCACGGTGACAGCTTCAACAAACAGGCAGGCGGTGAAGTAAGGGTGTGTGATGAGCTCAGAGGAGGTGAGTTGATGATTTGCTATTTATAGATGCACGAAGAGGCTCAGAGACAGGAACTCCAGGCAGGGCTGCTCTTTGGTTTGCGATGAAAACCATTCCTCGTTAGAGCAGCAAGCGAAATACAATTTGTAGCTGGCATAGTCTCAGAGTGCCCTGATTGTATGAGCACGTGGACATGCCACAGACGCAGCTTTTGATGAGAGTCTGAAATACAGCACATTTTAGCAATACAGACACTGCTGAATTTTATTTCTGTTCCTTGGTGAGCGTGTTTTGTTTTTACAGAGAAAGAATGAAATGATGCTGTGTATGCTTTACACCACGAGCAGTCTTCTCTCATTATGACAGGGTATAATTCAGGAATTAATTTGGTCCAGTTTGTTTACTGGAAGATTCTCTCTCTTGTCAACCAATCCTGGAAACTAGAGTTATAGGACTTAAATAAGGTAACCTTCTCTTCATAAGAGACATTGATGATTACAAAATCCAGTTGCATCTAACTCATCACCATCAGCTTGAGTTAAAAACAAAGAGATTGTGTTTGTTTCAGTTATTTGGTAAAGGGGTGTCATATTTTAGCTATTTCCTAAAAAAAAAAAAAAGGGGGGGACTCCAGAGCTCAGACAGCCAGTTAGAAACCTCACAATCATTACTTGGAGACCTCCGTAAAATGAGTCCATGGGCTGTAGCTGAAAGATGGCTGTACAAGAAACCTGCCTACTGCAGCTGGAAACCTTAATGTAGGGTTCAACGATGGAATTAGCAGTTGAAAGTGTACCAGTGTGTGCATCCGAGAAGCTGTCTGTCCGAGGCGGTGCGGGGCTGCGGTGGTTGGTGGTCGGTGGTGGGAGGCCGCTGCTGGGAAGGTGCGAGCTCTTCCAGGAGACTCATCCCGTCCAGTTTGTGCCAGAACAGGGAACAGTGCCATCGCCTGTGCTTTCCGCTGTTAGCTGGTCCCTAGCATGGTTTCAGCTGGGATCAGCACTGTCCCAGACCATTCTTGTCTTAAACAGGGCTTAAGAGTTAGTTTGGGCCATTTTCAGTGGGTGGTTTGGACATGCCACTCTGCTCTGAAGAGGGGGAGGCTTTAATAATAGGGATGATAGTCCCAATGCCAGGAAAGGCTCCAGCATGTTCAGTTCGGTTGGAGAGACATACCCTTTTTTCTTGATAAAAGAAAAAATTCCAGTTAGAAGAAGCTATAAAACAACAGACATTATAATCCTACACGTAGCCTGAAAGTTTCATTATAAACCATTTTCTCAATAAGGTATTTTCTGCTGCAAGAAAAACCACATTTCTATGCCTAAGTGACTGAATGTAGCTCTGCCTCTGGCTTAGACCCATGCGTCCATCAAAGTCAAGGATCAATGTCATGCTTGTTTCATAGATGCTGAATCGAGTGCTTAGGGCCCAGGTCTGAGAGTCTGCGTTCTCTTAAATCCTTATGAGCTCAATGAGCATGGACGGAGCTCATCACCTCGGAGGATCAGGCAGATATTGAAGCCAGGGAAGCCTCGCTGAAGTCCATGTCACATGCTTAAAAAGGTCAGTCACATATTTACAAAAGCCCGTCAGAGCTGAATTGCACCCTGATTGAGATTATACTGGAAGCAAGACATGTGATTGTGCTGATGTTTACATTATTTCCCGAGAAGGTAAAATTCAGGCATTTATTTTTGATGGTTCTGCACAGCGCAGAACTGTGCAATTTGTATTCAACTGCTGCATATTGAGGCTGGTCATCGGTCTTATAAATGGTAGATAGGAGGAATTGCTATAGCAGAGAAATATTTCCTCTGTTTTAGGATGGATTTTAACCGTAGCCCTCTGACTCCTGATAACCAAAGCAAGAGTTATGTGTCTGGCATTCTCTGCCCCACACGCCCGGTTATTTATTCCGCGATGTGCAGGAAGGAAGGAGACGTGCGCAATCTCCATTCTTGTTATGAGGAATTGTGCACCTAATTCTCTGTGCATTGTACTGAAAATGAACTAGTAAGATGTGTTCTGCATCAGCAAAAAGGCTCCCTTATTCAGCTGGAATGAGAACATGCACGCTATAACTTGGGAGTAAAGAAAATTGCTGTAAACGATTTCTTTAAACAGAGTCTGTTGGGTTTTTCCTTAAATTTTTGCTGAGAGTGAAGATTCTGCAGGGTTTTTTTCTCCTTTTTCCTACCCAATTGCTAACCTTTCAGTTGCATGCGTTTCTGCTGCTTCTAGCACTTTTCATTCTGATGGCAGTTTTTCATCTCTTCACTAGCTTATGGCTAAAACAGTCCTTGTAACAGGAATTTCAGTTACTTACTCTCCAGAATAATTATTTCCATGTATTCCCACTCTGGTCCTGGGGGAAAGGGCTTCCTCGTGTCTTGTCTTGATGGATCCATCCTCCCAATCCTTCTCTTTTGGGCAAATGTCTTCTCTGCAGGTGTCAACACCAGGTGACAGCACCTTTCTGAGATATATTTTCAAGTCATTCTTATCTAATACATTGCCTAAACTTATGAGGACTTATTATTAGGACTGAAATTTTCCTGGTTGGCTACTCAACTAATAAAAACGCATTGGTCTACACGTGCGTAATTGTGGTAATGCGTATAATTCTGTGACTTATTCTGTCTGAAAACTTTGCAAAACGCTTCACAGAAGTGCCGTGAAGTACTGTTAATCACAGCGCAGAGACTCGAAACAAGCGCAGGGAACGGAGCGGGTTCTTCTCGCACTGTTACTCAACAAGTCACTAAAATAACCAGGAAAACACATCCAAACTGGGATCTCCTCAACCATCGTTCTTTGTGTTAGCCACTACCTAGATCCTAGATGTTTTTTCTGTAGCAAAAGATACAGTACAAAATCAGAGCTCAGAGTTTTTTACTGAAGCAAAGTCATTTGTATGCTGTGTGATTTTATAAAAGCATAGACTTCTGCTTTTTACAGTACCCGGAGCTTTTAAAATGACTTTTATCTATGAATCTGAAGGATTCTGAATCTGACAGATGTTAATTAATGAAAAAATCCCTGAAATTAGCAAAAGAGTAGCTGCTTATCCGCTCCATCCGTGCAACAGCTGAACACCCTCCTGTACATTCTTTTTTCCTACCAATGCTACATCCCATCAGAAGTCAAGGTGCGGTGTATGAGGCAAAGGTAAAACCATTGCGGTTTTGTACAGACAGATGTCAGGGTACAGCACGAGCATATTCACACCAGCTGTGCAGCCATATACCAGGGAGAGGACCACCGTTTCGAGCACAAATGAGGCGCTGCAGGGACGGCAGAGGATTCCTCTGCAGCCAGAGACAGAGCTCCCCGTGCTGGTGCCTCGCTGTGTTGTCCTCACCGACACATCGCAGCCATCATCTACAGGAGAGAGCCGCCTCGCTACAACTAATCTCTAAATTTAAATCAATACAAGTAATACCAATTTTTCCTGGCTTGGTTGGGAACGCGTTTGACTAACCCATAATAAGCTACTTTATATGGAAATAAGTGTCCACACAGTCCTCGCTCCAGTCGAACTGTATTGGTTTATGGATTCGTGTTAAATTCTGCAACAATACAACTTTCTACTGCAGCAAAGTCCTTGGAGACTCATCAGCTCCCTATGGCATCAAGGCATGGAAATATAAAGTGAAGGTTTAGGACATTTCAACTGTATCAAAGTTATGAATTCTGCCTGAATTCATGAAGCTGCTGTATTATTTAATGCCTCGCTGTATAAAGACTCGGAGGTTTGTTTCAAAATTTATGTTGCCTGCTTCAGACCTGAGCTTAAAGATTTGTGAGAAGAGCAGCCCAGTGTCATTTATTGTAATAATCTGCTGGAAGGAGGCAAGGCTGCTGACCTGGGTGAAAGCAGAGGAAATCTGGTCTCTGCAAGTGACTGACAGCAGGGGAAAACCCCCAGCGGTAAAGGCAAACGTGTATTTAAGTGCTGTGAAGAGGGGACGTATCTGGCGATGGGAGGAGTGGTACAAACACGCCGTGGGCAGGAATCGTAAAGCAACCCGTGACCAGGGAGCTCAGAAGGCGTGTGACAGAATTAAAGCAGAAGCCAAGTGATGGGGTGAGTTCTGAAGGGCTTGGAATTGCCTGGAGATATTTAGTACGCCACTTACATCTGTGTGTACGCTCAGCCTGTGGGTGAGTAAGTGCATTGTGATCCTTTTAGCCGTTCCTCTGAAAGCCCTGTGCCGGTTCAGGCATTGTTCCTCAAGGGTTAAACTATAAACTGAAGTACCCTCAAGTGCAGATCTCAAGTGAGGGTGGTTTTGAGTATCCAGCAGTCTGACAGCAGCTGGAATGCAGAGTCTCGTTCCTGAGCAGTAATACCAGAGCCCGCGCACAGAAACGGTGGTTGGTGTCTGCAGAGACCCTTTCACAGCAGCTCCTTGGTTTTATGTAGGTCGTAAGCCCTCCGGTATTGATTGGAGAGGTTTCGAGGGTACTAACCTGCGTAAAAGAAAAAGTGGTCTTTAAATACTAAATGAAAAAGCCACTTAGAGTGTCACCAGTGTGAGGATTTTCTGCTTGCTGGGAGCAGCATCTCGGTGCTCACGGGCTGTAGAGCTACTCGAGGAATGAACCGTGATGTGATGTGCAGTTCTTGTGTTTCTTCCTGTGCGTGAACATCCACAAACCAAATAGTGAGACCAGTTCAGAGCTTCTAAATTCTACCAAAATCCCTTTGCCTGGTGTTTTGCACTGGCCGGGTATTGCTGGCAATAGGCACGGGACCAGAGCAGATATGAGAAGTAACCGTGTGAAGCCAGGAGGAGGATGTCCCAAAAGCAGATGCCTCCTTTGGCCATTTCCAACCGATAACCATTGTGTAAGACTTAGCAGCTGTCGGTTTTGTGACTAACTTCTTGCCTTCGCGTGAGGAAGGGCGAGCTGTCGTCTTCTCCCTGGGGATTAGTCCCAGACAAGGCTTTTTGTGACTATTATGAAGACACTATATCGGCAGCGTTGGGTCTCCCGTGAAACAGCAAAGTGACCTTGAGTAAAACCGTGGATGGGAGACAAAGAGAGCTCTTCCATACAGCTCTGACTGCATCTCCTGCAGGCATGAATTAAACACCAAGTCAACCTTTTCTTCCTCGTGCAGGGGCCGGGGAAGTAAAGCGCAGCCGTGATGATGCTTTATGTCGGGACCATCACACGTCAATAAGATACCAATATAGAAGTATCTGTAAAAGCTGGCTATCAGGTTATATTCCATGAAAGGATGTTTTTCCTTTACCCTCTGGGATTTACAGTGGGGTTTTACACCTCTAGGCTGGAGAATGGATGTTTGTGTGACCCTATTCACCAGCGTATCCACGCACATTGACCAGCTTGCTTTATTTTTGGCCACCTTGTGAGTTTTTTTTGTCTTTGGTCTGGTGACTCTGCCCTGCAAAGGAAGTATATTTGGGGAGGTACCTATATGTTGCAGTCTTTTCATCACGTTTACTTTCCCTCGTACAGGATATTTAACCGCTACTGCTGGAATGATTCTACAGTTGCTGTTCATTACTAATTATTAAACCTCCAATACAAATAAAGTACTCTCTTCTTCGCAACCCTGGGGATAAATTTTAGCGTATTAGATTTATTTTACTTTTTCGAAACCAGTGTAGAGCTAAACTTTCTGTGTTACCCCTGGATTTTCATACTGCAGACTTGGTCAGTCAAGCGTGCAAAAATCTGGTGAAATAAACCCTAGGGACCAGGTTTGAAATGTGCCTTTCACTGTCCTGAATTCTCTTCTGCTCAAAGTGGTTGCCCAAACTCAGCACACAAGGCTTAATAATAATTAATTACTCTAAGCCAGATAATAAAAAAAGTGGTATGGACAGACTCCATGTAAGCATACCATTTAAAAGCATTAAATTTATTTTCTTGTGGTGCAAACCATCAGTAATCAAATTTCCATTACCCAGTGGTGGGTGTGAACAGACAAGAAAAATACTGAGTCAACAGAATACCAATTAGAGATCTGCTTTAAATATGGCAAAGTAAGGAGATATTTTCCCAAGAGGCTGGTCTTCTAATGAGTAAGCATGACTCTAAGTCCTTTACTTTTTTTTTTTTCCCCTCTTGAGAAACACCCTCTACTTCTGGGTGTGTGAGGAGATACACCAAAGAAAAGGGATCTGTTCACAGCCCGTAGCAAGTATTTGGCAAGGACAAAAATAGTGAAACCAACTTCTCTTAAGTGTCTTCTGCAGAGAGGACGAAAAGCGGTTTGCTTTGTAAATTAGTCTAGTCAATCTTGCTCTGGAATTGCTCTAGAAAACATGGAGAAGCTTAAAAGTATGATGGGACTGTCTACCAGACGTGATTCTTTGTGCTGGATTTATGGCACAAGACTGTTTCTTCCATTTCTTCTGGTTTGGAGACACTGCTCGGCTTTGGGTGGTTATCGGTGCTGGGTGATGCTATCAGAGGCTATGGAACCGCAACCGTTCCGTGGGAAAACATGAGCAGCAGCAGCCATCCTAGCTGCTGGGGAGGAGGCTCGTTTAGGTTTGGTCCTGGAGACGAGGGAATTGGGAGGGAGGAGTACTTCTTCTGACTTCATTACAGTCTTCATGCCTTTCACAACCATGTAGCTTTTCTGGTCTTTTTGCCTCAAAACTGTACGTCTTAGCTACATCACACATGAGCTGTGAGTTTTAATTAATATTAATAAAGCCCATGATGTAAAATTAGCCATAGACAGGAGATTCTTTAAAAGGTGAAATCATAATAGTCATGATCAGAGTGTCTGTGTTGCTTGGAAACTGAGAGCTGTCCTGGTCTGCTCCTCAATATTTGCCTTTCATTACAGTTATTTCCCCCCTACTGGTGGAAAAGGAGTTTTAAAAGAGAGAAATGAATCCATTGACAGCGATGACTACAAAGAAAAGTCTTTTTCTGAGCTTTATTTTTTTGCAGTTGCGTCTTGGGTCTGGCAGGTGAAAGCCACGCAGAGATTTGTTAGCAATGCTGTCCTGCAAGAGCCAGAAGCAAGAGCCAGCAGCACAGGCGGGTGTAGAGCCTGATGCTTGTTTGTTTGCTTGTTTGTTTTGGGAGTATCTTTCGGATGATCCTCATTACTCATTTTTCCAGTCTGTCTTCAGAAATTTTGGGACTGGTTCCCAATCAGACGACGTATCTGCCAACCCATCCGGTTCCCAGCATAGACTTTGGCCGTTAATCTGCGAACACGTGCTTCAGCCATTTCAATAGCTGTAGCTATGCCACCAGCTTCTAGGTACCGCCTTCAGATAAAGCAACTACATACTCTTGAAAAACCTGCAGCAAAAGTACACAAGCTTAAAAATAACCACATGAGTGGCATATTCAGCTAATCAGCAGTTCCGATTGTCTCGGCGTTTCTGCGCACAAATCAGTTGTATTTAGGAGGCTAAAGTAGGTAGTCACCACTGGAGCCTGATTACATATTTTAAAAGTGCTGCCTGATTAGATTAAACTTGGTGCTGTTTATGGCTGATTTGGAGTAAATGGGAAAAATCAGAGATGGGATCCAGACACGTAAGCTGATCCAGATTTTGAGAATGAAAAATTCAGGACTCGGACCCAGACCTAGATCCAAGTTTTTTACCGAGGCCCTGTCTTCAGAGTGGACTGATTCAAAATCCTGCAAAGAAAGGCTTGGGGTTGTTCCCCTGTAGGAAACTTGTATTTGCTTAGCAATAACTGACTTAATTCTTAAGAACTCTTGAAGGCTTGCGTCCTCGGCACTGAGTTCACTTTAAACAAAGATAAAATGCTAAAACGCCGTGCGGTTTACTTACACACAGAAATATGCATCAGAAGATATTTCGTCAGTTCCTATAGTTTGCAATCCAACATCTTTGCAGGTTAGCACATGTATTCTGTTTCAGGCTTTTGATTAATTACATAGTACCAAAACCATACATATTTATAGCTTGCAGAATTAGATAAATTCTCCAGATGTGGCTTCCTTTTAGTTAAATCGAGATGAATGGAGATCAGAGCCTTTGATCTTTAGCCTGACTGAAACCTGCTGCTGACATAAGCCTCTAGAAAATGATGCAGCGAGGGGAACTGGCCACTCTCAACTTTGGTACAGAAGCATCTCGGACAAAACCTATGGGAAGAAACTTTGTGGAGGATATTTCTATACACACCATTGAGTCTCTACTCCTGAAAGTAGAAGGCAGTTTTCAATGAACCTTTTACTCTTAAACAACATATTTAAATAGATTGATTTTATGTTCCAGCTCAGAAATGATTTAAGACTTTTCAGTGCATGCGTATCCTCTGCGATACACAGAACTGGCAGAAAATGTCATCGTGAGCTAGTTTATAGCCTCAATTAAGGCTATTTCCATCGCTCCAGATGTGTAAAGCAGACTTATAGCTGAGTTCCTGGTATAGTGAAATCCCTGATGCATCCTCGGATCAGCACTGCCAGCTCAATGATATCTTCTTCATGACCCTTGGAAAAAATGATGAATAGCCAGGGAGCTGCAAATTCAGACTGAATTCTGGCAACATGAACACTTTGTACAAGTCTTAGCCAGTTAGGCAGATAGCACAGTCTGGAAACTCTTATCTCGTACCACAGGCTATTCTAGCAGCCGCAGCTGCAAAGCAATGCAAAGTGCTGCGTGGCCACTTCTGCCTATCTCTGTAGCTTCGTAAGCCCCACAGCACGGCCATAAACCCGCGCGGCTCTTTGGGTGATAGTGCCAAGAGAGTTCCGACTCCCATGGCCAAGACTGTTTCATGAGCTGTTTTCTATAAATGAAGCTGATACTTCAAAAAAAACCCCCACCAAACCCACAACCAAAACCACCCCAAACAAACAAACAAAAAACCCCAACCACAAAAAAACCCAACAACCCCCCCCCAACTTTAGATTCAGACTTGCCAACATCAGAAGAAAAAAAAAATTAATTAAGGCCACTACAGTATAGATGACCCACAGCAACCTGGAGAAGGGCTGAAAAACTAGGAGAAAAGGGCTATTAATAAAGAAGTAACAAGGAGAACGGGCTGCTTGCCCATCAAATACAGTAGGCTGAGTCTGCTACAGAGCCAGGAAGGTCAGATGGTTGATGCCTGTTGTCAGTGATAGAGGAATCATCCAAAAACCAAAGCAACGGTCAGGGGAGGTTGAGGCTGTTAAAGGATGCCACCAACTCCTCTAAGAGCCACCTCCAAGACTTTTAGACAATTTTTGGATAGGGAAGATGAGCAAAAGAATTAGAGGGGAGGCTCTTGGACATCTTATCCTTTCAGGAGCTGGAAATATGAAGGTAGAAGACAGCTTGGTGGCACTGCCAATGAGACGATAGCTTTCATGGTCCTTGGAAAGGGAGATTGGCCTTCAGAATTCTTGCCTAAACTCAGAACTGACAGAGTTTCATTGGAGAGAAAAGGCAGAAATGCGCTATCCCAGTGCAGAAAGAGTATAGGAAATGCCATTGATTTACTAAATCATAAATTCTTTACCGACCACAGAGGAAAGAACTATAATTTGTAAGATTACTGAAGATGATCATAAAGGAATAGCTCAAATACATAAGGGAATAGTTAAAACGGAAAAGGTAGAAAACCAAATGCAGCCAGCAAGAGATACCAGGGATAACAAGAAATCATTATTAAGCCCATTAATAACGGGAAGAAGAGCAAATGAAAGATCTGTCCATTATTTTGTAGAGAGGTAAAGCTCCTTGATCAATGAAAATAAGAAGAATGAATGCCTTTTTTCACCAGTCTTCAGTAAAAAGTAAATGGTGAATAAGCATTTACCACAATTAATACTAACGAAAAGAAATATTTCAGCATAGATTAGGGGAAAACCAGGTTACAGAATACTTAGATAAGTTAGAGGGTTTTAAATTGGCTGGGGCTGACTTAATCCTGCAGTACTTGAAGAACTGGCTTTAGTAATCTCAGAACTATTAATGGTATCTCTGAATTCATGGATGGGCTGGGGTGATACCAGAAGACTGATGTATTGCTTATCTTTGAAAGGTGGGAGAGGTGAGAGGAAAAAAGAGCAGGAGAACTGTATAACAGTCAGCTTACCCTCAAAATCCAGAAAAATGCTGGAGCAAATAATCACGTACCTGGAAAATAATAAGATGAGCAATAGCCAATACAGATTTGTCAAGAACAAATCGTGTTAAAGTACTCACATTTCATTTTAAATAGTAACGGGCCATGTGGATAGAAGA
Organism: Astur gentilis; assembly: GCF_929443795.1. NCBI lineage: Eukaryota > Metazoa > Chordata > Aves > Accipitriformes > Accipitridae > Astur > Astur gentilis. The sequence goes on along the minus strand of NC_064905.1, from coordinate 19,808,702 downwards.
AAACCAGATGTTAAATATATTGACCTCAGTAAGGCTTTTGACACTGATGATACTTACGTTGCTTTTCACCCCTTGTAGCTTTTCCCTTTCTTTTATAATTTCTTTTAAAAATGATCTAGAGGAAAATGAAAATCTAATATGAACCGACTTATAACATCCTTCTAAGCTTAATGATCCAATATAATGTATAAAACAGAGGATAAACATCGGGATTTGTGCAAGGTGCCAGGGCAAGCTTCTTCATACCTCTCAAGCACTGATATGGGGGTTTACATCCCCTCTTGGGTGTCGAGGTGTTTGTGTCTTTACCATCAGCGAATACGAGGAAAGGTGAGAAGAATAAGATCTCTTCCCGTTGCAGACTCACGAGGGCAGAGCAATGTTAAGGTCTTATTTTCCCCATCCAACTCAGCCTTGCAGAAGTGCTGACCCGGACACCTACACTCAGAGCAGCCTCTCCAGAGGTTTCTGCCGCTCCTTGCTGCAGCTGCTCGGTGCTGAGTCAGCACATTGCCCTGCCAGGACAGCCTTGCCCTGTAACCTCTTCCCTGCCCGGTCCTGCTGCCTGGATGATAAGACCTTGTTGCAGGCAGCTGCTCACGCTCCAGCCTTTCCCCCGCCGGACTCACTGGGCTCGGTCCTGCGAGCGGGGTTGCGGCAGCGGGGTGAATCCGGAGCTTTGCATTTAATAAACTTTCCTGGAGAGCACGGCGCAACTGTTCCCGAGGAGGTGACCACCCTCAGCGGTCACCACCTTCGCGTTTAACCGTTCAGCTGTCTGGGAGAAAGGAGTTAACGGAAAGAAATGAAGACGTGATGTTACCTATGTAATAATATTTCACCGTTGTATGGTAATTTTCATCTCGGTGTGGCCAGAAAGGACAGCATCACCAGCATTCTGCGGCGGAGGGCGGCTGGTTTGCAATGTGCTACAAAGCAAATGGAGAAATTATTTGGTCAGAGGAAAGACATCCCAGGAGCCTTTCGTACTTGGGTGTTCTCAAAGAATTCCCAGGTGGAGTTCATCTCACCTGAGACGGAGATGGTGCTGGAGAGCCCGGCGTGGGACGGTTCATTCCCTCTCAAGCTACGTGTGTCCGATGGGTGCCTGGGCTGGGCTCTCTTCTTCTCCAGCGGCTGTTGGCCAACGAGCGCCTGGACAGCTGAAGGTGAGGAAGGTGAATCCCATAAGTGAATATCCAGGAATTCAGTTTATCTCTACTGGTGGGACGATCAATGGGGATTTAAGGTAGCTGGCTTGGCTGAAGATAAGGCGAATGTCAGAAGAATTCTTTCCTGGCTCGGCTTAGGTTAGGATGCTAAAAATGAGTTAATTTCGTCGCAAGCTGGTAAAGAAATATTAATTGGTGGGGATAATGCATTCAAGTTAAAACGCTGCATTTGGAGCCACATTCATATCTTCTCTCTGTAAGACGCTGCAAGCAATTGTCCAAATTTTGGCCATTCGGGTACTGGACTTTAAATGTAGTCAGTTTGCAATATATGACCCTTTTTTTTAAAGGGTCAGGTTTATTTGTCTCAGTTATGAAACATTATTCTGTTACCAAAATAATGTAGGCTATAGGTTGATCTGCTACCAAAGTATGCCATTAACTGTACTTGCACCTTGTACTTCTTCAGATATTTACAGTACAGCCTTTCTTATGTCTGATTTCTTTGTTGAATGTTCTGGAGTGGTAGTTTCACTGCGACACACAACTGAGAGATTCACCGTAACTCAGTGAGGCTGGTAGAGCTGGTGGGGATTAACGGGCAGATCTCACTGCGCCCATTGGAAAGGCGGTGAAAAGCATTAACGCAAAATGCAAAATGTAGCAGAAGACTGCAACTTAAAGATCATTTTCATTTGCCTCTGTTGCTCCTTAAGCAGCCAAAGGTGTAATATTTTGAACAAAATATCTTATGTAATGTATTACCTTTTTATTTGCATATGATGTAAGTGCAGTTGTACTTATGAGAACAAAGATGTGGGACTGTTGGATTATGCCCCTTTACTCGTCTCAGAAAACTGTGAAAAGTCTCACTCCCGCTTCGCTACCTCTGCACATCAGCAGTGTTGTAACACTCATCATGGACATTTCTTTCCTTAACAGCAAACTTGTGGCCATGCTTAACTACAGCAATCACTTTTTATTCTGCTTTATGATGATTTGATATCATAAAATTTCTCTAGAGTTAGTAGAGAGGTAGTTTCTGGTCCAAATATGAATGTTATGTCACAGTGCAGAAAGATTCTTTGCTTTTATTCTAGATAGAATGAAAACTACAAAAAATTTGATCTCCCTCTGCCTCTTTGAGAAGTTGTTTGGTGCTGATAGTTTTATTTAACTGGAGCATCAATGTTTGGTTTGTGATAAGCAACACTCCCCCTTCAAACCTTCTTTTTCATTTTTTTCCTTATGTTGCCACCCCGTTGCCAGCCTAGATAAGGGTACACAGCCATCTTTTTTTTTCTTTTATTTGGAAGTCTGTAGTTCTTAACTGCTCTGTTACAAACCTGCCTGATCAAGACGGCTGGACATATGAAATGGAAAAGGACTGGGACTGTGGAAAATGGACTATCATCTTGGTTTTGAAATAGGCTTGATAGTATAGGGGAGCAAAGATGGGCACGGTAGAAAAAATGAGAGGTAAGCAGAGAGAGAGAGGACCAATACACAGCTTATAAGTCCAAATACAGCCCTCTGGAGTCGTGCAGAGTGACTAATGGGCACGTGTGCCAGGTATAACGTGTGGTCTGAGACCCTTAACCTGCCTGGGCTGCTCAGCTGCACTAAAGCCAAGAGCAAGATCGGTGCGTTGTCTTCTGTGGCGTTCAGGTATTCCCCTCAGCCTGCTGTTCAGCCAGCAGCGTGCCTCTCAGGGAGGCAAATTTTGCCCTTCAGCCCTTACGCGATGTCCATGGAGCTGCTGTCACGCCAGACCCAGCAACACGTAATCACCTTTTGCAATTTTACCTCCCTCTGTATTCTTACGGCATCAACCCTCCGTCTCACTCCACCCGTCTATTTTCAGACCTCCTGGCCAGCAGCTCTGGAGCACACAGCTGCGTCATCATTAGCTTTATCTGTAATGAAAAAAGTTTACAGTCTCAAAAAGGCCCAAACCCATATGGTTCAACATCTGATTTGTTTCAAGTCACTTAAGTCACAAGTTGAAAAACCCTCCCTTTCACATATGCTTAGGAGTTGGGATGGGGATTTCTCCAGAAAAAGAGTCTTCTGTCTGCCTTTGAAGGCAGCAGCTTTGCCTTTGATGTAGCCATAAGCGAGGAGGTGGCCTCCTCTCACGGTGTGTTTCCTTCACAGAGACCTGAACTGTTGAGCATTATTTACAGCTCATACAGAAAACTAGAAGCAGAGTCTTACAATACGTTGCTAATCCTGACCAGGCTGGATTTAGTATAAGTTGAAGCATGGTATAGATACAGCTATAGGTATCTATGTTTTTAATATATTTTTGATTGCAATCAAAGTATATACTTTACTGTTAAGGAAAGTGAGTCTTTTCACTGCCGTAGGCTCTGGAGGCAGGTGAGGGCACTAATGGGCATTAACGACCCTGAGCAGCCTCAGCTGGGGACTCACCCACACCCTCTGCCCAGGACCCCATTTAAGCTCAACCCAGGACCCCATTTAAGCTCAACCCAGGACCCTTAGTCTCTCTCTGAGCTGTACTGGAGAGGAGCTGGGCTCCAGCCCAGCTGTATCTGGGCTGGCCATGGATTTCCCCTTCCCAATCGGACTGGGATCCATGGACTCTCTGCCTCGGTGAGAGCCCTGATGTTGTGATGGACCTGCTGGGGAATTGCTGGATTTCCCTTGGCCTGTGGGCTGATTCTGTCTGTCCTCAGACCTGCCTTGTCCCTGTGAAGTGGCCTGATGATGTGGGCTCTTGGCTGAGCCTGGCTGTGATCTGTGGGTCTGCTCTCCTCACCTTGCTCAGGTACTGAGGGCTTTGCTGGGTGTGTTACCAGGCTGGGCTCCTGCTTCCTTGTCCCTGTGAAGACTTTTAAATGTTAAATCTCTTTTTTTTGTTTTAAACTGAGTTTGGTAGGATGACTCGTGGCAGGGATTGATGAATTCAGTGAAATGGGACTCTTTCCCAGGACTGGGAGTTTGTGCTGGGGGTATGGTGTTGTCCAGGGCTGCCTTCTAGCTGATAAATTAAATACGTACTCTTGGGGGGTAGATAGATTAGGTTTACTAATGCAGTGTGGAGTGTGACGTGCAGGTTTTTTGGGTGTGAGAGGGCAATGGGCTGTTCAAGTGGGATGTGGGGTGCTCAGGTGAGCCCACAGACTTCAGCTGACACAGGGCTGCTACATCCCCATGGAGTTCCGCACTCCTCAGGCATTTATGAATTCTCTAGGAAAAAAGATTACAGTTGTAGGTGAGATGAATGCTTAAAAACGTAGGTGCTGTATGTCCAGGTTGTCAATGTGCAAGATACTGCCTGACCCACTGGCACCCAAATCGAGACTGAAACCCAGGGATGTTGGTATTACTAGGAAGTGAGATGGAGTTAGCAATGGCTGCGAAGCAGTCTCTTAAAGTCTGATAGTTTCTTAAAGAAGGCTTAAAGTGTTAGTCTGTATTCAGATCTACCACTGCAGCTCTGGAAGGCCTGTACAGAGCACAGGACGGGGTCGATGCCCTTATGGCATACACACAGCGTGCCCTGCTTTGGCCCATTCCCCTCTGAAAAGAAGTAATTGCAAAGTGCTTCTCAGTATGGGCAGAGCTGTATGGATGGAGAGCACTGAGCCACCTCTCTGTGCACCGGTGAGGAGGAGATATCTTGGTGAAAAATGTCCAGAGAATTCCTGGACACGCAGGTGTTCTGGGGATGGGGATGTTGTCCCGCAGCAGCTGTGCCTGCGGTGGGAGGTAGCAGCCGAGGGAGACAGAAATGAGGAGGACCCATAGGGTGTGTGAACTTGTGCTGGAAATGACATGGTTTTATTCTGATATGTGATGGAAGCGATGAATCCGAATAACAGAGGGTTTATCACAGATTGGAAATTTGAAGCTGAATTTCAATAGCCACTGCCATCCACTGCTTGCTTTTATTTTTTTTCAACCATTTCTGCTGCCTTTGTCCGTTAACAAGTACCACCGCAAGCACCCACAGCCCTGCACTGTTGTCTCGTGGTTAGACAGCCGGGCATGGCTCCCTGTCTTCCTGCGTCAGGTGCAAATCCAGTATTTTATCGGGGGTTAATCACTAGCTGTAAGTAACACTTTCTGCATTGTAACATTGGCACTGAGCTTTGTGTGGTGGTGGTGGTGGGGGGAACCCCTCTTTTCTGGTTATTAAATTGTCTATCTGAAGTTGAAGAGTGTTGTAGCCTAAATGCTGATAAAAGCACTAAATGCGGAGCTGCTAATACAATGCTACAGCAGTAATTTAGCTTGCTATCATGTGGTAAATAAGAGTTACCTGCTATTCTTTGATCAACCTTTTTTCTGTTATGAACTGCATGTGTTGACAAATTATGTCACCAAAAAGAAATTCAAGTCTTTGATGAAATAAGGGGAAACATGCATGTGCTGGAAGTTTAAGAACGTGCTTGGACTGCTGTAGGATTTTGCAAAGCTGAAGCCTTATTCAAGGTGCATGAGAAAGGGCTGGGTTCGATGGGGGGCAATTTGGGGCCAGTGTCCTGCTGCTGGCCAGGAGCAGCCGTGGTGGCCTCAAAGCCCCCCCGAGCCCCATGCAGGCATTGAGAAGTGTTTTAACCAGAACACCGGAGCTGTAGCCAGATATGGCTGATTCTGCTTTGGGTTTGTAACAATAAGCTGGCACAGTTTCTGTAAATGGGTAGAAATGGATGGGTTTTTTGGAGGAGAGGCACCCCGGAGAAAGTGTAGTACCACATTGTGATAAGCGACTGGATCCAGGGCTTTAAGATGAGAGCTGGGTGAAACTTGAATAATAAAATGCTAACAGTGGTGCTTGGAAGTGTTCGGTGGAGCTTAGACACGAGTCTCAGTCAAATTCCAGGTTTCTGAACCATTTCCCAGAATGTTGGACAGAACCAAAACCAATAGGTTTCCATGTCTGCTGCTTGAAAAACATGACAGCGGTGCCAAGTGAAATGAGATACCACAAACAAGGGTGAAGTGTAAAGTTGGAAAGCACAAACTGGAACCTGAACTTCCCCGGAATCTGGAGGCTTTTAGAACCAAACTCTTCATTTGCTCCATTGCAGAGTGTGAGGCTGTCGCTTGCACCTCCCTGCTCTCGAGTCTTCCCAAGCACAGGATGGAGTAAAGCTGCGACTCTTACTGAGGTTTTTTTTTTGTTCTGATGTAACTAAATATGTCTGCAGTCAAGGTCTCTAAAGGCTGGTTCTTTCCTAACTATAGGCATGTGATTGAGATTGGTTTTTGTCAAGTATGTAAGGTCTCAAACTGTGCCACGCTGTGGTCCAGCTGGCTCCCTCGCCCTCTCTCCAGCAGTGGCCAGCTCCAGATGCTGCAGAAGAGGATGCAAGAGATACAGTGGCAGGCACATGCATATAAATCTGTTCCCCTTGATTTTCCCACCCCCCCCCCAAAGATGTTGTTCTAATTCGTAGGGACTGGCTTAAATCTTGGGGTTTTTTTTGTGGCTCTGGATATACTTACCCATGTAGGACTTGGGTCTGACTGTTGCTGATTTATGAGCATCCCTGACCTCTTCTAGCAAATCTAACAGCACGTCTTATCAGTTTTGAGTTTGCCACTTCACCTTAATGAACACTAATTGACCATTAATTAATCAATATTACAGCTAAATTATCCTTTATATAGTAATATACTCAAATTAATAAGAATTAAGCCCAGAGGAAGGACATAGAAACCTTTAACATGTCATTCCAGTGACTCCAGCACACAGTGCCTCTGAAAATGCAGCATAGGAGTGATGACACAACCCCAGTTCCTGTGCACAAGATGGGGCTGTACTGCCTAAGTGTCCCTTCTCCTGTTGTCATGATCTGGGACAAAGAGCAGGAGGAAAAGGGCAGGGTATATTCCCAGAAGGGCTGAGGCTGTGGCCAAATAAGAGGCTTGGAGTACGTGCTGGAGTGGGTATTGCTGTGGTTCCAGGTAAAATATCAGGTGTAAAATATTACAGGTGGGGAATGTGAGTGTGTCACTGGAGGCTGAGGGACTTATAAAAATCCTACTAGGATGTCTTCAATGTCCAAGCACCTTTTTAAAAAAACCACAAAACTTTCCAAATAGTTTGTACTCAAAAAAATTAATTTGTTTTAACTATGTAGCCAACACTAGTATTTATTTCTCTTGCCTGTAAGTAACTGAAATACAGAAGACCAATCAAATAATTTTAAAATTTGACTAAAGGAGGATGCTCAAGGTTAAATGCCCCATTTTGTAACATGTAAAAACATGGTCACAACAAACCTGTGAACCTCACTTGCAGAGGCTATTGCTGGAGCATGTAGCTTAATCAGATTGTAATGCATTAGAGACAAGAAATTTTCCTGGTCGTGTATGTGTGAATATATTACTGAGGATGGTAACTAAATCATTTTTTCACTGGAAGCTGAATGCTGACAATTGTAATTTAAAGGTTTCCCTGGGTTTTAGGTGTGTTATGGTACGTTCTGTTTTGATTCTGAGGCGCCTTCACCAGTTTAACGCGGCTCTGCCCACCGGTCTGAGCTCTCATTCCCTTCTGCTGAACATTTCCCACGTGAACGGGAGCTGGGCAGCAGCTCCACTAGGACAGTGCTTCAGATTGACCTTGTCCAGCACATTTGCACCACGACAGCTCTATCTGAGTATATTCATTTCTCCAGCCCCACTGACTGGCACATGCAAAAGTCCTCGCTGGACAGTCAGGCAGACTCTGCAATTAATGGGTAGATACGATTCATCTTAACCTCTCTCACACATACGGCTCAATAAATATGTTTGATTGCAGCTTTGATAAAGCTGCTACAGCTCCAGAGGGCTCATGAAATCAGTGTGTTCAGTCAATTTTTAACCTGCGGAAGCACCCAGTGAAAGGTGTAGATCCATTTGTTGAGAAAACAGCTGAATTGGAGAAATGAAACATCTCACCAGGAACATACATTATTTGACAAGGTCGGGGGTAGCAAAGTACTTTTCATGGTATTTTTCTGCCTCAGGCACCTCCCTTTTGCTGCCAACATAATATACAGGACAGATGATGGTAATGGCAGTGAGATGGGATTATTGACAGCTTTCCCCACTTCTTTCTTCCTTGCTTCTCATCACAGCCACCAGCACAGCATGGGGGGGGAACCCTACATGAAGTTCCTTTGCTGCCTTTTTGCTAAATTAACCTACACAGGGATGGTGATTGCCCTGGAGGAGAACGGGGATTAGCCCTTCAAAATCCTTTTGATCCTCAGAGATCTGCAGGAGTCTTGAGACTCCTTCAGAGAAATTTTTCACTTGTGGTAAGCGGAGGGCTGTCCGTGGGCTCCTTCCAAGGGTCTGGGAAAAGTAACTAAGGAAAGCAGACCTACTGCAGCCCCTTAGGGGAAATATTGGGGGTTCCCAAAGCTGGAGAGCCTGAAGACCACTCCTGGGGGAGTGGAGGTACAACCAGGTGGAGCTCTGCTGCTGTCTAGTCTGCTTTTTTCCTGCTTTGCTGGCTTAGGGCTGTGCTGCAGAGACTTGCCAGCTGTGGCTGGCCCACAGAAACAGACTCTTTAACCTAAAGGGAGGTTCATGATTCCAGACAAGCTTTGCTGCACCACCTGTGCAGGGGCAGGTCTTTCTCCTCCCCTCTCCTTAAGATTCATGCATTTGTTTCGTCTGCATCTGCTGGATCTTGCAGGAGAGTCTCTGTAAGTCTGAGGAATAGGAGGTCACAGTTATGCAGGAGTTGGTTGAGCACCTTCTTGCTGTAGAAAGAGGGCTCGAGCTGGCGCGGGAAGCCTGGAACAGGTTTCTCCTAAAGTCTTTTTGTACTTGCTTGGGTGATGTGAAGGGGACTTGACATCGGCTGGCTTCAGGAGAAAGCCAAGAGCAGTAGAATGGTCTGCGGTCTCTCCAAACCTGGCCTAATTTGAACTTGAAAGTGAGCTCAGAAGCCCTGCTGCTCACTTTTGAAACTATAACCTTCTCCCTGTGAAAGTTAAGTTCAACCAGTCACCAGCTTGAAAGCTCTTGGATCCTCCTCTCTAAAGGATAACACTGCCTTCCCACCGTATCAATGTGCCTCGGACTGCAGGGGAACATTAGTGGCTGTGGATGAAGGCCTGGGAGGATTTTTTTTCAGCTTCTTGTAGTTATCTCAAGCCTTCATCTCTAAAATGCAAAAGCTTTTATAGACTTTGTATTCTATTAGCGTAACACTGAATGCCCTCGTTCTTCAGGTATTTATAGCAACTTCTGCGGCTCCCATAATAACTCTTGGTGGCTCACACCTTGCAACATGATGTCTTTGTTATCCCCATTTCACAGATGCGGAAATAGGGCACACAGAAATGAAGTGATTTCTGCAGGATTTCCTATAACCCACTGCAATGCCTTGACTATAACAACACCTTCACATAAGTTTATAGCTCAGGTAGCGTATTGTGGGCTTCTGCTGTTCTCTTTGCTTAAGATGATGTATTGTTAAGAGACACAAATATTGATTCAAGAATAGTGCCCTGATTTTCAGCGCTTCTGAGGATTCTCAGATGGTTTTGGACTCAATGCAGACACCCAGGACCTCTGAAAATTAGGCTGGCTTTTAGGTCCTTCAATAATGGTGGTGTACTTACTGGCAGAGCAGGGGATTGATGGGAGGTGGAGGGCTTGATTCATTCTCACAGCTATACTTGGTCTCGGGCAGCAGCTGAGCTGCAGAAGAGCCAGGCTCCTGTGAACCCAGGGCAGCAGTGGGGTGCAGGGCTCCCCGTGTTGCTGCGTGGGCACACGCGGGATCGTGCGGTGGAGCAGCGAGGCTCTTCCCGCTGGCTCAGGGAGGCCGTGGGATCTGCCAGCTATCAAATGCAGCGAGGTCCTTTTGCGCCTCGGTTTCCCCATCCCCAAATCATGTGTGGTAAGTTACCCTGCACACCGAAGCGGCATAAAACTGGATTATTTTCCAGTAAAATTATTGCTTGCACCCCGGACTAGATGTGCACCTGAATGTTACTGTGCTATCGCTGGATACAATGCTGGTTCAAAGCTGCATTATGCAAAACCTGAGGCTGTGTGATGAAAATGGTTCCTTCTGGGTGCAGGTGGTCCCAGGCTCCACAGAGCTCAGTAGTATCACCAGAATCACTAAGTCTTCTTTTCAAACTTAACCCTTTTTATCCCGGCTTGCTGTTAGGGTGGCTTTGCTCTAAGGTATGATCTGCTTGCTGACCTCCCCAGTAACACCAGTTCAAGTTTCAAGCCTTTGACTATGTGACAAGAGTGTGATGTGTTATATGTGTTATTTGCTGTAGGGGCTGGACTTTTTGGATGCTTGATCACCATGATGTTGTCTTGCAAGGTAATACGGTAGTGACAAGTTACGCTGCGATGTGTGCATCAAGTTCTTTATTAGTATTCCCAAGCGATGGAAGAGCTTTGGGATGTGTGGTGTATGCAAGCGGTGAAAGATGACTGTTGGGCAAAGGGCTGGTGTTGACACAGGAATCCTTCCCGAAGCTGATGGATGTACTGCTGCCGTGGGATGTTTTTATGCGTCCGGAGATAGTGCCCTTCCTTTGGTTCTGCGCAGCAGGCCATTGCAAAGCTTGGGCATCGCTGAAATGCCTGCTTTTTCGTGCCCTCAGGAACAATTTTGGCTAATGTGAACAGTGCTGGGCTGAGCTGGATCAGCAGTGTGTTTGGCCCTGGTCCCCATCCTTCCGGAAAAACATCCAGAGCTGATCCTTCAGCTTTGTGGAGAAGAGCAGCTTGCCTTGTCCTGAACCACGCTGCGCTTTAGACAGGGTTGGAAACTTCAGGAAAATGGCTTCTCCCATTAAAACTAAAGCAAATGGCAATATGGAGATGGCGTTTCATAAGGTTTTCATTAATCTTGCTCTGGGAATGTCTATTACTTCCAGCCACAGTGTCTGGTACTGCTTGGTACTGAACATACGTGTAACAAACGGTTCCTGCCCCAAAAGAGCCGGCAGCGCAAAGCTGTGCCTGCTTTGGAGACGTTTGCTTCAGCACATGTACATCAAAGGTCTGCGAAGCCTTCGGTGTTGATGTGTTACACAGATGGGATCTTGGAAAATTGGTAGGTATGAACACAGGACACTTTAAGGAGGATTACATTTAGTGCAGTACAATAGTCCTTTATAGCCAGGGCCTTAGCGTGCTGCAGTCCATGATGGTAATTAGTTGGATTAAGTTGTACCAATGTAAACAAAGTAATAACGAGACAGTTACAGTAAATGGCATAAGCCGGGCTCGTCCTGTGCCAGCTGTAGAGGCACTGTCAGGCATTTTGGATGCGTTGAGCAAAAGCCTTGGATGTTTATGGTACTGGGGAGGACGTCTGCACCCGTACGCCGCTGGTTTGCAGCCACCCCGTGAACATCCAGCTGCTGTGGTGGCCTTGGCCGCTAAATAGAGCGGGATGGGGAGCAGGAGCACTGCTGATGTCTTGGCAGGCAAACTAGTACCAAACCCCGAATAGGCGATGGCAAATGGTTTTAACGTGTGAGACGCGAAGGGCTCGGAGGAAAAGGTGAAGCAGCAAGGCTAGAAGTAGAAAATAGGATCAGATTACAGCTTTGCTGTGTTTTAATTGCATCGTTTAATTCCAGTTTCTAGTGCTCTAAGACTAGACATCAAATAGAGTGCTAAAATTATTCGAAACCAAGCTACAAGTCTCAACATCAGAATGCCTATTACACTTATCTGTGACCTTCTTAACATTAAAACCATCATATTATTATTATTTTACATCTACAGATTATTATTAGGCTTCTGAACTCTGCTGCAGCTTGATTTATAGAAACTGCTTAGTCACTGGCACTAGTGCTGTGCTGGGAGTGGGAGAGATGCTTGCTGGTGTTTCAGCAGAGGCTCCTGCCAAGAAGCAGCCGCTGCCCTTGACAGATCATTGAAAGCTGGTGCACATTTCCCTCTCATGTCTAACTTCTGGAGCTGTTGCAACCCAACCTCCTTCCCTGTGAAGAGCTAGGGGTGAAAAAATTCAAGGCTCAATTAATACATCCCCTCCAGTCGGTCAGGGCAGACTTTTGTGCTTTGCATGAAAAGCAATCTTCTGGTTTGCTGTGCCCTTTGCCGGGAGCACTGCCCTAGATTTTGGGGAGGTTGTGCTCCTGTGAAGTTGGGATTCAGGCTTCAAAAGCAGCAGCGTGAAGGGACAGAAGTAGTCGGCGATGTGGGAAGGAGCTGCTGGGCAGCCGGGTCGGGATGGGAGGCAGGTGGGGACCTGGCATGATCCAGGCACTGGAGCACTTTCAAAATTAAATACAGGGGCAGGGTGCTTGCTGCTTAATCACATTAATAGTCGTGATGGTTTCTGTGACCCCACTCACAGGAGCAAATGCTCTGAGCAGAAGTTGCAGGACAGGCCCTTACAAGAAGGGTGTTTTTTCCTGGGCTGTACCTGCACCAGGGCATAGTAAAGGCTAATAATTTACAACTGTCTGAACAAACCAATTACAAACCTGTTTCTTTTGGTTATTTGCTGAGTAATGACTATGTTAAGCTCTTTATAAAGCATATACAGAATCGCAAACCTCGGCCCTGTGCCACGTATGCCCTGAATGGGTAGGGAGTGATGTTTTGTCATCCACCTCTTCAATCAAACTGTATTATTCCCAGTGCTGCTGCTGCGGGGCTTGTGCTCCAGGCAGCCCTGCAGGTCTGCATAGCAGCAGTCCAGAGCCCTTCGAAGCCTGCAACAGAAAAAGCTTTAAAAAAAAAAAAGGTATTGAGTATTTCCATCCCAATTTCTTTTGTGGACAGGTTTAAGAATCAGCTAATGAAGTGTGCCTGTTTGCAACATGCTGGTATCCTGGAGATGTAAACGGGGTAGTTCAAAGAACACACATTGGTTAAGTAGCTTAGTCTTTAATTTTAGTGGAATAAGCTATTGTCAGATACTTTCAGGGAGCTAACAGGAGAAAAACAATGACTCTATTTGGTAGAGTCCAGTGGATGGAAAGTATCAAAGGTATGAAGTCCTAAACTGCTGAAAGTAGTTGAAAATAATGGATTAGTTCTCTCCTGACTCAATGCCTTTATTCTTTTTGACATTATTTTTTTTATTGCCTTTGCTCCTATAATGCGTCGTGGTGACTCAGTGTGAAAGGTCTGTAATAATGTTTCATTGCTGTGAAGTCACCAGATAACCGCTATTCATCCTCTGGTCTAACGCAGTTATGAATGTTTAGAATATAGCCAGAAATGGGCTGACATCGATAGAATAGGGTAGAATAAGAGATGGAAAGAGCATTAAAAAGCAGAAACTGAGGAATCGTATGCCCAGAAAACAAGGTTTTGTATATCTATTGGAAATCAGAAATGGCTTGTGATAATCCGGTGATGTACAGAGCTATTTCATAGGATAGCTGGTGCCACAGCAGCACACTTATACCTTCCTCCTGTTCAAATAATTGGACTTGCTCACAGATACGATGCTTGAGTTAGTATTCTCAGTAAGTTTGCAACTTGGCCTCAGACCCTGTCGGATGCTTTTTGCTCTTTAAAATATGGAGGCTCAGGCCACGTGGTCCTGCAAAAGTGCAGGGCTGGCAGCGTGCTGCAGTAGCAGGTCTGACCTGGGATGAGGCTCTGGAGATGGGACCCACCGCCCAGTTCAGGTTGGGTTTTGGCATTAGGGCAGGTTGGAGGAGGGAGGTGCCACCTCCCTTGGAAGCCTCTGTGCCCAGTTCTGAGTTTGCCAGCTCCTTCAGATGCCGGAGCGTTGCCCTTCAGAGCAGAGAGCCTGTTCCCGGAGACTTGACTTGGTTTCCTCCCTTAGCAGGGCCATCTGAGGACCATATTTTAAGTAGAGACATCAAGGCTTGACCTAATAATAAACCTATTGACTTAGGGCATTTGGGGGCATAAATACAATAAACTTGTGTTTTACTGAGCATAGTGTTGGCCGAGTCCCTTTTGCTAAAAGGACATCTCTTCTGAAGCAACCAGGGCCCTAAATGCAGCAAAATGGAGAACGTATTTTAAAAAAGTGCTGGCTTGACAATATCGCGCAGTCCTGTCCCAGTCTGTATCCAGTTCTCAACTATTCTCTGCCTTCAGTCCAATAGTAAAGTCATATTTATTTACTTGGCACTGCTGTGTTAATGAAAAAGCCACTTAACAAAACAAATAGAAGGAAGGACATTTGCAACCAATTACGGTATTGCTGATCAGTCAAATTGCATTGGAAATTACATGTTGAAGTTCAGCCCAGGCAGCTGATCAATTACCTGGTAGCTTGGCACTGGTGCACGCTATCAACTTAATAAATCAATGTAATTTCAGTTGCTATGCCAGAATATATATGTGTATTCAATATGACATCAATATTATATAATGATGGTTAAAACTAATTGGCCAAACGCCGTGTTCTCTTATCTGCTCTGCAACCCCACTGGAGCCTGACGGTGCTCCAGCAGGCAGCGTGGTATTTGGCTAGCTGTTCTTCAAATATACCCCTGGGCATCATTTAAAATCATGTTTTTAAAGCCTTTCTTTTTTGCAACCACAAGGGAAGTTAGCACTCCAGCATATAATTCAGGGTTGACCAAATTGCCAGCTAGCTATCTGCTTCTAGGGGAAGACTTGCCGTGCGCGCCGGCTCCTGGCGAGGGTTGTAGAAAATGGGCGCTCTCTCTTCGGTGGCAGATGCACATCTTGGCTGGTTTATGCACAGCTTCCTCTTCTTAATTAGCTCTGACATTTTAGCTATCATAATATGGGGTTGGTTTAGAAGTGAAGGCTGAAAGCACTGGGTTTTGCTGAAAACAAAGTTGGCGTTAAGTATAGGGAAGCCGAGACGCTTCCAGCAGTCTGAAGGCTTTGTGATGGGTGGGAGCACAGAAAGAAATACAGGAGCTTCTGGAAGTGCCAGTGGTCGCTTGCTCCTGCACCCGATACCACCAGTTTCGGTGCTCGGTGCTCTCCTATTTCACTCTTGTCCAATGAGTCTGATCTCTTTGCCCTCCCGTTCTGTGCCAGTGACAATTGCAGTTCACTGGCGGTTCCCAGCTCTGCCGTACCTCTCCTCCAGGGAATGCGCTGTTATCAGTACGCGTTTATATTTTGGGAGCGCGTACAGGGAATTGAGCCACGGCTGTCCTAGGTGCTTTGCAAAAGCAGGGGGGGGAAAAAAAGGCAATCCCTGCCCTGAAGGTCTTATGTTTTGCAGGCGCTAATAACCATGGGGATGCAGCATACAAAAATATAGATATAAGGCAAGGATCCTTCTTTGGTAGTGTAATTTGGTTTGGCTAATGCTTAGCTGAGAGTGCAGGTAGGGAGCAAGGAAAGGAGGAAAGAAAATCTTGGTTCATCGGTTGCCCAGCCATAGCCAAGGTTGTGTTTGGTAGGGTTTTTTGGCAGAAGTGAGTTGTAAGGATAGTTTTGAAGGATGAGAAAGGAGTGGCTGTTCAGATTTTATCGGGGAGGTTTTCCCAGGCTTAAAAGAAAGCTGGGCAGAAAGCGAGTCTGCGCTTAGGGAAGAAGCTGACAGACGGATTATGGAGGCTGGCGGGGCAAAGGTTATGGGCTGGCCGTATGGTAGGTAGGTTATTGGTTCAGCGAGGTAAGAGGAGATGTGGAAAGGTAATAGGAATAAAGAGAAGAAGGCAAGGAGCTTGTAAATTATGTAAACAAAGGACCAGTACGATTGTGGAGTGAATTGATGTGGTCTTGAGGGCAGCTGCTAAAACTGGAGATCGCAATAACTGATGCGAGAGAGGAGGGAGGCTTGGAGTAGGATATTTTTGTTAAGAAAAAGGCTTTAGAGATGTTAAAAAGAAAAAGAGCAAGCTTGAGACACGATTCCAGAGAAATCCAGCCTGTGCATGTGGTTGAGACTGGGCCTGAGTGAGAGGACGGGGGTATCACCTGGGTGAGAAGGAAGGGGGAAAAGAGGGAGGATGGCAGCAAACTGCCAGTGCCTGGCTTACCAGGAGGGGTGCAAAGTGGAGGTCTGAGCTGTTCTGTAGAGCTGTTGCACTCTTTCTGAGTTATATGAGTATTTTTCCAATTTATTTTTTGATTAATGGATCTTTATATTGTTGCTGATTCTGGTAATTTACCCAGCATCACAAAGTGTAGGTAGCTGTGGATGGTACCCTGGCTATTCAGTCAGCCTGATTCTTCATCTGACACCAACTTCATGCAAACAAGGTTTCTTTTGCAATTTCCAGAAGTTCCTAGCAGAAAAATACTCTGAGAAAATTTTGTCTTGTGGTGGTTTATCCTTTCTAACTCTGGCCATCACTCACTCAAATAAAAAATGGCAGTGGTCTGTGGAAAAAAGAAAAATAATTAAAAAAATAGATGCTTACTTATATTTTTCCAAACCACCAGACCAGTTTACTTGATTGCGTCTTTTTCTCAGGAACGGGTAGTGTTTCCCTTAATGTCAGAATGCAAAATAATGCCTACATGAGTCTTAAAGAAGATACTTTTATATTTGTCCCATCAAATGCAGAAGATGATCAGCTATTTCTTTCTCCTACCCCAAATACTTACACCGAGAAATGTTAAGAAGTAGATTTGTTTTCCTTAATTTGCTTGGCTGGAAAAAAGTTATTTTTATATCAGTTTTTTGGTTTGTTCATGTTGGAGTATAAAAACAGGATGTAGAACAATTGGATATGGGTGGGAGATTTATATCGGTTAGACTTGGAGAGCATCATACCCCAGTATGGTGTGATGGGAAGAAGGTGTGAAATCCTGGATCCAGAGACATCGGTAGCAGTACTTCTTGTAGCTTTCATTTCCTTTATTAGATATGAATAATAGAATAAATCAGACTCTTTCAAGAGCAAACACAGATTTCTCCAAAATAAGTGACTTCTTTGTGATCCTTTTCAAATTGGAAGCCATCTTACTCGATTTTAGTTCTCAACCACACCAGCAACAATCGCATTTCTACCTGGAGGAACCTTCACCACAACTTTGGCTCTGAGTCTGCTTGGGTTTCCACGAGGAGTTCCTGAACTGCGGACGGGGTGGGACAGCGAGGAGCAGTGCTGCTAGTGTCACCCTCCTGGGGAGGGTCTCCGGGAGGTGATGCTCCGGGTCGTGTCTCGGCTTGTGTGGATGTCTGCTGGGGACCGAGCAGGTCTGTGCTGGAGGCATCTCCTCCTGACAGCTCTCTCTGTGCGGCCAGGAGCTCTCCCAAGAATTTGCCGACGTCTCCGTGTACGTACACCTATGTGCTGTGACAGCTCTCTCGTTTCCTCTCAACAAATGGCTGGAGGTGGAGTGACGATGATGAAGATGAAGGGATGCAGCCACAGACTCTGGTACCCGCAGAAACGTGCAGCTCCCGATGCTCTCATGTGGCAAGTCAACCCGCAGATCTGCAGGAAGATCTGCTGAGAACTCCGGCCCCAAACGAGCCCTGCGGCTGGGCTTTACTTTGGTCTCGGATGACACACAAGGATGGGCATCTCCAGCAGCCCTCAACTCGGACTCCTCACCCCGCTTTCCCAGTGATGGTAACGCGTTTGCATAAGAAGCAACCGGGTGAGCAATACCTGCCTCTGCAGGCATCAAATGCTGCAAGTTATTTTGCGGTAAACTTGTTGCTGCCCTGGGCAGGGAGGATGCACTTTACTCCGAAAGCAAAGGATGAAAGCCTTTGCGGCAACGGCTGTGCTTTGAAAGCGACGGAGCCCAATCGTCTGCACAAGCAACTGTTTTATTATCAGAATAACTGATCTCCCAAAGCACTTAACGCCGCTGCCTGCACGCAACGGAGCCAGCACACGCTGCAGCCTTTTTTTTGCTAGTGCTGAGTATCTCAATCTTAATCCAGCCAATATATTGCTGTTAATTGCAGTAAAATAGTGGATTTAAGGGATTCACCTGTTTAGGTTGCTTGTTCAAGTAGGCTCAGCGTTGTACAGAGAGAAAAGAACCACCATTAGATGGCTAGCTTGTATCTGCGTGACCTGAAATGGCTGTATTTGCCCAATTCCTAAGCTACAGGTGTGCAGTGACGCAGACCTGTGGCTGTCATCACGGAACTGAGTCTAAGAATAAACTAGATTTGCACCTTGCATATCTGTAGATAAGATCAGTACTTCAGAGCCAGGTGGCCCATATAGCTGACAGACAGACTGGTAACCTGGGTGCTGGGTTACTCCCGGCTTTGGCCTTGGTCACTTGTATCACTGGAGCGAAATTTTGTGTGCTTCTGTTTTCTTACATGGAGATAAGGATACTGGTCCCTGGATTAAGAGTGTTATTAGGGAGCCACGTTATAATTATTGTATTACGGGCTGAACGGTGTGCAGAGGCTGGCGGTGCTGCTGCTGAGCTTCCTCAAGGAGCGTGTGCATTTGCAAAAGGGAAGAAGAAACTGTACAGGAGGATTTTTCTTATATAAACTGAGGAAATGGATTATCTGTGAAACAGCCAACAGTTTTTATTTACTGTGAAAATCTGAATCTCACTTTCAATTTCCCATCAAGATAAAATGCAGGCATTTGGTTAAAATGGTAACTTAATGCTCCAGAGGTTTAATTACTGCCGCTCCATAATCAGAATCAACACAGAGTGCAGTCTGCAGCTCTCAACTTCAAGAAATGCAGCTCCCTACAAAGCAGTCAATAAAACAAAGATATATAGCATGTGCTCAGACTTTGTGGTCCTTCCCATAGCTGAACTTGCAAATCTGATATTGCTAATAGTTTTCTTTCAAAGCTCAGGTTCTCCCTTAGCTATTATCAACTTGATAGCTCTGTGTTACTACATTTTAACTTTCTCTGTGTATAATATCTATATACATGGTACTGAACTAAGGGAGTTCAGTACTGGAAACTAGATTTCCAACTTTTTTCCTGTATCAACAGAAAGCACTGTCTGAACTTGTCTTGATAGCAGTGATTATTGAAACTTTGTAAGGGCCTTGGTTGGAAGAAGTGTCAAGGTGGCAGATGCGTTTTCTGGACTGTGGCTGATGTGATCTCTGGCATGGGCCTCCGCTCCATGGGATGACGACTGATGCTCCCCCGTTGCAGTTCCTGGTGCTTTTCTTCTTGCTCTGCTTATTTAAAGGCTTCAGCAGACTTGCAGATAAGACGTAGGGCCAGCCTCAGTCTTACTTGGTACTGTTTTCCCTCTGCAAGTTAAGATTTCTTTTCTCCAGTGCATCTTCTGAACGAGGTCATCTGGCTGTGCCAACTGTTGTCGATCCCTGTGAAAATTGCACGTGCTCTATTTTACATATTACTTTGCAAGTTTGTTTTTTAGTGAGCAAAGCCTTTACCTGTATTGCAGCCACGCTCCTGCCTGGCACTAAGGTAGCTATATCCAAGGAAATCTGGCCAGCACAGGTACTGCGAGCAATGCAGCTGCACTCCTCTGCCTTCTGCTTTACATCACGGGATGCTCCCGAGCTGGAGCAGTTTCTGCACGAGTAGCAGCCACAGAAGTCGCACTCAAAAAAAACCCCTTTGCTACAGTTTCTGCTCCCCTAAGCAAGGGTTAATTTTTTTCTCATCACCACCAGCCCCCTGTAAAAAGCAGCACATTTTGTATCCTGCCCTTACTGACTTGTGGAAATAAGAGATACCCTATTAACAATCTTTGTACAAACAAAGTGTTGGCCTGGTTAGTGCCAGCACTTTCCATCCAGCGCTAGTATTTGTTTTTCCATGCTCTTAATCTTATAAATTGAATCGAGCCTGATAAAAGTGACTTCCTGAATATTGCATAACAGTTTGTTTCTGTCAGGATGGAACACAAACAAACCTGACCTTGAACTCAAAGTTTCTTCCCAGCAGGTAGGGGCTTCCAAAAGTCTGTGCTGATCTGGGAAATGCCGGAGGGGGCTCCTGGTCTCCTTGCTGCTCTGGGACAGCAGTGAGGCTTCCCTGGCAGCCACCCTCTCCCCCAAAAAAGCTTTGGAAAATGCTTTGGATCCTCCTCTGGGGACCGGAGAATCCCCTGGAAAGAGCCGCAGCAGGAAGGCAGCAGCAAGTTCTTGCTCCAAAAGGAGGCAGAGGAGAAATCCTGTCCATATCTGGCATAGTTTAGCCTCCAGGGATTAATTAA
Source organism: Astur gentilis (assembly GCF_929443795.1). Lineage (NCBI taxonomy): Eukaryota > Metazoa > Chordata > Aves > Accipitriformes > Accipitridae > Astur > Astur gentilis. The sequence continues at coordinate 19,788,477 of NC_064905.1, read as the reverse complement.
AGGTTTTTTCAGTTTTTCTTTCAAACCTCACAACATTCATCTCTGCCTCACTGAATAGGGAAAAAGGGAGAGGCGTTTTCTCTAGTGAATCACCAGCCTGTTTCAATTTTCAGTTTTACATTGCAGTAATATTTTTTTCCTAAGGGAATACCACAGGAAGGGCAAACTCTGGCTTCTCACCATTACGTCATTAATACGAGCTGAAAATCTGAGTGGCGGGCGAGACAAATAGTCCCTAAACTTAGCAGCCCCTCCTTTCCTTGGTGCTTCCAACCCTTCTTCCCGGCCCACGGGTGAAGGCAGCTGAAGGTGTTGGCAGAGCCGGTCTGGGACAGGGGACCAGGGGACTGGGAGCCTGTGTGTGATGATGCTACAGGAGCAGGGAGGTGTCCTGCACCCCCTGAGCTGCTGGTGGTGCTGGGGCCCTGGGGACTAATGGAGCTCTGGGGCAGCAAAATCCTTTTTTCTGTGACTCAGCCTTGTGGCAATGGGGGGGGGGGGAAGGAGCCCACCTGGCTGTCAGGGTGAAACACAGGGGGGTCTTTCACACACTTTTCCCGGTGCCAGAGAATCATGGGACTTGGGAGACTCTGGTTTTTGGGCAGCATCCTGAAGAAGGGCCGCAGTTCCTGGCACAGCCTGACCCAAATGTGTGTGTGGTGCCCTGTCCGTTGGGCCCTGCAGACCAGCTCTCCGGCTGTGCCCTGGCTGCAGTGTTTGTTTTCTGACCCCATTACCTATTCCAGTTTGGATTTCAGCTGCTTAGGCTTGATTATTTTAAACCCCCTCTATCTGATTATCAGCCAGGCCAGATATAAAGCTTCCTGGGGGATCCCCAGCAGCATTGCAGAAGGATAATTTGCCTTATTCATGCTCCTGGAGGGGGTTGGTCAGCAGAGATGGGGGGGGGGGGAGAGTTATGGGGACAGCACAAGATGGGGGGAAGGCAGCTCCCCCCGCACCCCCTGTGCTGTAGCCTCACAAATCTGAGAAACTTGGTGCGATTGATCCCCTTGCTGCCGTGGGTGTGCAGGGGTGACGTGCCCACCCCCCCAGGAGGTATCGGTGATGGGTACCGCGGCACACGCTAACCCCATCGGCACGGGAAGATGCTTCTGGAAGCAGAGCTGAGCGGCGACAGGCTGGCATGGCAGGGTGCAGCAGACTGGTACCCAAGCCGGGCAGCCCTGTGCAACCTTCCCAGAGCTGCCTTGCTCTTGCTGTTCAGTTTTCTGTTGTTATCCTAAAGCTCTCCTCCTCCTTCTCCCCCTGCCCCCCCCCCCCCCCCCCCCCCCCAGCAGGATGAAGAAGCCTCCAGCTGGCCTAGGAGGCTTATCAGCTCTGTCTGGCTGGGTGTTAACAGTCTATTTGCATAAGTACCTGTCCCCGTCATATGCCGCTTGCCTTTGTGACTCACTGTATTTGTTTATTTTTCCTCCAGCAGCCAGGCTTGCGGTGTGCTGCTCCCCGAGGTATGCCAGGGCAGATGCCACCACCCCCGGGCACCACGTTTGGGCCAGGGTGCGCACCCTCCCCGGCTCACCCGCTCCTTCTGCCCTGCGGGACCGGCTTGGAAATTAAATGCATAACTCGCTGGGTCCTGTTTTTCTCCTGGCTGTCAAGATAAAATTAAACTGACCCCCCCCTCTTTCACACTTTGGCAGCTGGCCCTGGCTGGGGAGAGCAAGGCTTCCCCTGGGACCGAGGTCCCAGCTCGTATTGCAGGGAAGGGCGATGCATCTGGGTTGACGGCTGTGGGATGGGGAACTGCCTGTTAGGCGGGCACGAGTGGAGATCCTTAAAGCCCTTTCTGAACTCAGGTCTTGGCTCCAAAGGCAGAGGCAGCGTAGCCTGCCAGACCGACTTTTTTGGATTCGCTGCGCTAAAGCGAGCATCGCTACGGCTCTGCTCCGAGCACTGGTCATGACCGTGGAGTCACCTCCTCAGGTAGGAGCGAAGCGGTCTTGTTTCTGCTCATTAGCTCTGAAGGGTTTTTCCATCCATAATAAGAAAGTCATTAATGTTAAACTTCCGCTGCCAGGTACGATTGATTTGAAGATTATAACCACTATAAAGGGGGTATGCGTTGCATATACAACGTGTTAAATTCCTGGCATGCAGGAATTGTTGCTTGGATGGTTGTCTGTCATCCATGGAGCTCACCAGAAAACGGCTCCCATGGATGTGGGGCTGCTCAGCAGCCTGGCAGCACAAGTTAAGAGTGGCCTCTTTTCGAAGGACAAAGGTAAATTCAAATCAGTAGCTGGCACATCCTTTGCAGAGGGGCTGTAATCCTCTCCTAGGAGAGGACAGACTCGATGATTGTACGAGTCTTCGTGCTCTCGTTGCTGTGATATTTTACAAACATAGTGCGCAACTTCGAGGTCCTCTGTGCTCGCAGGAGGGTGATGCTCAGTGTGGGATCCTTTCTGCGAGGAGCTACTAGTACTGAAGTATTTTCTTCTAAACGTGGCCCAGAACCCTGTCCTGCTGGTGTGTTATGCTTCCCCTGCATGGCTGAAGAGCCGGTGAATCAGCTGTCCATCCATCCATTCATCCAGCCAGACACTTCTTGTATGTAGAAGTTATTTTAGACACATTTCTGGCATTCGTTGTATCATTCATCATATAAAGTGCTTTTGACAACGTATCAGGTGAGCCGTGCCAGGTGTGTGTCGCTTCTCTGAGCGGGAGAGCGGACGGATGAAGTTGGGCGAGAAGAACGAGGGATTTGGCTTGGCTCAGCACATCCACTCTCAGTTTCGGCTGTGCGGCCCGGGGTGTGATGTTGCGGGGCAGACTGAAGCGTGCTCTGCAATGGAGTGAGATGAGAGAGCGTGGAAAGGCAGATAGCCAGCAATTTGATATGAATATCATCACTGAAGAGGATCAGTGGACCGGATTGTGCAAAGAAAAATGCGGTGGGTAGCAGAGGGAGAAAAGAGAGGGAGGAAGCAGCAGACAATACACCACAGGAGCCATCTGAGAAGGGGCTAAAAGAGGAACAAAACCACAAAAGGATAAATTCATAAAGCCAGGAGAGGGCTGCAGGAATCCCATGCCTTCTTTTAGAAGAGCAGTGCTCAAGCTTTCAGCTATGGCAGATTTAGTGGCTGCTCTCGGAGGCATCTGAGGGTGGGAAATCCACTCTGGCTTCTACTGTTAACTAGAAAAGTGTCTGATTTGTGACCAAAATTCAGATGCCCTCATTTCCCCACTCTGGCACTGATGATTGCATGCTGATGGATGGTAGGGTAGCCATTCTGGCTTTATAGACACAACGAAATAAAGGTTATGGCTGCAGCTTGCTTGAATTTACAGGCAGACTTTGCTCCTAACTACGCAGCCTAAAAAGGATTGGAAAATTACAAATCCCCTAAAACGTGGATTATCTGGCTATGTCAAACCCAGAATAACTGAAATTAAATTAGCGGGATTACGCCAGAGGCAGCGGGTTCTCCTCGTCCGCTCGTCCCGTGTCGCGATGAGCCTCGCACCTCCAACTATCGTGCTTCAGCGGCGATGGAGAGGCAGTTCACGCGGGGGGTCCTGGTCGCATCGGAGCCGTGTTTTCCAGTCTTGGCAATGCCAGCAAACGGACCTGTGGTGCAAAAAGCACGTGAGAGGGGACCTAGCTGCCTACGTGGCAAGCGGCTTGCTCAGCAAAGCGCTTTGTTGATCTGCGTGAGCGGCAGCGTGAGCCACGTCTTAGTCCTGTTCTAACAGCAGACAGAAAGGCTAGCTCAGGGTCTTCAAATTTCAGAGGAGCAGGAGGTGGAGATCTTGGATCCAAAATCTTATTCACTGTCCCTCCCTCATAGCCCTTTATGCTAATAAATAGTGCTGCACATGCACGGCTTGATCCGTACCCTGAAGAAATCAATAGGAACTGCCAGGTGCTCTGTCCCCTGAAAATCAGATCATGCATTTATGAGACTGAACGTGGCTTTTGGAGGCAGCTTTCAGGCACCCTTTTCAAAAGCTGGTATTGGGGCATATTGTGTCGGGTCCTGGCTATACTGAGACCTGATGAATTTTCTTGAAAAAAATATTGTGTGAAGTTGTGAATCTCAAGAAATCTCTCACTTTCCAACTTTATCTCTTTTCCTCAAATGCATTAGCAGCTCATTTGTCCTGCTGGCTACTCTTAGGTCTTTCTGAACTGTCCTTACCCGTCCCATGTCCCTCCTTCTCCGCTCTCTGCATCCAGGCTAAGTTTGCTGCTTGGAAATGGTGTTCAGGCGATGGAGTGTCCATGTCAACCCCCCTATGGTTCAAACCAACCCAGTAAGCAAACTCTCATCATCTTATTTATGACTTTTGGATGAGATAATGGTTTTCCACTTCGAAAAGAAAGCGCTCTACTTCAACATTTATTTTCTATAAATGCCTTGGCATTTATATTGCAACAGGAGACTATTCAGTGACATTATCTGATAAATATCATGTTATACAGCTGCAATTTACAATGCATATATTTTTAACAGTGCTTCTAAGCTAAATTAAATGCTTCTAAAATATGGTACTTATGGAAAACAAATGTCTGTTCTAGCAATTTTGTTTTTCAGGGTACACTATTTTTTTAAAATCGGATACCATCTTTATCCTGTCAGGCAGTAAATTATGCACTTGCACTTTCATAAACGCTCCCCTTGGGAACTTAGTCAATGAAATGGAAATGTCTTTTTCACACCCTCCAACTCCAGAGAAATACGGGGAAATAGCCAACTTGGTTATAAACTGAATGTCTAGAGGGAATCCATATAAAACGTGGATTAATACAGTCCTGATGCGTGTATTGTTTAGCATATGTACCATTCACTCAAATGGCGCATTGAATTGTGACTCAGATCTTTAATGTTTGGGGGGTTTTTGTCTGTGGTTTTTTAATTGGGAGAGTAATTTCATGTTCTGTGGTGGGATCTGCAGGTAGGAAGACATGTGCTGGCCCCTGGCTATTAACCTCCTTCCTAAGCCAGGGCAGCTGCGGGAGGAGGAAAACTCTGTTGGCCTGCTCAGGGGAGTAAAACACAACTGCTTTTACACCTAGACGGATCCTTCCCTGCGCCGCAGGGTGGGAATGGGCAGGACAAGGGTTTGGAATGGCACGTCCTGCCTTTGGGACAGCCTTTCATGAGGGAGAGAAGAGGTACTCGGGCAGTTGGACTAGATGATCCTTGTAGGTCCCTTCCACCTGAACTATTCTAAATCTTCTACGCCTATTACTGTTTTCATCGTCCACCCCCCAGAACTACACTTGGCCCACAGCACCCAAACATCTTCACGCTGAAACCGCGAGCGGTCCGAGGAGCCGTGATATCCCATCACCGCCTCTAACGGGCAAAGTTTGGAATGCTGACAAAAAGGGAGCAAAGGAAGGAAAGCGGGGAAGTGCGTTGCAAGGGGCTCTGCTGTGAGGCCCAAGGATCCGTCCAAAGCAGGAGGAACTACAGCAGGTCTGCTGTCGCAGGAGCGGCACTGAAGCCGTTCAGCTGAGCGTCCTCGTTTCCCCAAATCGACCCCTGAGGGTCCTTTGAAAGCCCCGGTTCTTCCAGGCTTGGGGACTGCATGAAATGTGCCACGTATTAGATGCGCTTTGCAATAGAAGTGAACTTCCAGAAAACAGAAACCACCACCAACAACAAAAGGATTCTTGAAATTTGGCAGAAAAAATGCAGTGCACAAAACCCACAAGAACATGAGCATCTTTGCACAAAACCAGTTACGGATGCATTCCTTGAAGGTAATCCCTTCAGACAGAGAGAGGCTGCCATTTCTTTGAAAGATATTAAAGCAGCTGTTGCTAGAATATAGAGAATTTTTGAGTTATCCATCAAGGGATGGACATTTAATGCTGTATCTATTTTTTTGTTGTTGTTTACAGTTTATCTTGATACCAGGTTTCTAGCTACTGAAGGTAATTGAGACTGCAAACAAAATCTCTATCACTGATCTGCCAAATCAAATTTTCTTCTCCTCCAAGTGTAGTATTTTTCCTTAGCTTCAGAGAGGAAAAGAATTATGCAGAATGAATGAGAAAGAAAAGAGATTAGTTTCTATAATGACCACAGCGGCCACCTCTCCCTTGATCTTTCTGTAGTAGTTCTTTCTCAAAGATGGGAGCGATTACTATTGTAATTTAGAACCGAGCTTGTTCTTTTTCCTTCTGCTGCATCTGCTTACTACTTCCCAAATTAACACACATTTTAGTAAAAACTAAATATCCTGATTATAGCTGGGATGTTGGACGGCCCTATCTGGGCTACGGATGCAGCAAGATTTTCATCATCTTCGCATTTCCATCCTGGAATGGTCTTTGATAGACATTAAAGTAGTCGCAAGGCTATTTTGATGACTTCTGGCTACCGGAGGCCTCAGAAGAGGGTTTCTAAGGCAGTAAACGAGCAGCCACGTGTCTCCTGCACTGTTTTCAAGTTGTGTGGTGCTTCTGAGGATTTCCACGAGCTCTCTGTCATCAGAGCATCTCCCTGCCCTGTGGTGGTCCTCCAGTGCCCGGCATCAGGGCCAGGTGGGTATTGCAGCAGGAACGGGCTGAGGGAGCTGAGCTTTCCTCGTGGTTTCTCACTCGCTAACGCTAGTAAATAGGTTGTTTCTCCAGGTCTTCAAAATGACATTGGATTTTCATTACGGTTGGGGACTACTCACGCTCCCTTGGACCTGTCCTATCTGCGTGTCTGGTGCCAATGTACTACAGCAATCGAATTTAATGCCAACGAGGCAACTGGGTTTTCTTCTTCCTCTCCCGTGAGATCTGTCTGTACCGAGGTTTTCGCTGGTCTCAAGTCTTGTTGAGAAGTTTTATTAAACCGAACTGTTGGGAGGTGAACTATTTTGCACGCTTGTCCTCCTGAAGTTGCTTTAATGGTTTTGTACCCGTAGCTCTAGGGTGAGCCAATTCACCCCTAAAAATCAGCGTATTCACACCTAGTCACACCAGCACCGTGCACCCCCAGAGCGTGGCGGCAGCCCAGCGGCACGGGCAGTGGAAGCAATAGCTCTGCGGCACTTTCGGGGGACTCGTGTTTAGTGACGGGACTTAACTCCGCAGAACTCATACAAAACTCATCGAGACTCCGTCCTTCGCTTAAAACCATCTGTTAATTCTACTTACGAGCTCATCATCGAAAGGTTGCCTATATTTTTCTTCTAGCTTTGCAAAAATAAGCACCGGTGAATGAAGATGAAAGGAAAATGTTGCTGGTTTCTTCCCTGGAGATCGTATTTCTTACTTGTTGCATAACTGCTTATTTTAGCATCAATCAGCCAAGCCTTTGTTGTGTAGACAATTCTGTCCTTTTAGAGGATTTGTGCAGTATTATTTCTTCCAAAATGCTTTTTTCCTTTTTATCATTAGATTTATTTCTTCTCTTAGCAAATGCCAACTGACAACACCCTGTCAGAGCTCTTCATAAGTGTTACATAAATGTCATAATACGTAAACTGAGTATCGTATATATCATATACGTGACCTTTCTGTAGAACCATCCGTCAGGTGTTATCTCTGGGTATTTTATGTATTACATGTATGCATTTGTATACAAGTTTTGTTTAAGTGTGCCTTTACGGTAGCCAAAAATCTGTTGAGCGTGCGATCGCTACCGCCCAGGAAAGTACTCCAAATGCAGAAATGTCCGAATTCTTGTTGTCAGTGCAACTTCATCTACACCGTTTTCTTGAAGCAGAACACGATTTTAATTGCACGCTCAGATACTATTTTTCTTCTGCATCGCTATGGCGTGCAGTGCGTGAGATGGTCAGCGAGGGGCTCAGCAATGCTGCCTTGTTCCTATTGTTCAGCACATGATCCTAGGCCTTAGCTCAGCACATTATTCACATGTCTGACCACTTTTGGATTTCGCCGCAATAGAAAATATGGCTCCAATATTTCCGCGTGCCGTTTTCAAAGCAGAACAAGGTGCTCATCTTCTGGGTAACAAAAACGGACTGAGGGTGCATCGAGGGATGGAGAAATGGCTGGAAGGGTCGTAAGGCTGTAGTGTGCCATACAGGACCCACCGGAGCAGGGATGTTGGCAGGTTCCTCCAAAGACAGAATTATTAATTTCCTCATGGTTTTTTTTTCTACGGTACTTTGCACTACGCTGCATCAGTGCTTCAGCACCTTCATTAATCCTCCCCAAACACCCGTTACGAAGACAGGTCAGGGTGACACGTGGATGGATTAAGGTCAGTTTTGACTAATTTGGGGTACTCCATCTGAGAAGCGTAATGTCTGCTTTTTCAGAGCATTTAACATGATACAGCACTTCATACGTGCAAGCGCAGCACCCGCTGCTTCCAGCTGTACTAAGATGGATGTCAGCAATTCAGGCTAAAGGTTTCAAGCTATGCACCCACAATGTGGGCAATACAACCGTCAGCACCCAAAAGTTTAGTTTAATGACTTCATTAGCATTATAAAGCCTATGGCAAGGGCAAGGGGAGACTCCTGGTCTTTGGGAGAGTTCCATCCTGTCCTCACTGTCAGACTGCATCCGTGTCCTGCAGCCCTTGCTTTGTTCTGTGGGCAAGTTTTTGGTTCTGCAGATAAGATGAGGATCTGGCCAAAATTTGTTTCTGTGTTGACTTACCGAGCCGGTCCATGGCGTGCAGGTGTCGTATGGAAAACAGATTGTGACAGTGTAATTAAGAACTGCATTGGCATATGCATGCACAAGAAAGTCTCCATAAATTGGTACAGAATGCCTCACTTTGGCCATTTCTGACGTTGTGACCAGGTAACATAGTGACCTTCAAAATATCCCTTTGCACAGCCTGCGCATGTAGATGGGGTGGGATCGATCCAGAGGTAAAGTCCTGGCAGCGGGGCCGGCATCCACCGCGGTGCCTGGGGCTGGCGGGGACCGACAGAAAGGGCTGTGCTCATGCGTCCCACTGCTCTTGTCCTACCAGGAAAGGCTGTTTTAATTAGGAGATGAAGTTTCCAGTTCCCTGGGGGGCCGTGGAGCGGGGTCTGAGCACTGGGGCGGCAGGTGCCCCAAGAGCAGCATCTTGAGGGACTTCAGCAGCCACAACGGGGCACGTTTTTGCTGCGTGTTGTGACCTGCTCATCTTCAAAGCCCAGTAACGTGACTAATTTGGGTGGCTTTATCTAAAAGACCATAAAAGGCTGCCTCACGCCAAATTTCAAGACCCTACTTCCAGAGTTACGTTCCTAAAGCCAAACCAAAAAACCTCAACAAGCCCAAGAATGACCAAAGCAATGCTCCTCTCCTCCTCTCGCTTTCATCCTTGGAAGAGCCAAAGGACTTGGGAGCATTTGGAAAACGTCCAGCACAGGCTGCCAAGGCAGAAAGTTGCAGCCTAATTCATTCAAGTTTGGCAAATTATAAGGAGCCAGAACAGGGATGTACAGCGGGGAGCGTCCGACTGCCTTAGCGGTGGTGGTTCTAGCTGTGGTCCAATGGTTTTTCGCAACCGGTAACTCTTGAGTTTTAGAGCTGACCAGGTTAACGAATTTAAGACGTGATGGCAGATTGTGATTGAAAGACCATCTTTAACCCGAATTTTAATCTTGGGCAGCGACGGCTTAAAACAGCGCCCGACAACTTCTGCAATTTGTTTTACTGGAGGGCCTCCGGGACTTTGGGAAGATGTACATTGTATAGACCCCTCCATCCAATTATTATTATTTTAATTTAAGAAAGTGGGTTTTTTTATCTCAGCAGCCACGCTGCTGTTTTTTAATCCCGGGCACAGAGCTAGCCCTGGCCAGCCCTGAGCCAACCCCATCCATTTGGGGAGCGGGCGGGAGCCTCTCCGCGGAAACTCCGCGAAGTTTGGGGGGATGATTACCCCCCCCCCCCCCAAACCCCTCCACGCCCCATGCCCAGCCGCTCCTCTCCCATCCGCGGGCGCTGCGCGCTTCCAGAGCGATCGCGTTGTACCGGCGCGGCCCGCGGAGCCTCCGCGGCAATTCCCACGCCGGCCGCGCAAGTTTACTACACGGAGGGAGGAGGGAGTAGCGGTGGTGGGTGGGTGGGGGGGGGGGTGTGTATGGCGGGGGGGGGGGGGGTGGGGGGAGAGTAGCTCCGCACCGCAGCCCCCACCCGCTCCGCGCTGGGCAAGAACCGTCTTTTTTTTGACGCAGGAGAAATGGCAAATTTTAAGTACGTCATTAATATGGCGCCAAAAGGTTTTTTGTTTTTTTTTTTTTAAGTATAAGCCTTTTTTTTTTTTTTTTTAATTTTTTTTTTTTTTTTTTTTTTTGAAGGTTGCAGAAGCGGCCCCGTGTACGCCTGTGCGGAGCGGGGGGAGTGGGGGGGGGGAGGGGGAAGAGAGGAGGGAAAAGAGTGTGAGCGGGTGGGAGTGTGTAGGGCCGGCGGGACGCCTCACCGGGCTCCGGGTGTACCGGTTTTTTGGGGCTCCGGGGCAGCGCCATGGGGTCCCGGTGGCCGGCGGGGGGGTGAAACACCCCCCCCCCAAAAAAAAAAACAAAACCGAAACGGGGCGGGCGGCGGTTACGGCCCGGGATGGGACCGGCGCTGGTGGCACCTGGCCCTGCCGCTGCGCCTGGGGAGGGAAAAAACCGCAGGAGGGAAAGAAATTAGAAGATTTGGGGGCGGCCGAGGTGGGGTGGGGGGTGTGTGTGTGAAGGGGGGGGGGGGGGGTGGTGGGGAGGGAAAAAAAAGGGGGGGGGGGGGGGGGAAGCGTAGCCACCATTATCCGTCCCCGCTCCGAAAGTCGCTTCCCCGCCTCCCTGCCGGAGCCCGAGCGGCGGCGGGGCGAGGAGAGCCTGAGGAAGTGCGGGGGTAAAAAAAAAAAAAAAAAAAAAAAAAAAGAGAAAGAGAAACAGGCGGGGAGGGTTCGCCCGGCCGCCGCGGAGCGGCCATCTCGGTTGGGGAAAAAAAAAAAAAAAAAAAAAAAAAAAACCAACAAAAAAAAAAAAAAAAAACCCCAACCAAAACAACCGGGGGCCGCATCCATGGAGTTACCGGGCTCCTAAGGAGGGCCCGACCGGCAACGGCCCCGGCAATGACACCGGATTGAAGCCGGCGAGGGGGCTCTCCCGGGCCGGGGACTGCGGGAGCATCCCCCGCCCGCCCCCCCCCGCCTCCCTCCCCGCCCGTAACCCGAGAGACAGCCTCAACTCTTGGAGGACACTCTCCTGGCAAAGGTAAAGGGGCTCGGCGGGGCTGGCGGCGGCAACGGGCTTATTTTGCAGCGGATGGTTATTTTGCAGCTCCCCCTGCTTCGCTTGTATTTATTTATTTTATTTATTCCCCCCCCCCCTTTTCCTTCCCCCCCCCTCTCCTTCTTTCCCTCCCCCCGGCTGCGAGGCGGGGGATGTGCAGCATTTCCAGGGGTGGATTGCGCATGTTGGTCACTCTTGTTTTAAAGTGTACGAGGGAGGCAGCGGGAATGTAAACAAGAACTTTTAAAGGCTCGGCTCGCAGCTTCGCCTTTTTTTTTTTTAATTTTTTTTTTTTTTTTTAATTTTTTTTTTCCCCCCAAATTAATGACTGCGGCAGAGGCTGCTGCGCGCCCTGCCCGCCCGGGGGAGGGAGGGATGGAGGTTGGTTGGGGGGGGGGGGGGGGGGTGAACGGACGCGCACCGCGGCTCCTTGGGGCGATGTGCGGTACCGGGCCGGGCTTTTGGGGGAAAGAAACAGCCGGGGGGACGGGGACGGGAGAAAGGACGGACACACAACCACGGCTCCGGGGCTCCGCGGGCCGGGCAGCGCTGCCGCGGGGCCGGGGAGCGGCGGGGCCGCGGGCGCGGAGCGTTGCGCGGGGCCGGGATGGCGGTGCCCGGGGGCGTGGCGGCTGCCGGCTCCCGCCTGCCCGCCTTCCCTTCCCTTTTCCCTCCCGCCTTCTTCCCTCTTTTTTTTTTTTTTTTTTTTTTTTTTTCCCCACCGCCGCTGCGCCTCGGGGCTTTCCCCGCTGCCTCCCCCCCCCCCCCCGGTACCGCTGGGTGCCCGGGAGGCGGCCGCTGACCCCCCACCCCCACCCCCCTGCATCGCCCTCGGGCTCCAAAAATATCGCCGTGGCCCTGCCGGGGGTCCCACGGGGTGGTTCCCCCCCCCCCCCACTGCTGGGCTCCGAACCGGTAACCTGGTCCCCTCCCTCCCGGGGGGGGGGGAAAGCAGCGGGATCCCGCACCGCCCCCGCGGGCGCTCCGGCCCCTTTCCCGGCTGCGGAGCGGGGCAGGCGTTTGGTTTTTTGGGATGCGGGGCTGGGAGCACCTTACCTACCCCCCCCCCCCCCCCCCCCGGGGCTGCTCCACTTCTGGGGATGGAGGCAGCGACCTGGAAGTTGGGAAGAGCTGCAAAAGGGAGAAGGGGCTGAATTGTCAATCTCGGGTGTAATAAGGAGGGGGGGGGGGGGGGGGAATAAAATAGCTGCCTCCATACCTGTACATCCTGAGCGCTTTTTGAGTGGGAAGGATGGCATGCAGAGGGAAAATTCCCTGCTCCTTCTCTCAGCACCCACAGTGAAAATTGTTTATTTGAGGGTTTGAGCCTAGACCCTGCTACCGCTGGGACGTTTCTTAAGAGGGGATTTTGCTTGGGGGGGGGGGGGAAATCGGTGATTTCAGCCCTTCTCCCCGGGGTAAGGAGCCCGGCTCTTAGGAATGGTGTTTGACCTTTAAGCATTTATTGGCTACTGAGGTTAAAATAAGCTTGAGATAGAAGTAAAAATAGCTTGCGGAAAGGTTAAATCAAAGGTTAAATTTGTTTTTCCTAGGAAAATCGAGGCTGATGTCCAAAAATGAAGGCTTGGAGCAAAGGATGGGAGGGTACATGTTAGGTCTGTAGGCAGGGAGACGCAATTCATTTGAAGTATTGGGGGCTGCTGAGAGGGTTTGACCCCGAGTTCTGAAAGTTGGTGGGTAGGTGGTCTTCAAGCGAAGGTATTTCAAATAAGGTCTGGTCTTTGCCTTTCTCTGGGTACTTGGTCCAAGGGTTGGAGTGCCCATAGCTCCTGTTGATTTTCCTCTCGAGTTGCGGATGCTCAGAGACCTGCAGGACAGGGCAGCCGACTGGGAGCGAGGAGCTGTGCCCTGTGTCCCTGCCCGAAGGCAGGGGTGGCCCCGAGTGCCCGCAATAACCTTTCTGATTACTTGTGCTCTGCCTGGGCTTGCTGAAGAAAAAACCGGATAATTAGAGGGTAACAAGTCAGAAGAGGCAAGCACAGTTGTGAGTAGTAAAGCAAAAAAACCCAACCCCTCGTAGATGTGGAAAAAGGCAAAGCACAGGAAGTAAAGGAGGGCTTGTTTTGTTTTAAATTGAAATGAGATTAAATTTTGCCCCAGGGAGCCAAGACAGCCAGCAGAGTTGCTGTGGAGAAGAGGAGGAATGGCTCGCTCTTCACCTGGGCAGTTGAGTTTTTGCTGAGGATGCTGGAGCTGACAGCAACCTGTGGAGGAGGCGGAGGGGCAGGCGAGCCCCGGCTGGCAGGGACAGGCTCCTGCTGCCCAGAAAATGAGTGTTCCTGGGTACCAGGATCGTGCCTTTCTGGATTTCCACTTTGCAGGCTTACCAGCGAGGTTAAGAGCAGAGCAGCGCGGCTTCCCCCGAGACGCGAGGGCTGAGCACCAAGATTTGCTGGCGGTCTGTTGGCACAGCTGACGCGCATCCTTTGGGCGAAAAGTTTGTTCTTCTGGCACTGTGAAATTGGGGCTGTGCCTGCGTCGGGGGATGCTGCTGCTCTCTCAGAGCCTCCTCTAGCAGCGCTTGGCTCCAAAATCGTTAATGAGAAAAGGCAATCCGACGAGGACAACCCTCCTACGGTATAAGCGACCTTCCTATGGGACCTTCCAGCCCTCCACCCTTCTTCTTATGCTTTCTAACAACTGGCTGGTGTTCCTAGACAGAGCAAAGAAATAGTTAAAGCATGGAGAGCAGCCCCTCGCCTCCATCCATCCACCCACCCGGGCGCAGGCGATGGATGGGACAGGGGCTCAGGGACCCTGGGGGGGGGGGTGTCTATGGGAACAGGGGGGGGTCCGGGCTGGCCGGAGCGGTGTGCATGCCGCTGGGGGCACTATTTTCTGTTTGTGTTCCTATTTCTGGGCTGGAAGAACAAACAGGGAAGTGGTTTTTCTGCAGTCTCATTGCAGCTCACAAACAGAGCACATAATTCAGCCGGTGTTGCTCAACTGTCACGGCGTCAGAGGTGACGGCGCAGGGGGACCGAGCACGGCGCATTCCTTAACGTGCGGGTGAGCGCTGGGAAGAGGTGATGACCAAATACTTTTTTTTTTTTTTTTTTTTTCCTTTTGCTGCAACTTACGCAGGTTTCTGTGCCTGTTCCCTGTGGAAGCCAGCAGCGAGCGCAGGCACGTTATGAATTTCTCTAGTTTGCTTGCCACAGTCCAGAACGGTTCGTTCTCGCGAACGGCCCCTGCGCAGGGTGCTGCGATGCCACCAGGAGCTCCAAAATCCCACGTGGACTTGACGTACGGAAGAGTTTGGCAGGGAGCTGGGATACGTCAGCGGATTCCCCAGAGCTCGGGGATCGTGGAGGGGGTCCGCAGAGGGTGAGGAGTTGTTTGAAGGCTGGCGGAGGCATTTTGGTTTAGCGTGCGGCTGGCCCAGGCGGCGAGGAGTGTGCCCAGGTGGGACAGGAGCTCAGGGTCTGGGCACTCGCATCTCTCTCTACCTGCTGCCTTTGCTTCTCCCAGGTTGCATGGACTGGGCAAAACTGCATCTCCAAAAGGTCTTCTTCAAACCCTCCCCTGCTGGGAGGCAGGACCAGGCAGCCCGAGGCCATCATCTCAATTTTACCGCCGATCCTGCTGCTAATTTGTCCAAGGCTCTAGTGATTTACATTTGTTTAGGCTGATGGAGGGCCATCATCTTCCTTGGTTTAGCATTTATCCGCCTTTCTCAGCTTGAACAAAGGCAATGCTAAACATGTGTTAGTTTGCAAGCAATTCCGTTTTTGGGTTTCCAGGCATTAGCGCAGGGCTATGCCTGTGGATTTCAGTTGCAGACACTTCAGGGGGATGTTCATTTGTTTATAAAAGAAACCCACATCTGTTTCTGTTTGAATTTTTTAAGCGAGCATACATAGAAACCTTTCTCTTGGTTTCTGGCTCTGTAAAAGCTAGATTTTGGGCCAAGTTTGACCTAAGAGCGACCTTTTCAAAGTATTACAAATTTTTTTGGTATTTGTTTATGACTTTAATAATGATGCCATGCGGGGAATGGGTCAGTTAAAGGTGAAATTAGCTTCTAATGTAAACAAAAGATTAATTTTGGAGCAGTGTTTTGTGGAGACTTTAAATTGCTTAGTAGTACACCAAGTGAATTGCTCCTGAGAGCTTGCTCCCAGCGAGGTTTGTTGGGGGTCGGAGCTGGGGCCCTGGGAGTACCAGGGATGCGGGGCAATGGGTCCCCCCCCTGCCCTGGGTGCCGGAGGGGTGTCGGGAGCCTCCCCCAGCCACCATCAGACTTTATAACCCTGTGCTCCAGATGGGGAAATGGCCCAATTACCCTTCTTCTACAGTAAATTCCTCTGTTAAGTACCATGCGGTTTACTACTGTTTGGCTGCTCAAGAAGATGAGTCCTTCAGAAAACAGCATCTTCTTTGCACTGCCTGGAAGTTAACCATTTTCTGAAAGGGGCTGGTCGAGCCCTGTGGTTTTGGCCCCAAATTTCGCTCCCTTCAGGCGCAGGGTACCTTATGGGCTGTTGCGTGCCATCCCCTACCCAGGCGGTGGTTGCCTTTGAGCGCTGCTGTGTTCAGAGATGTCTGTACTTGGCTGGAGCCAGAATTTCGTTCAGAGCGATTTAATGCAGTTTGGTTCAGAGGATGCTGTCTTAGATCCTGCCAAACAGCCGCAAAATGATTTACGGAAGTAGGGCCGCTATTTTACCTGCGATGTGAACCACTTTTGTATGTGAATATGAATTTATGCCGTTATATAGCGAGGGCCTGAAAGTGTGTTGTGTGGGTAGGTGTAGGACAGGAGCAGGGTGCAGGGACCAAGTTCGCTTAAGGGGATGATCGGTGCGTCTTCTCACATGTACATTAGAGCCAAAACCAGTAGCAGCATCCTGACATCTGTGCTACGCATTAATCATGTACCTTTTTCCCTCCCTTGGAAGGAGAGTGATGTCAATGACACTGTCTTGCTGTAAAGGCAAAGATGAGAAACGCTGGAAATGCCACTGCTTATCAGTAGTGTTCCTTTGCTTCAGCTCAGGTGTTTCTTTTCCCTGTTGACTTTGGCTTATTTAATCTCTGTGACTAGGAACTCCAGAATCAATAAAAGCATAGCTCCAGCTTTGTGCTCCGAAAGCCTGTTCGCCACTTCACGCTAGTAGGAACCAGTTTAAAAAGGTTCAGGTAGAATTTCCACTAAAAGTAAGTAAACTGCAGTTAGAGCTATTTTCAATATTCTTTTCCCCAAGCAAAATCTAATGGCTACTTGGAATGAGCCTGGTTTAATAACATGTGTTTCCCCTTGAATCACTGGGGGAAGGTATTGATATTGCCATATTCTCGAGGAATGTTTTAAATCATGCTTTGACAATGCCTTACCACAACACTGATAGTTAAAATGTTTACGATACTTTGTAGGATTATCCCTTATAATGGTGTGATAAAACGTAGCACATATATTGTAAAATACAGGCATTGCAAGGGTTTTAAATGCTTATGTGGAACTTCTGCTGTTGTTTGGGGGGAAATGGCATGCTCTAGCCTGCTATCCAGTCTGTGTGCTGCTAGTACCTGCTGCGACCGAACCACACATAACCAGTGTTTTATTATCATTTCCACTTATCGTTTGCGGAAGCAGTAGTGTGTATGCCATGTTAACAACCTTGGACTCTTAGAAAATATCTCAGAAAGTACTAGGAAGATTTCCACGAGATTAACATTGTTTTCTGTGGGTGTATTTTAGTTCGCAGCCTGTTGGATAGTTGTCTGGTCCGTGGGTAGCCCTTTCCATCCAGAGCTCCCCAAGCCCTGTATTGGGGGCCACATTGATCAGCCACCAGCCACATTGGTAAACTGGGGTCTTCAAAAGTTAAAATCTCTTCTTTCCTTCTCCTTCTTTCCTTCTCCTTCTTTTTCCTTCTCCTTCTTTCCTTCTCCTTCTTTCCTTCTCCTTCTTTCCTTCTCCTTCTTTCCTTCTCCTTCTTTCCTTCTCCTTCTTTCCTTCTCCTTCTTTCCTTCTCCTTCTTTCCTTCTCCTTCTTTCCTTCTCCTTCTTTCCTTCTCCTTCTTTCCTTCTCCTTCTTTCCTTCTCCTTCTTTCCTTCTCCTTCTTTCCTTCTCCTTCTTTCCTTCTCCTTCTTTCCTTCTCCTTCTTTCCTTCTCCTTCTTTCCTTCTCCTTCTTTCCTTCTCCTTCTTTCCTTCTCCTTCTTTCCTTCTCCTTCTTTCCTTCTCCTTCTTTCCTTCTCCTTCTTTCCTTCTCCTTCTTTCCTTCTCCTTCTTTCCTTCTCCTTCTTTCCTTCTCCTTCTTTCCTTCAGAACACCTACCGGTACAGGTACTTGACTTTCAGCTCTGAGTGCTTGGTTCTTCAGGGGTGAGTTCAGGAGAACCTGCAGATTTCAAGTGGTTCTGGGGCTTGTTCAAAGTCACAAAGTGAATCAGCAGCCAAGCTTGAAACGGCTCTCCTGTCCTCCTGAGCGGTGCGGTGGTACCCAGCTGCTGTGGTTTTGTCTCTGAGAGGATGGAGAAGCCACAGCAGCTGGGCAGAAGCTGCCTGCTGACCCCCCCGCGAGCTGCGGTGCTGGCGGTGGGCTGCACGGCTGTGCCGAAGCAGGCAGAGCAGCCCTGGGTGATGGGAAGCGTGCTTCAGGCTTGGCTAGCGCATGCTGGCTGTGTGACAGATATACCAGAAGTCTTTAAAAGAAGTAGATACCGCCTGAGTGGGAAGATGAGTCAGAGGGTAAAACCCCGGTCTCATTGTACGCGGGGGTCCTCTTCAGCTCCGGGATGCTCGGACTTCCCCCTGCAGACATACTGAGAATGCGCGCAGTTTCCATTCTTCTGTCTGTGCGCCTCTCAAATTTGCAGCCCAGACGGGTGGTTCTCGTCTTTTGTCCCGTCCAGCAGTGCCGTGGTCCGTGGTGGGGCATCCTCCGGTGACGATGCTCTTGCCAGAGGGAGAGGGAGGCATTTGGTAGCGAATCCCCGCGTAGGCAAATCGCCGTGCAAAGCTGAGTGATGAAAGTGCGCTCGCTGTACCGCCTAGGAGTGGGGAAAGCTGGTGGAGAGACAGTGATACCCTTAAAGTTTTTTAAAAAAGCCCTGTGAGGATTGTTTTCTTCCTTTTTTTAAAGCCCCTGGGTAGTTGTCTGTCCTGAGGGTAAGTACTGGCTCGTGCTGGGATAACACGGCGCGGATGTTGAGAGATAGCAGTGATTTGGTGCCGAGATGAGTTTCCTAGGCATTAAGTGTAATGTTCAATTTCTTTTGTTACAGATGGAAGAAAAACGACGCAAGTACTCGATCAGCAGTGATAACTCAGACACCACTGACAGTAAGACCTTTAATTCAAGGCTTTGAACGAGATAACTAAGCAATTCACCTCCAGCAGGGAAAACGCTTGAATAATTACTTTGCAAAGAGTGGAGGATACTGCATTTACTGGGAAGTGTCTGCACAATGAACTGTGCGCGGGGCTGGGTCTGTCAGAAATGCAGCAACAAGCTGATACCAATTTAAACGCCCGGCTGTGGCTCCTCTTAACTGATGAGAGTGTCTCCCTCGTGTGAGGAGTCTGGGCGAGGGAGAGCTGTTGATTGCAAATCTGCTAACGAAGCAAACACCCTTTGTAGACAAGTTGTCCTTTCCTGTGAGCTGCAGCCTGAGACTAGTTAGCTCTTGACTGAGTTGTACTGGGGGAAAGGGAAGTTTTTACTGGAGTCAGGGTAGAACCGGAGCCGCCTTGTTCCCTTCTTGCGAGCTGAAGAGTGACGTGGGAAAAGGGATAAGGCTCAAGCCAGCAAAGCTTGCAAGCCCACGCTTGCTTTTCAACATCTACCTCACTTCATCCTCATTGAGGAAAGCACAGAAGCATGTGCTCAACAATAAACATGTGCAAGTGTGCTGAATTTTGGCTATAAATAGAGCGCTTTCCTCTCCCACTTATTCCAGGGTTTCACCCACTGCAGACATACCACAGTGCCTTAGTGTTCAGTACCCTCGAGGCACGAGTCTAATCCCTTGTCTGGGCTCCGGAGCTTCCTACTAGTTGCTCTTGGTTTCTTACGAATGTCACAGTAATTTCATCTGGGCCGTGCTGGGAATTTGCTCTCCACACTTTACAGGATCTGGCTGCTGGATATCCGAGAACGAAAGGGACTTTGCTAAAAGACACTAAACTTCTGGGCCTTTTCCTAACAGGATGATGGGGAGATTACAGGGGGTTATGGAAAGGCTGATCTTGCTGGGTTTGGCTGCTGTTCCCACAGCTTTAGCCAAAAAAATTGTCAGCGTGAGCGGAGTTTGCACCACTGCTGCCGACGGGAACCTGCTGTTTGGCTGCTGGAGGGGACCCCCGTTCTGCTGGAGCCCTGGGGGGGTCTGGGGGCTGAGCCGCGCCTATGGAAAGCGTTTCAGGCTCTGTCAACGCTGCCGGCTTCTCGTAAAATAAAACATCTCTATCTCAGAAAGGGGTTTGTTTTGGAAGCCGTGCTCCAAACTTCCCGTCTCCTAATCCCCAGATGCTCAGAGGCTTACCAAGCCGAGCCGCGCTAGCTGGCTTCTCTGCCTTTCGGGGGTAAGGCATCTTTAATCACGGTATTAAACAACATGGCCTTATCTCTATTGGGTTTGGATATTTATGCTGCAGGTGATATCTAAGCTGTTGACAAATGCTCTCCTGCAGGATAATTGTAAACAAAGTGATGACCTTCTTTTTTACGCCTCTGCCAGGGAAGGGTGGTAGTGGCACGTTATCTAAGTCTACACACTTGTAGCACCACATTGTAGCTTGAGAAGAGGGGGCAAGGTGGAAAGTAGTGACTCGATCTCTCAGTGTAAACTGTGGATCTGCTGCTGCAATGTTTTGAGCAGCTTGCCGAATAAAGCGGCAGTTCCCGGCGGGTGCAGCATAGGGACTTCTGCTGTGGGCTTTGCCTACGCAAGTCCTGTTACGTACCGAAATGATAAAAAAAAAATGCATTTGCGTGGAGCCCACTTTAATGACACCTAGCCTGACACTGCAGTCAGAAAAACAGCTGTCCTTCGGGAATGACTGATGCCATCAGACCTCGTCTTGATTTTACGAAGTATAAGAAAGGGGCTTTACCAAGTAAAAGAGTGCGAGGTGAACTTAGTGCCTCTTCCCCTGCAAGCAAAATCAGGCATGTGAGATTCAGCTGGGCTCATGAGGGACTCAACGGCCTGAGCTGGCGGAGGGAGGCACATTTCCCAGCACGGTAGTCCTGCACCAGGGACAGCCCTGGTCCCTTGTGCCAGCTCAGCTCCCGGCCAGAGCCCCTCCTGAAGTCCTTGCGTGCATGGCTCCATCGTGTTTGGCAGTTGCTTATGTGCACGGTGGTGTTTCCTCCTATTCAGCCATCCAAGGATAAAATCAGTGTTAAATAGGCCTATCGATAGTGAATTTGTTGCATCCTGACAAAAGCATTTTTATATAGTGGAACCTGGAGGGGTCCTGCTATGCAGAAGACCCAACTGTCATCGTGATTATAAAAAGAGTCCAGTAATTAGTTTATTGTTTATTATTACCAAATACATAGAGCTTTTTTTTTTTTTTTTTAAGTGATAGGAACACGTACAGGTTGGAAATGGAGATTAATAACATAATGGTCCCAGCATATTTCAGGTCTTAGCTTCCCTTGCCTTGTCGAGGTGGTAGTGGTGATGCTGATACTGCTCCAGTCGGGATGATGGGAGTCCGTTCGTAATACTCCCAGAGTAAAGTAATCCCAAAGCAAATGCTGCCTTACTATTGAAAAGTGTAAAGTGCATTCACTTGATGTGTCCTGTTGCGTGGTTCCCACTAGATGCTGAACTGCACGCAGGCGTGGAAATTCCTAGTCCTGGCGTGGGCAGAGGAGTTTAACCCAACTTGGTCAATATTTTTGACCTGGGGGTCTGAAGTCCTCGAGCAGTTCAGATGCTTGTCTTTAAGCATCCTTGTTAGAAATTTTTTAGTCTTATCTCCTTAATTCCTGATCCCAATAGATTCCCGATTCCAGGAATGAGCCCTGGCTCATTCCCTCTTAGAAGCTGTTCTTTCTTGTGACTTTGGGTTTCTCATTTCTGATGTCTGCATTTGAAAACCGTGTTTTCAAATTTCAGAGGCCTCTGTTTCATCTGTAGCAGCAGGAAAGTGATGTTCATCTATTTGGCCAAGTACCCTGGGATGTGCACAAAAATAGTTCCATGTCAAGGTATTAATGTCAAGGTATTACTGCCTCTTAGCATTGACCCAAAGTGTTAGTTGAGGCTGTAGTAGCAGCAGTGGGGCTGATGACAAAGACACGGAAAAAACTTTGTCTCTTTTCCACGTAACCTGTCTCTCTTGCCTCGTTGCAGGTCACACCACGTCCGCCTCCAGATGCTCCAAAATTCCGAATACCAAATCCACCTGGTCACGGCAGAAGGAGAAGAAGCCCTCTGAGGTAGGCGGGCTTTTAGGCTTTTGCCAAAGGAGAGCTTTCCCCCCGGGGCCGTGCTTGCCCAGATGGGGTGGCCACCAGCGTGCCCACGGCTGGCCGTGGCCGGTGGGTGCCAGGACAGGGCAATCCAAGAAGCCAGAGCCCACGGTGCAGAGCCAGCCTTAGCCTCGTGCTCAGCTTTGCTGGGAGGGAGCAGGCGGAGGTACCCGGTGGGCATCTCTGATGAAGGGTGAGGGGTCCTTGTGCCCGCTCCCGTTGGGGTCCTTGTGCCCGCTCCCGTTGGGGTCCTTGTGCCCGCTCCCATTGGGGTCCTTGTGCCCACTCCTTCCCTGTTGATGGAAGCGGGGAGAGGTTGAGTTTGGTGGGATTGGGAGGTCCTGCAGCATCAGGGTGGCTACCTGCTGAGGTTCCCCTGTTTTGGGTGCCTGCCTGGATGCCCTTTCGTTAATGGCACAGGTCATAGCGCTGATGCCAGGGGACGGTGGCTTGCTGGCATGGAGGCTTCTCCCCGTGAATAAGTGGGAGGTACGGAGAGCCGTGAAATGAGAGACAGCACAGCTGAGTTGCAGATTACGTTGTGTTGGTTTCCTCCCGTCGCTGGCCTCAAGGGCGTTAAGCTGAGACCCTCGGTGTCTGACCTTGCTGCAGGGTTTTCCATCGCTCCTAGCTGGTACGGGCAGCGCTGCCCACCGCGGGGGGGGACATCGCCCAGGTCGCCCCTGCCCGCTCTGTGGTGCAGGGTCTGGGACGAGAGGTGTTTCCCGAGGTCCGTGCTGGAAGGTACGATGCTCTGCCCCGTTTTCCCTCACGTGCTTTGGATACGTTTCCACTAGACGTGGAAACTATACCAGGCATGAGCTGCTGTTGTAGCAACTGCAGGGTTTAGTGGTGGTCATCTTCATTTCAAGAGCAGCGTGAGCGAAGCCAGGGGGACATTGTTCTCACATTCCCTTTCCTCTGGACCGGGGTCTGGAGTCAAACAGAGCTAGGTTTAGAAGCAGGTGAAGCTGGCACAGCCAATGCTTGCTCGCAGGCTGTAAACTCCTTCCCGAGCCCCCACGTTACGCCTCGCCTGAGGCCGTGGCCCAGTAAGCACAAACCTCTCTTAACATCCCCCCTTTGCGTCAAGCTGAGTAGAGATTTTGAGGTTTTCCTGTGGTCACTGCCTGAATTACAGCTGCACTTAGTTCTTACCGCTCTGACAGATTTACATCGATATATCTAACATGTTGGCGGTGGACAGAAACTTAAAAAGTCCGAGTTGTTTGTGCCTTGGGTAAAGAGAGGGGCTGAAAAGCTGTTATTACCGGCTGAGGTAATTGGAAACACTCCAGTGAGCAAAGACCCGGGGTGCAGATGTCACTGGCTGCTGACAAGGCTGTCAGAAAGTCGTGCATTAGGGCTGGTCATGTCATTTTTTGCTTGTAGATCTGTCTCTTGAAATGGGCAAGGGGGTGTATTCTGTGCGCTGAATCCGCCATTGAAAAATTGAACCATTTAGGGCATCTCCTCCTCCTGGGACACCGTTACTCCCTCTCTGAAATAACTGCCCATCCCTGTGCCCAGTGCATCCGTAAAGGCAGCAGATTAGCTGTGTAGGTGTCTTCAGGAGTCCCGCGGAGATGCCTGGCGTTAGACCTGGTTAGATGCACGAGGATGTGACTCGTGTCACCAGCAGTGCCATACGTGCCACCCTGTAAAATCCTCCTCCAAGAGAGCCTGTGTCGGGAGATCTCTTTCTGCATCACTGGTACAGACACACTTTTGTCTTTAATACGAATTGGCTTCATCAGCCAGCTAGGAGTTTACCTGGCTGTTAATGACGTTACTGGATATAAGTCCAAGACTCTAAGTGAAAATGCTTCTGCACTTGGTGAAGGATGGTCAGACCCGGATCCAAGTTTTGCTGCTCTGCAACAGCTGGAGTGAAAACTAGATCTTAGTCCACGGCACCCAGGGAGACGTCAGATGTGGGGCCTGCAGAGGCCAGGCTCATCCCTCTGCTTCATGCTCTGTTATGTCCAGAGGATGGTTCTCAGTGAAATGTAGCTCTGGAACAAATAAAGTGGAGCAAAAGCTTAACAGTGCCCAGCTTAGCAACAGTTGGGACAGAAAGTGGACCCCGGTGGCATATCTGAACTGAAACTCCAGGGGAATTCGGGGAGGCGATGTGTAATTACTCAAGCTGGAGTTTGGCCAGGATGCTCAAGCTGACAAACCATCTTTTACAAAAGCGTGGTGGGAACGTGAGCAGATGGGAGCGGTCCAGATCTCAGCTTTACTCCCCTTACCCTGCATCTCCCCCGCGGCTGCTGGCATCCAGCTCTGCTTGAATTCAGCTGAAACCCAGGAGTCAGGAGAGTGTGTCCCTGGGGTTGGACGCGGGATTGCCCGGACGGCAGGTCCGAGACCCGTAGCGGTGTGTGGTCATGGTTTGGAGGTCGCTCCGGTGAGCGCCGCTTTCTGGATTTCCTCTACGACAGCATCTTCCAAACTTTTCCATGAGTGAGCCAACTTGGCTCTTGCCCTGAGCACCGGTGAACCCGTCTGGTCCGTGTGTGGGATCCGCTGCCCGTCATCTGTGAAACGCTGCGGAGTTTGGCATATCCCGTGGGATTTCTCACAGGAGCCCTGGAGGATTTCAGGTGCAGACTGGGATGGGCGTCGTGTCCCGCTGGAGCAAGTACTGGGAAGTGTAAAACAAACCACACCGCTGACAAACTATTTCACATGAAATAGCGAAGTACCTTTCTCTTTGCTGCCCCGTTGAGGATGGAAACCACAGGAGGGTAACTGGGAGAGCATGATGAATTTCTTATCAGATATTGAACCCCCCCGGGGCAGTCTGCCCCAGGCTTTTTGGGGCTGGACAAGCCTTTTCAAACAGTAACTCAAACTCCAGGTTGACACATGGCTTGTAGTTCCATCAAGAGCAGAGGGTCCGGGCACGTCCCGAGGGGCGGCGATGCTGGAGGACGGGCTGGGGGGAGCGTGGGGGGGTTTGTGTGCGTGGGGAACCGCCGAGCTCTCCTGCCCCTCTCAAAGTCACGTCCCCGATTCCCTGCGAGCTGCCGCCCGCATTCCCCCTGACAACCCGAGCAGGAGATAAAAAAATTAAAAGCATTAGTGTTACATAGTTATTAGCCAGGTCAGGGGGTGATGTTTGTTATGAAAGACTCTGTGAGAAGGGATTAACTATACACATTAAAAACCACCCTATACAAGGCATCTGGAAAAACAAGCTTCTTAACATGGAAAAGTACTGAGCTGTTTGTAAACATCCGTGAAGGGGGCCATTGCCAGGGAGGGCGATTATATTTATCTGTGCCTGTCACGGGGCTCTGCCCGGGCTCTTGCCTGACGTGTCCCAGGCAGCAGGCCTCCGTCTGGGCTGTCTCCCTTGCAGAGGTGACAGTTGTCCTCCCCTGCCCCACATCTGGGCAGCAGAGACCCCGGGGCAGAGCTCCGGCGCGATGCCGCTGGTTCTCCGGGCACGGGCACGGCTCTCCTGCCCTGCCTTTGCCTGTGGGCAGAGGATGGACGTGGGCAGCTGCCAGCAGCTTCGTGCATCCGCGGCGATAGCAGTCTACCAATCTGGTCATTTTAATTAATCTCATTGGAGCTCGTTGTGTCTCTGAACCTGGCTTCGAATGGAGCGGGGTGGCCGGTACCCATCGCCGGGTACCGCCGGGCGAGGAGATGCTGGTCGGCGTGGAGGGAGGGGGATGCTCGATCGGGTCCTCCCTGTCTTGGATGCTGAATCTGCCACGGAGAATAAGATGTGCCTGAAGTACGGATTTCTCTTTCTTTTAGTGGCGTATCGGTGCAATCCTGCCCCCAGCTATAGCGCTGCTGGGGATACGAGCGCGAGCCTCGCTGGTTAGGCTGCAGTCATCAAGCCCTCTCTCCTGTTTCTGACGGGGAACAGTTGTCAGCGTCTAAGGAGAGAATATAAGAACAAGGCAAGTGTGTAATGATAGTCGCCGGTTCTATCTGCCAGCTCCCAGCCATCAGCGGCCTGGGGACTCCCTCGGATGCTGCCTCTGAGTCACTGCCTTAGCCGCTGTGTTAGTCATTAGCTCCTGAACTATTTGGGATCCGAAACACTACCCCGCAATGAGTTACACTGCTAGAATATATTGTAGGAGGAAAAAAAACCCCTAAACTGCTTTTTTGTGCAAGCCACCCGCGTGACACCCCTCCAGCCATCCCTTTTTTAAGCCGAAGAGCCCCGCGCGGTCTCGGCTCTCGTCTGCGGGTGCTGCTCATCTCACCGGACATCCTCATCGCCCTTCTCCTTCGGTCCAGACCTTCTGGAGACCAGGGGACCGCAGCTGCAGGCAGGGTTCAAAATGAAGGGGAAACCACGAATTTATACAGTTTACATTATTTTCTGCTTGCCTTGTTTAGATACTACTTCCGTGTTTTGAAAGATCTCTTTTTATATCTCTTTACAAGGATTTAACCCTTTTAACAAACATCCTCATCGTTTCCCTTCTAAAAGCAATTCTTAGTGCATTAGATCTTGGTTTTTTTCCCTGCGATGGGTATGTAATAGCCCCGTGCAATGCGAATCTAGTCCCTGCGCTCTCCATGCTTGAAGAAGGGCTTTTATAAATATGGCCAAGCAAGACTGGACATGCTTTTACTGGGCTGGATGAGGAGAAAATCCGTCTCTGTTGAAAGGTTTGACTGCGGTGGCTTTGTCACTTCCAGGCCGGCGTGGGGATAACAGATTAATATCATTGTCTTCTGAATGCTGAGAAGGGCCAGACAAAAATGCTTCTTGTTCCTATTTTAAATTCTGTTGTTCATTGAATCTTTAACATTCAGCATTTTGAGAGGAAACAAGACTAGATAAAGAGATAGCAGGCTGGCTCCCAAATGAACATGAGAGTAAGTATTTTTTTCCCCACAGGCAGATAATATCACTGCTTACAAATACACACCAGGCATTGCTGCATTTCGGAGCCTCGCTGCTGAATATTGCCGCTCGTCTCGTTTCGGAAAGGGCTGGAAAAATGTGATATAACGGCAGGGAAACAGGGCTGGGGGGGGCTGGAGGGGAGCTGCCTGGGCAGCCGAGGGCTGCACCCACAGAGGTACCAGCTCAAGCTGATACGAAGACAGTTTGTACAACCAAAAACTACTCCCAGGGCTCCCATTGTTCCCGTTGTTTTCTCTTTCTCTAAAAATCCTTGTGACTCATGAGCTACAGCAAACAATTTTATGCTTGAGAGAGTGAAGGGCTAATAGTGCTGGCTGGAAACGAGGAGGGAGCCCTGCAAACAAGGCAGAGCCAGAGACTCCGGTGCTCCCGGTGTGGGTGGAGGCAGGGATTTATGGCCAGGGAGAGGGGTACGCGGGACACGACTGCCAGGACTGCAGTCGGGGGGGGGGGGGGGAAAGAGTGTTGAACCGAAACCTAAAGAAAACCTGTTATCTCGGTGTCAAAAAGCACTCCGACGTCCGTCATGCGGTGTCCCGCTGCTGTCCGTCCTCCAAAGCGATGCTCGGAGCACCAAGCCGCCTGCGCTCGCTACGGAGAGGTCGTCCGTGCGAGATCCCGCATCGCTGCTGCGGATGCGAGGGTTTTGGGGGAGGATGGCAGATTTGTCGGGTTGTAGGAGGGAACAGATTCACGTGTGAGATTTCAGATGCGGGCTGTGGCCAGTCCATTCCCGCTTCTCCTGTCCACCTTCTCCCTTCCACCGTGCACTTGATTTTGAATGATGGGCTTCGTTTCTCTTACATTTTGCACCAGTGCTGTGCGGTGTGGAGTGCTTTGGAAAGGTTTTTTATTTTTTGCTAAAACTTTTCCAGGGATACAGATGTTTTTGTGTATAAACAAAATTGCATCCCATCCCAGGACAGGGAGGAGGGATGGAGCTTGTCCCGCTGCCCCAAGAGCAAGGTCTAAAAGCCCCAAGGTCAGCTGGGTGCAAACGCAGGGGAAAATGCGTAACGCAATTCCTGCTGACTCGGAAAGCCTCGTGAGCAGGGATCCGGCCTGCTGGAGCCCATCTGTGTTTGGCTGAGCCGCCTGGTCCCATCGGAGCCGGTTTTCACCCGCGCTGGTTTGCAGCAGGCGCCTGGAGCCAGCGGCCCCGGCTGCGTACCCGTGTTGGGTGATGCCGAGGCCGTGCCGCCTCGTCGGGTGCGATCGGCCGTGCCGGATCCTGCACGGCAGTCGCGGGGCTGGCTGCTCTTTTAAAAGCTAATTAAAACCAGTGCTAGATGAGGTTTTTTTTCTTTTCATTTCGATTTAAAGCCCCAAAACAGATACAGCTTTTTGGCTCTCGCCCAGGAGGTGGTTTCGTACAAGCGGAAAGTTGTTACCGCGGGATCTGAATTCGGTGTTTTCGGGTCGGTATTTGGGGCTAAGGGAATAATTGGCAGGCTCAGAGCTACAGTGCAGCCGCTTGAAAAGCTGAGTCCTTGACAGAGCAGGTAAAGTGGGAGCTGAATGGCGGTGAGATTGCAGGGTCACTTTATTAGAGGGGCTTGAGAGCGAGTCAAAGAACCTGGAGATCGATACGAGGATTGCACAGAAAGGTGGCGGAGAGGCTCGGAGAGGGGCTGGTTGGCTGCGGGGGAGAGACGGAGGAGGAACGCTGCTGCAAAGCGGCACAGCCTGCGAGTCCTTTGCTAAGGGAGGGATGGGAGCGCGGCGTTGCTGATGCCTCGCGGCGTGCCCGTCGCCCATCGCAGCGAGGCGCCGTGTGCCCTGGCATCTCCTCCCAGGGGTAGGTGTTTCTCTCTGAGGTTCTCCAGGCGTTGGACAAATGGATGCTGGTCCATGGGAGAGTTCCTGGAGGTACCTTGCAGCCGTCTGAGGGTGCAGGGAACGACGGAACGGCTGCGTCTGGCGGGGGAAGCGGCAGATCTGCGAGGTGGAGCGGTCGATGTACGAGGTGCTGGTGGGGCAGGGAGGAGCTGAATCCAACCCCTGCCTTGCAGGTCCCTGCCATAACCACAGGAGCATCCTTCCCACACCAGGCTGAAGTGGAGTGAAGCATTAGGCTGTGAAAATTGGAAGATGTGTTACATTTATTCAGCTCGGGGGTTTTTTACATTATTATTTATTTTTTTTTTTAGAGAGGAAATCCATACAGCTTTTGCTGCACAACAGCAGATTACAGAAATAACAGAAAATATTGATGTATCATTGGGGAATGCGATGGCTTTGGTATCCCAGCGACTTTTCACATTCCTGGATCGCCGGGACCACCTGTCCTGGGGAGGCAGTCAGTCCAACACCGCAAACTGGTGGGCTGAAAGGATGGGGAAATAGTAGAGATCAGTAACGCAGGCTTGCCCGGCCAGTGAGATGTGAGTGCCGAGGGTAACTTAAAGGCTTACAGACCTTGGAAATGGAGCTGACCCAAAGCGGCTGGATGCTGGACCATCCTGGGACAGGAGGGGTGAGCTCGAGCCTGCGACTGCCCAGTAGTTCTTCGGTCCAGGGAGCAAGAACTGCCTAGAAGTTGTTTCCAACACAAAAAGATGTGGATGGGACTGTGTCAGGCAGCTTCTCCACGCAGCTGGTGGTAAGCTGGAGCAGCAGGAGCTCTGTGTTGGTGGCCTGAGCTGCTGGGGGGGAGGTCGGTGTGATCACACTGGGAATTAACCTGCCGCCTCGTCGTATGAGCGACATGGATGTGGGCAGGGGAAGCTGGCTGGGAAGGCGAGACGTGAGGCCGATGGGTTGCTTTGGGAATGGCAGTGGAGGTGATGGAGGCCGCTGCAGCGATTGCTGCTTTCAGACGGTACTCGATGGTTTGCCACTCGTGCCTCGTTGGGTACGCTCGTGCCGAGGAATGGTATCTTCAGGAGTATTTTTATGCATTCTTACTCTTTATCCATCACTGTCATATCCACAGACATTTTGCATGTTATAATCTGGTGCTCTGTAGGCAGCGTGGGAAGGCGGTGGTGGGTGCAGCGGGACCCGTGGTGGGGTCCAGGGGTGGTCTTGCCGTGGGTGCCCAGGGCTGGCAATGGGGAGCGAGAGGTGCAGCCCCCGGCCGGAGCTGCCAGATTCACCTTCCTGCTGCAGCTCCCGCACCATCGGGCACCTGCCTTCTTTTTGCCTTTTCCTTCTGCTCTGCCGTGAAACACTCTTCTTGGCTCATCCGTGCGGCTGTGGGATCAGTGGGGACCAAGAGACAGAGTTTCTCCCTGTGCCTTTCTTCTTCTGGGGTGCGAGGCTGCACGAGCACGCCGACCCCCACTCCTGGTCCCTCTCGCTTGGCAGTACGAAGGCAAAAATGTCTTGGGAGTTGGCAATTTCACGTTCTTTTTCCCCATCTTTAAAGCTGACGATAGCGAAGGGTGAGGCTGGCCCCTGGGCATCGGTGCGATGCATCTCTTGAGCATCCGTGTGATGCATCTCTGAGCATCGCTGAAACCTGCCTGAGGTTCCCGAGCAAGCAGAGGTAATAAAGTGAACGTCTCGGTTTGGCCTTCCCCGTTGCCGGCAGATCGATAGGCAATAAACTGGATCCCACTGCCGGGCTGGAAGGGGAGGACAGAGCCTGGCCAGGGCTGCGGCTGTGACGGGGGGAGCGGGGAGCGGAGCAGCCTGGCCTCGGAGACAATTTGTCAGCTCCTGCGGCCGGGGAGAAACAGTAAACACTCCTATTGAGGGAAAATTGCTTGTTTTGTGGTACCCAACTTTCTCTTCACCGCCAGGTCCTTGGTTCATCAGTGCCCAATTTATCCTTTATTTGGTTTTCATAAATAATTCAGAAGAGTTTGAGTAGAATAATTGAGTCTTTTGCCAACCCTAATCCCAGACAATTCAAAACAAAAAGACATTTAGATTACAATTTGAGCGTATTAGCTGTTGGGAGATTTCCAGACAACTGATCTGCTTTCCTTTACAATTTCTGTGCCGTTCTATCATTTCTAAAGTGTTCTGCTTTGATAGTTAATAATTTGAGCATTTCCAGTTCTTCATGAAAAGACAGAGGCATCGCTGTGATAAAGTGCGTGCGTGCGTGCTGCCTTTGGATGGGCGAGCTTATCTGTTTTCCAAGAAGGACTAAATAAATGAAGTAGCGAGATTGCAAATCCAGCCTGCGATGTGTCTTATCATCTTCAGGGAAATAGATACAATCGTGCTTATTTGGCTTAAAATTAAAACTAAGCTTCTACGCCGATGTGAGCTGAAGAGCCAGAGGGGATGAATTTGGGGAAGACTTAATGCAGGAAAACACGAGCCTGGGATCCGCACCATGCAGAGGGGAGAAATTACACCGAGGGCTGATGCCGTTGCCGCGTTTTCCAACGCGGAGGCTGCGAGGTACGCGCGGCGGATTGCCGGAGGGTTTTGCATCTGCTGAGGCTGTTGCGAAGTGTTGGTGAGGCTGGTCCCGCCGGTTCGGAGCAGCGGTGAGTGGTGTGGGATGCACGGCCAGCTGCCCGTGGGATGCTGCCTGGACGCCCGAACTGCCAAAGCCACGACCCCAGCAAAAAGCGGAGTGTACTAAAGAAATTACCTAAGTAATAATTATTAGCCAAGCAAAACATGTTTAGTTTCTGACACGAGGATCGGGTGGAGCCGTTCTATCTCCTGCCCACGGATGGCAGCCCTGGGGGGGACCAGGGCTCCCCGGTGGTTGCAGGACACAGTGCAGGCTCCTCTTCGTCGGTAGGAGGAAGGCGATGGGCCAGGCGTTGACATAAATCCGCCGAGGTTGCCCACCCCTGGTGTTAACCTCGAAGCGATGGGGCCCGTCCCCTCTCAAGCTGTTGCCCGGTGCTGACTTTGAAAAAAGAAAATGGGGATTCTTGTTTGGGGTAAGGCTCTGGAAAGGGTGTTGCCGTGGTGGGTGCCAGCCCCCCGGGGGGAGGCAGATGGCTCAGGGCAGGTTAACGACACGGCTGGACTTTTCTGGGGGCCAGTTGCCCTGGAAAGGGTAGTCCCACATCCCCTTTTGGTGGTCATGCCCTGCGGCAGGAGCGTGATCTGTGCTGCCGGCACCATGCTGGGTAGGTTCCTGGAGGATTTGCTTAGATTTGCATGCCGTGAAATGGTGATGCCCTGCTCCCGATTGCGTGTTCAGCCACGGCGTTGAAATGGGTGTCCTCGGGACGCAGCTGAGTCGGCGGAGAGGGAGGTGGAGGGCACTTACACGTCAGCAGGGTCCAGTTTGGGAAGTTTTAAAAAGCTGTTGGGTGCCCAGCACCTTTGGAAACCATTCCTACCTGGCTTTTCCCACGAATCCCAAGGCCGAGTGTCTCCAAAACAGCGTTTTCTATAACGGTTTTGCAAACGGAGCGGCGTAGAAGTGCTGCCACACTCCTGCCCCGGTGCAGGTGGCCGCAGCAGGGAGGTGGCACCGGCCCCCGGCGCTGCCCTGGACCGCGCGTGGTCCAGGCACGGGGGGAGCATCTCGTCGCCCAAAGCAGAGCGGTCCGGGGTGGGGAGGTTCGCTGGGGTTTGCGTTGTCCTCATCGGAGGTGGGCACCAGGACTGAGTAACGGAGATGTCGTTTGCCCAAGTTGTGACCCTGGCAATGGGGGGGGTGTCAAGAAGGGGGTGTGTTTGTACGCGGTATTTTAGAAAACAAGGTAAAGTGGGGTTACTTTGCTTGTTTTGGTGTGCAGGCACTGGAAGGACTTGGACATCTCACATATCCCTTCTCGTGTTTGATTAATGTTTTTCTTAATTTTTTCTTTTTAATTTCTCACACTGGCAACGCAGTAAAAGGTTACTGTGGCATCCATAACTGTGCATTTGTAGCACACGGAGACTTAAAGGAAGCCGATCTTTCTCAAACTGAGCCTAATTCTGACTGTAATATGTAGGCTGTTAATTATGTTTATTGAAGGATGTGCTGAGACTGTGTCTGGCCAACTCAAATCAGGTTTATATAGATGCAGTCAAAAATGTCTCCAAGCAGATGCATCAGGAGGAAAGTACCAGTAAAATTCAGAGAGGTCCCAACATAGAAAAGGTTGTTTATGTATTGTATTTAACTCTAATTGGGTTAGCAGCTGAGACTCTGAGGATTAAACAAACTGACCTAAATACTGGTCTCAGTGGTCTTAGTTAATGTCTAGTTTCCTGCATCTCAGCCGATTTGGTTTCCCAAATACTCTCCAAAGCATGTTATCTGTATATCGAAAGTGTAAAACCATATTGTATCATTTATTGTGGTTCTGAGAAAGCAATACTCATTTGGAGAATAGATTCTGTGAACAGATAAACCGCATCTGAAGAAAACACCTGATCCATCCTGGCCCCCCAGAAGGTAACACAGAAGTAGCAGGGATGCAGTGGATGGAGTGAGATGGTGGCCAGGCATGATTGCTGGCACCGTCGGTTATCATTTCAGCTAATAGCAGATGGTAGAGAGGAGAAATCGTCCATTTTCATTTACAATTTATTTTTATGCTGCAAGAGGCAGGATTGCTCGAGTCATTGCTGTCAGGCAGCCCTCTGGAAGGAATACCTTATTTACCGTGAGGGATTTTTTTGGAATGAGTTTTTCATTGTGGTGTATTCGGGGAAGACTCTGCAGGGCCAGAAGTGAGATGGAGAACGACCCCGTTTGCTGTCCGAGGGGCTGGAGGATTGTCATAGAGGAGGGGTCCAGTGTCGATCTCACAGGAGATGTATTGGGTCAGGAAAACTCTCGGTGTGTTTGGCTGCGGTTGTCTAAGCAGGCACCTAGATCACCTTTTAGTTGGATATTTTCTAGCTCTAGCGCAACCCAGCCTAGCTTTATTTTGCCTTTTGCTCCTTGGTGTGCAATCGCCACTGGAGCAATCGAGCCCTGATGGGTACCTTCAGTTTTTGGCTGTCCCCGCTCGGGGCAGTGAGGTGACATGATGGGGACACAGAGTTGCTCGGGGCAGCGAGGTGGCTCTGTGTTCCCCGCAGCTTCGTTTATGTCAAGAACGTTATTTCTCCCAGTAAGGCTGAACGTGGAGAAGCCCCCAGTTGCTGTACACCCCTCGGTGTTTGGAGTAGATATTCGCGTGGCTGTGTTGA
The DNA here is from genome assembly GCF_929443795.1 of Astur gentilis. Lineage (NCBI taxonomy): Eukaryota > Metazoa > Chordata > Aves > Accipitriformes > Accipitridae > Astur > Astur gentilis. The sequence continues at coordinate 19,754,880 of NC_064905.1, read as the reverse complement.
AAACATCGATCCCCTAAGAGAAAGCAGCCTGTTGTTTCTTTAGTTTAATACTATTTTTCTGGTGCGTGTCTCGGCCAGGCTTGCACCCTGCGGCTGGATTTCACGTCTGCCTGGGCTGGGGGCAGCTCGCAGGGGTTGCACCCGCAGGGGCTCGGACTCTCGGCGCTGCCTGGCCAAGCAGGGGAGTCCGTCCCTGCCTGCGTGACTTCTCCTGCCCAAATCTCACCCTGGAGGTGACATAAAACGCCACCCTGAAGCCGTACCGTTGGGGACGCGGGCACTCGCCGCGCTGTCCTTCGGGGACCGATTCCCCAGGGCACCCTCCCCGACCACGCGTGCACCCAGCCTCTGCCAGTCCCCTTCACCCTGCCGCTTGGATTTTGTTTTTTTTTTTTTTTTTTGTTCACCGGCGCAGGTTTTCCGGACGGATCTGATAACGGCCATGAAGATCCCCGACTCCTTCCAGCTGAGCCCCGACGAGTACTACGTCCTGGCCGATCCCTGGAGGCAGGAGTGGGAGAAGGGCGTCCAGGTGCCGGCGAGCGCCGAGGCCATCCCCGAGCCCGTGGTCAGGTAAGCGAGCGGGGTCCCCTCCGTGGGGTCCCCTCCGTGGGGTCTTCTCTGCGGGATCCCCTAGGGCTGGACCCCTCCGTGGGGTCTCTTTGCCTCGGTGGGGTGCCCACCATCTTGGAGAGCGTGTAAAGGGGATGCGCGGGGACATCCCACCGCACCCTGCCACGGTTGATTTCTGAAAGTTGATTTCTGAAAGTCCCTCTTGGGTGCGCCCGGCTTTTCTCGGGCAGCGGCGAGGAGCCGTGCCAGGCAGGCCAGCTCCTTGTTTGCTTTTGGTCGGGGAATTTTAAAAAGGTCTGATAAAATCAAAGAGAGGATAAAAAAAAAAATACCAACAGAAAACCACCCAGAACGTCAGCCTCTGCCTGGCTGGTTGATGCATCTCCGTCTAGAAGCACGTGGCTGTGCCGTTGGTATTTCACGGCAGGGGTGCAGGAGTTGGCCCTTAAATTAAAAACTTCCCTCTTTACCGTGCAAGCTGTTCGTGCGTATTGGAAACGTGATGGGCATGCTGAGATTCGGGGCTTGGGAAAAGGAGCCCGGCGAATAGACAGGCATCTCCTGGATCTTGTAGAGATGATGTCTATCGGCCTAGATCGGTGTCTCATTAGCTATTTTAAAATAGGGAACTGAGTTTTAAAATAGACACTTAAACAGCTGCTCGGGCAGAAAAGAAACGGGGAAGCTGCTACCCGTTCGCCATGTGCAAGGGATTATCCCAGGGCGATGGGGGGAAAGGCTGGTGCTGCCGGCGGGTGGAAGCGGGCAGGTTGGAAAGGGACCCCAAAACTCGCAGGGTTGGACCCCGAAACTCGCAGGGTGGGACCCGAAAACTCGCAGGGTTTGCAGGAGCTTTGCAGCTCTCGTGCTCCCTTCGTGGCGTGCGACCCTGGGCGCGCATCCTGCAAAAACAGTCGCAAAAGCATCGTGCCGGCGTGGTGCTGGGGCTGCGCGTGGGAGCGGGGCGGCTGCGGGAGGACGCGTTTTGCCGAGGGATTTGGGCAAGGCACGGAGGCCGGCGAAGGCTCCGCTTGTCCCACAGCAACAGCAGCTGCTGCTGCAGCTGCCGACCCCGCTTCTGAAGTAAACTTTTGTGTACGTTCCCCTTCCTCCCCCGGGGAAAACGGAGAAAGAAATGAAACTTTAATGAGTCTGAACACATCAAAAGGGAAGTTGTAAAGGGGGCTGTTGAGTTGATTTAATCCTTGGGAAAAAAAAAAAAAAAGAAAGAGGGGGGCGGAAAAAAACCCCTATGTGTGGAATATCTTTTTTTAGTTGTCTTTGATAGCTAACCGCAGTCTGGACTCACAAGCGCTCTGCTCCCCAGCTGAGGGCTCATGCCGGTGCTATTTCCAGCTGAAAAGTGATAGCTCGGCATTGCCTGGGCTGGCGGTGCCCATGTAAAGCCAGCCCCAACAGCCGGCTGCCTGCGGGCGCTGCTTCCCGGCATTCCGTCGGGTGAGGTTTTGCATCCCAGACCTCTGAGCCCGGGGGGCTGCCGGGGCATGGGGCAGGCTGCAGACGTGCCCCTCTGCTTTTCCCTGAGCCCTTGTTTGGGGGGGTCCTGGGGCAGCTCTGCCAATGCCTGGTGCAGGTCATCCCTCCCAGGTCCCCATCCCACTCTGTCCCGCTCTGGTACCAGCCCTTTCCCAATATCTTTCACATTTTTGGGGGCCGCTATCTTGTTTCCTCTCAGTCCTCTCTCCTCTAGACTAAGCAGATCCATTTATTTCAAGCTTCCATCAAAGGTCGTGTTTTCTGGAGCTGTGAACATTTTTGTCACCGTCTTCCAGGCTTCCCCTGGTTTTGCCCGTGTCACCACAGGGACGTGCCCACGGGCTTCGGAGGGGACATCAGCCACCCCACCACAGCCTGGCGCTGCCCACTCACCTTAAGCTTGGGTTTCACTTCCACCATCAGATCCTCCTCTGAAGAATTTCCTGATTCTTGGGGTTATTTTGCTCATTTGATTATTCTCGAGCTCGGTGCTATTCCGTAATCCTTGATGAATTGCCTCTTGCAATAGTTCCAGCTCTTTCTTCAATGCCTCAACACCATTTTGAGTTCAAGCCTTGCTCTCCAAAGAGTTTGTGACTTGCCCTTCGTCGGAGTTAAACTCGGCAGACCGAGCAAGCGTACCCCGTGTCCGTGCGAGGAAGCAGAGGTCTCGGCACAGCCCACGGACACCGGGAGCATCTCCTGATGGGTATCGTTGAAGCCTTGCTAAGTCAAGACGGGTCCCATTTGCTCCTCTCCTATCCACCCACCACCGAGGTCCCAGCCCTTGTCGGGTGGTTCTTACCCTGTGTTATTTTCTGCGTGCGTTCATAGAGATGGCTTGTTTGTTTCAGTGGTTTTCCTGAGTTTTAGTTTTAAAGGCAGAAAACGTGTGTCGTCTTCTGGTCATCTGAAATCTGAGCCGTTCTCTGTGACCTCTCCAAGATCCTCCTTAGTGGCTCCATCACTCTCAGCTAATCCCAGGTGGATTTCGGCAGCCCCTCTGGGTTGCGACATGCCCCTCTCATCCCAGGCTGCTCTTCCCGGGCTGCTGCGGGATCGTGCTGCTTACCCACAGCCTTATCTTCCTCGGAGGTCTTTCCTCTCTTGTTGCTCCGTCTGTCTGTCCTGCACCGTGTCCAGTCTGCCTGAACCATCTCTCTTTGGTGGCAAGACAGCAGGCACGGCCTGAAGGGCTTTGTCCCTGGACTGAAGCCCGTTGAGGACATTTTGCCTTCGCTAGTGCGATGTGAGTGGAATGAAGAGCTCATTTTATGGCAGCGTTAATGGTTACACCTGGTTCGTGGCCATGATGGGCATCCCAGGGGAACAAGGGGTGACGCTGCCAGATTTTTTTTTAATCAGGACAGCATCTCTCCACGTGCACACCAGAAGGCAAAGCGGAGACGGGTGTGCTCCTCCCGAGCAGTTCTCCCTCCGATAGCATCCCTGCCCTCGATGTTTTCCCACGTGGGGCACCGATGTGAGAGTCGGAGATGGAGAGAGCAGCGTTCGGACTGCCAAGGACAGATGAAGACTGCAGTCCCTTTCGTATCGCCAGTGTTAGACAACTCCCTCTTGCAGCTTGCCCTCCTTTGGAGAAATGTCAAGTGGTTTTTTTCCAGGAGATGACTATATTTCATCTGCCTAAAGAGAGCAGCCTTAAAAGGCCTTACAGCTCCATGTACCTCCCTAGTTTAATTGCTTTAATTTGCCCCTGTCTCCATCCCGGCAGCAGCGAGCGGGTACCTCGCTGGTCCCACCTGAGCTGCTGATTTTGTTTTCACCCCGCGGCTGCTGCCCCATGGGCTCTGCACCACTTTCCCCCTTTGCTTCCAAACTTCCCCTTTTCCCTACTCAAAACAAAAAATTTCACCTAAACCCAGCAGATCCTCCCTGTGTCGGATACGGGCAATCCAGATTCCTTTCTCTGCTGAAAAAAAAAGCCCAGCACTGATTTTTTTGTAGACTGGGAAAATTTGGAGCCCAGCAACTGCTGCTTTTTCTCGCTGTCAGGACAGCGTTTTGCTCCCCCCCCCCCCCCCATCTCGAAGGCATAATGCAAGGGCGTAACGGAGTATCCTGCCCTTCGTTTTGCAGCAGCAGGGAATGGATGCCCGTGGTAATCCAGTCCTAACGTTGTCACTCCCGACAGCCATTTCCATGTGAAATTCCCAGAGGGAGGCAGGGGGGGGAGAAGCCACTAGAGCCCCGGGAGCTGGAGAGCAGGCAAGCACTGCCAGCAAAATAATACTCAGCCCATCATCCTGCGACCCCAGGGGTCTGGTTCCTGGGCTGAACGATCGGCAGCGAGCAGGTTTTGTCGCGGAGGGTGCGAGAGTGGCTTCCCACTCCAGAGACGGATCTCACCCTCGGAAAAGCGCCTTGTACGCAGCCGCTGCTGCTCTTTTCATCTCTCGCCTGGGCGCTTGGAAACCAGCTCTTCCTACCCGCACCCTGCCTCTAGGTTTTGTACCTCCAAAGCTGAAAATTAGATTTTTTGAAACATTTTATTTTTTCTGGAGCTCTAAAATGTCAAAAGCTGGGGGTGAGACAGAAGGAAAGAGCTGTATTTTAAGGAATGCTTTCCCCAGAAAGCAACCGTCTCAAAATGCCTCCGCTAAGAGCCACCTTAAACTCGGGGGACCTTTCTAGGTTAGCACAAATCGCAGTGCAGTTGCAAGGAAAGCGGTGGGGGAAGAGGTGCAGCATCCCTTGCCTCGGTGTCCTGGGAGGCACGGATGCTGCCAACAGCCACCCACGTGCCAGGGTTATCGGGCAGTGCAGGGGTTCATCTCTTTCCTCTCCACAATCATTTCTGGCTTGTCGCTACTGAAGAGGGTTTTATTTTGTACGGTAACACGCCTGAGAATTGCCCAAAACTTGAAGGGCTCCAGCGTGGCGAGAAAAGCTGCTTGCAGTCGGATGAGAGCAGGGGAATGAGGATTCGAGGCGAGTTTCCCTTCCGACAGGCAGGGAGCGGCAGGCTGGCATCCGCTGCCCGCGCATCTCCAGGTCACCCGCCTTGGGATGTGGGTGGTGGTGATGCTACATCCCAGCGATGACAGTACATCCCACCTGCGTTAGAGCCCGTAGCCGAGGGATCTCCACTGGCTTTCCAGAACCAGAGAGGAGCCTTACAGCCCCTCTGTGAGCTCTACAGTTATTTTACAATTGGGTAAACTGAGGCACGGAGATTTCCACCATGATCAGTGGTAGAGCCGGGTCCCAGTCTGGTGTGGGAGCGCAGCCGGGTGCTGGATGCGATGTTGGAGCATCTCAGCACGGCTTGAGTTTACGGATTATGCAAGGTAAAGTAGGAGGAAGAGTTACTGCAACGGTCTCAGAGCATCGGGGCTGCAGGTACCACTCCTGTTGTAAATGGGAAAGAGAAGCTTTGGAGGAGCTTTGTCTTCCCAGAATCACGCCGTGATACACCCAAGAGGGAAGTGGGCCTTGCTGGTTTGCCACGGGTGCTTGTACGAGGGGGTGAAGCCCTTTTTGCAGAGCGGGTGTGCAGGGACCCGACCCGGGCTCATCCGTACCCACTGGCAGCGATGCCGGTGCCATGCACGGCGATGCGTTGAGGTTGCTCAGCAGAGCATCCCTCCATAAAGCACCGGCACCTACGTGGTGTTTTATGCACCTGTACGGGTTTTAATTCCTCCTTTATTTAACGATTTAGCATTTTTGGCATGTGGCTCCTTCCCCAGGCTGACAGGGATGCAGGCAGGATCTAGAGGTGGCTCTTGGATCTCGCATTAAGCCCCATTAATATGTGCTGTAGATTCTGTTTCCTGTGAATTTGCGCACAGCGGGAGGACGAGCAGGAAGGCTGCTTCTTGCTGGCAGGCTTCCCAGATACTCTTGGTGTTGCAGATCCTTACTTGCATCGTTGCTGTGGCCCTGTTTTATCAGAAAACAGCAAGTGCTGTGGCAACAGGAAGGCACAATCTCCGCGAGTACCGGCTCGGCGATGCCGTCTCCGACATCGGCGTGGTGTTTGTGTCACTGTCCCGTCCTCCTCCCTCGGGTCCCCTCTGGTCCTTCTCCTCCGATGGCCACGCACGCAGGTAAAGCAGCTCCTTGCTGCGCCGCTGGGCATGCGTCGAGCTGATGCAGGGCTGGTTGTGCCCGGATTGCGATGTGGAGCTGCCCGGCATTCATCTGCTTCGAGCTGTGTTGCTCCTTAGTGAGCTCCAGTCCCATAAAGAGTTGCCCCAACATCTCCAGGAGGTCCAGCAGTTCTTTGAGAGGGTGCGGAGTTGTTGGCAGCGGTGTTCCACGTTGTTTTGTGCTACCAGCATCGTTGCGAAAGAGCAAGAGGAGGCACACAGAGCAGGTCAGCCCGCGGGGAGCGGCGTTGGAAGTGAGTGTACTGGGGCGGGGAGGAGAATTAACTGGTGCACCAGTAATGGGTGTAGGAGTAGGGCACGTCCCTGCTCTTCTTCCCCTTCTTCTCCTGGTGAGCGGAGACCGGCTCATCCCAGCAGGGCTGGATGCCACATCCAGAACAGCCAGCACAGGGAGGGAGCGGCTCCAGCGAAGGGAGAAAATAACGCCGGGAGCGATCTTGGCCGCGGCGTGGAGCGTGGTAGCGCCGAGGAGCTGCGGCCAGGCTGGCCCGGCAGTGGGACGGCACGATGGAAACGTCCCAGCAATGCCTGGATTTCACCTCTCCCTCTTCCTCCGAGGGAGCCCTGGATGGCGGCCAGGCTGTATCCCTGCGGCAGCACGGCTCCCAGCCCGGGGAGGGCTTTCCGAGGCTTCGTTCTCAGCGTGTACTGTTATGAACCAGCACACTTTGTTCTCGAGTGTTGAGATTGGACTTCCTTTCCTCGGTCGGCGACGGAGGCTGGCTGTTGACTCATCAGCAGCTTCCCTTGGGCTTTGCTGCAGAAGGGGCAGGCAGGATTCTGCAGCAGTTTGTGTATCTTTTGGAGCAGAGCTTTTTTTCTTTTTTAACATGATCCTTTTTTTTTTTTTTTTTTTTTGTTCCTTTTCTTTTTCTTTTTTTTTTTTTCCTTCCCTCCAGCTCATCATGAAAAACGCGTGAGTTTGGGGCTTGCAGATGGCACGCTGGTGGTTTTACAAAGGGCTATTTCTTGGGTCAGTTATCACCATTCTGTGGCTGCCTGCCCTTAAATACGCCTGGATTCTGGTATGCTTCAGAAATACGTGTATGCTTCCCTTTCAAGATCTGAGACTCTGCTCTGATCAAAAGAAATAAAAATCCCAACTGCCCTAGGCCTAAATGTTTAGATCACAAGCTCTGGGACACGGGAGCGTGGGGAGAGGGAAGCTTGCTGCCTGCATGCTCCGCACGCTCCCGGGGACCCCCGCCGCGATGCCTGCCCGCGGCGAGGACGGGCTGGCCGGTGGCACTGATCCAGGGCAGCAAGAAAAAAAACCAAAACAACACAACCCCGGTGATGTAACATCAGTGAATTCCCTCTGCAACCGTGCCACTGGGAAAGGGAGGTTTCCAGTCGGATCAGCTCAGGCAGCCCTTGTTCCCCGCAAGCAGCGGGGAGGGACGGGTTGTTTGCAGGGTGGTCTGTCCTGCCGGTCTTTGAGATACCTGATTTAGGATGGGGTGAATCGCATCCCTGGCAGCAGCGGTTCTCTGGTTCAGAGGACCTGGGCAGTGCAAAAGGTGCTGCTGTCGGCGCTGCAGAGGGTTGTTCGTTTGTGCCCATTGCCTGCAAAGGAGTAAGCGTGATTTACTTTGTTACTTGTAATCATTTCTGGTTTACAGTCTGCTTGACAAGTTCTCGTGTGGGCTTTCAGCAAGCCCTCACCTTTATTAGCTCGCTACAGGGAACGTGTTAATCCAGCCTGTTCTTACCTAGTACCGAGCCACTTGGACTTCTATTTTGAATGTTTGCTAATCCTCCCAGTGGATGCCTGTGGTTTATACTGGATCAAGCTCACAGAAAGTCAAGTGTATTTCAGCAGTAAATGTATAGAATGAGCAGGCTTGATTTCCTGCGCCTGTGTAACAAGGTTTATGGCTCTCAGGACAGACTCTGGTTTGGTACAGCCTCAGGAGCCTCCGCATCTCACTCCATCACCTCCGCTCTCCATCCAGAACCATGAATTTAGTGTATAGTCGGGCAAACCCTAGCAGATCTGATTGCTGCTGCTTGCAACCGCAGCAGTAATTAAATCACCTCTTAGTGATTTAGTGCACCTTGCGTCCCGATTGAACAATACAAGAAACTATTACTCTTAAGTGCTCTTCAGAGCGATGGGAGGACCAGGACAGCCCAGCAGCAGGAATAGCTGCGCGGTTCTTGGTGCTGCCGTGGCTGTAATCCCGTTGAATTTAGGGGAAGCCTGCATTGCTAGAAAGTGAGCTTTACCGTGTTCCCAGGACCGTGGTGAGGTGGAGGAGAGCTGGCAGGTGGGTTTTTTCGGTGCACTTGAAGAGGATCTGGAAAATGCACCAAGACAAGTGTAGCTGCATAGCAGTACGTGGATGGTGCAAGAGGCAGACGGATCCCTTCTGGTTTTGTGGGATGGGCTGTGCGCTGCTGCAAGTGACTCAGCGTCAAAACCGTTCTCATGTGTTTCAGGGTTCAGCGTTAGTGCAGTGATTAAAAACACATTAAAAAAGGCTGGATGCTGCCTTTTCAAATTCCTCAAAGCTTTGCTTTCATTGGGTTGGTTTTCTGTAAGGAGACCCGTGCGCTGGCGCTGTGCTCGTCACAGTCATCTTTGTGCCCCCGTCTGTATTTGCAGCTTGCTGATGCTCAGCTCCGTTGGCAGCAGGGTTGGGGGGATTTGGCCAGTTCCCGATCTGCTGCGACTCGTGCCCCCAGCCCTTGCTCAGAGCATCGCAGGTGCAGGGCTGCAGCCGTCGCTCGCAGCCTCTGCCTCTGGTCCCCGATAGTAGATGGGCACAAATACCAGCGGAGCTGTTTCTCTTACTGAAATAACAGTGGAAACATTATCTGGCTGAGATAATTAATTCCAGATGCTTTAACATTAGTAGCTTGGCTTAAGTTACATGAAGAAGCAACATTTTTCGTCTTTTTACATCCAGAAAACATACACTCAAGTGTCCCTGCCTTCCCTAGTAGCAACTCCAAGATATATATATTGCTTAAGTGGAAACGAGCAGAATCCTAGCAGCCTGCTGGCTGGGTTTGGAGAAGGTTGGCGTGCAACACGAGTCCCCGAAGGGCCACCAGGTAGGTCAGCGGTGCTCGGGGAGAAGGAGAGCAGCACCCATGGGTGCTGGCACTGGTGTTGGCTCTGCCTGGGTCACCCCTGGGGAGCAGATGCTGCCTGAGCATCCCCTGCAGCTGCCCTGGGGTCGTTTCTGCCATGTTTTGCTGGTTTTCAGAGCCAGAGGAGCAGCAGGGGTTGTGCCTCCTCCCAGAGGGGGTCAGAGCCCCCTCCTGCTGCCTTCCTTGCCACCATTAAGGCTGAACGAGAGAGAAAAGGAGGAAAGGAATACGAAGAAGGATCCTCGCACAGCACCGAAAATGATGTGTGTATTTTGCTCTCAGCCCAGACGCTGCTTTTGTCTAGTCAACCAGAAAAACATCTGCGTTTTGTTGTTCCAGCCAGCCCACCAGCAAACCGCTGCCTGGCCATCGCTGTCTGTCCGTGCAGCCGTGGTTTTCTTCTGCGCAGAAGTTGTGCAGATGAACCCCGCTGTGAAATGGTGCCCGTCCTCTCCTCCACCTCGGGAAGACGGACGCTGCTCTGCAATTTCCCGACGCTGCACCTGAATGCTTCTTTACCAGGTCCCTTCTCCGGTCTACATTGAAATGATTTTCTGGGCACTGAATCAGAGTTGAGACTTAAATAATTCATTTGTTGAGCTAAATCTCGGTGAGATTTAGGCTGGAGTACGAATGTGAGAAAGACAGGGACATCAACACTCTGGTCTTTATCTAGTCTTCTGAGTATCAGCCTTTTTATATGGTGATAAACAGCTCAGAAACGAAATTGGAAAAGCTGTCTGGATTTAACAAGATGGCTGTTTAGTGCCTCCTGTTCACTTGTTTTCCTCTTTTTATCACATCAAAGAAGAGTGAATCACTTTCTCCTTAGAGGATTACATTATTCCAGAGGCCTGGAAGGACCCACTCTGGTTACAGGCTGTTACTGGAGGAGATTTTAGATTGTGAGGGGAAAACGGAGCCTTTTTCTTACTGCACCTGTTAATTGCGATTTGGACCTTCAGCTGCATTTCTGTAAAACTTCCAGAACCTGCCTGTATAAATCCTCAACTGCCAGCACCACGTGAGGGGCCGCCCTACCCCGTCCTTAACATTTTGCACAGAAATAGGATTGTCGCAGGGGCATTTCCAAAGGCAAACAGCGAGACCCTGGCTGGTCCCGGAGCCAAAAGGAGTTTCCCAGCCGAGACGCGTGCGTGGTGCCGGGGCTGCGGAGCTGCGCGGCACCAGTCGCTGCACGCTCCTGATCGCTGGGGATGTTTTAAAAGCTGATAATGATAATTTTTAATATTCACTGGATAGCGCCAAATGTCCCGGGTTCAGCTGGGAAAAACAACAGTTAAAGGGATGGTGGGTGTAGCTGAGCTGCACTGCCCTGGGCAGGTCCCTGCCTGGCAGAGGACACCGGGATCCCTGAAGCATCCCGGGGTCCCTGAAGCATCCCGGGGTCCCTGACGCATCCCAGGGTCCCTGAAGCATCCCGGGGTCCCTGACGCATCCCGGGGTCCCTGACACATCTCCAGTGCCGGAGGGATGGGGTGTGCAGCCTGCGCAGCCACCCAGGCATTACGTCACCCGGAGCCACACTCACTGGCTGCTGGTACCCGGAGGGCAGGACACTGCTGCGAGCAGCGTTAACCCCTTCCTGAGCATCCCGAGTGCCACTTGGATAACACAAAGGGACCTTCACGGGGCTGAGCGTTGGCCACCCATGTCCGCGTGGTCAGGGGGTGCCTTTTGGGCACGGCTGCTCCTGTTACAGGAGCTCGGTGCATCCTCCCGGGGCCAAATCCTGCTGCTTTGTTCTAAAACAGCAGCAAGAAGCCAAGCGAGAGCTTGAGAGCTGAACCAAGTGTTTACTGCCTGCGTAGGTTTTCAGGACAAGCAGTTCACGGAAGGTTTAGGTTCTAGCAGAGGGTAGTGCCAGCCCAGCCATCCGTCGCGCCCATCAGCAGTGCTGGTGATGAACCGCAGGGTTGCAGCGGGCTGCTTGCTCGAGCACGGATGTACAGGGGAAGGGTTGATGTTATGTTACCTCCATCAATTTTTTTTTTTTGCTAGAAATGTGCTTGTTACAGCCCCTGACATAAGCATAGCCTACAAACGGCCACCAGCCCAGACAGCCACTGCAGGGTCCCCTTCCCAGACCCACCTTTGACCCCCAGGCCGAGCCCTGTGCCCGCAGCCGTTCTGTTATGTACGTATGAATTTTTGTGGATTTGCAGAAGCCGTTGCCAAATCTTGAGGGGTTTTGGCTCCAGCAGTCAATAAGGAAATGCTGCAAATTCTTACTTTTCTGCACAAAGCGGTCCCAGCAGTGCCAGCTTAAAACAGGGCTTTAATTCTGTTGAGGTTCTTGTTTATTTTAAAAGAAAAGGGTTTGGTGACAGTGGCGCGTTGGGACACGCTGCGTCACTGCTCTCCTCCCTGGGACCGGCCGCCTCCAGCTCTTTCTCTGCTCCATCACACCGGAGGACGCGCTGGCAGATGCTGGGGACCAGTGGTCCCTCGAGCACCCTGCGCTGGTGACCGGGGTGCTCCCCGTGTTACCTGGAGCATCTTCAGTCGAGGAGGGGAGTGGTGAAGTGCACAGGCACCCGTTACCACCAAGACCTGGATCCTAAAGATGCTTTTAGGCTCATCCAGCTGGTCCACCCAGCTTGCATGCAGGGCTAAACGTCAGGCCAGTTAATTTAAAACCTAACCCATTTAATATCTTCTTGGCGTTCTCTTTCTCCTTTGAACCCAGCTTTGGGAGTGTAGTTTTTGGCTCATGGTTTTACAGACTTTATTAGAAGCCATAAAAGTGGAATAAGTAGGCGTAACATGGTCGGTAAATCTGGGCCTGGGTACGTTGAGGGTCACAAAATTGTGTTTGTGGGTTGCAGCTCATTACTGTGACCATCCACCACCATCTGTAACCCCGTGCTTCGCCCTTACGCCACCAGGCTCTTTTTCTAACATCTTAAATTCCGCTCTGCTATCGAGGAGCAAGAGCGCCTATAAAATCTATTAGTTTAAGTTCATAAGAAGATTGGGCATCTGGTCCGAATGGCCTGATAGGTACTATTTTAATAAACAGAAAATGAAAATCATCCCTTTAAATTGCTTTCTTAAAGTCATCATGTGCTGCAGGAGAATTCCCCTGTGAGCGGAGCTGGTGGTAAGAACGGTATCGGCATCCGCTGAAGGTTGCTGGCAGAGTTATCTTTCCACTGACTTTCCTAAGCTGATTTATTTATGGACACTGGACAAGACTAACTTAGACTGGAACGTGGGTAAAGAAAAGATGACTGACTAAAGCCTTCATTGTAATAAGTGTTTTCAGAAGAGAAACGCTACACAGGATTAATTATTTCTATCTAGTATATTAAAAGGGAGCATATAGAAAAAAATGCCTTCTCCCTTCAGCCAAGTGAAGCATTCCGTTTACAGAGATGATTAACCATGGGAATTTGCTGAGTGTATTTTATTACTGCGTAATCTTCTTCAGGGATAGATGTGATCCTCGAGAGTGTTGGGGTCCACTTACTCCTTTTCCTCAAGTGCCCTTGAGAACCACTTTCAGACTAATGGCCTCAGGTTTGTTGTGCTTTTCAGCCTGATCCCAATTTTCAGCCCTTCGTTTAAATGAGCCCTTGATTGATACAGATACTTTTTTAAAATGCCGAGTCTCCGGCTGGCTGGGTAAATAAAGGAGTAAATGCTTCTTCAGCGTAATCGAGCTTCTGCGAACGGTTCGGCACTCGGCGGAGGCTTCGCCCCCGTGATGCTTCGCCGTGGCGGTGCGGGGGGACCTGCGGCGTCTTGGTGGTGGCACATTGCCAGCAAACGCCGGTCCCAGTAACCGCGATGGGAACGTGTGCGGTCCCACCATCGGAGCCTTGCCAGAGTGCTCTGGGCTAAGGAGGGCAACAGAACCCACCAGTCACCTCGCTGCGCATCGGCGAGAAGCGACTTATCTCATGGTTGGGGGTCTGCTGCAGTTGGGTGCTCAGTGACGGTGCTCAGCCGCAGGTAAAGCTGTCGTACCACCATGGAGCTGGGCAGGTCCGTCCTTCCCAGCACCGCGTCCTCCGCCGTAGGGGCTGGGGGGACAATTAGGGCTTTGGGGGTCACTTTGGGGTGGGCGGGGGGTGGGGATGGAGTTGAAGACCACTCGCAGGGCAGAGAGCCAGGGCACCTCGCTGCTCTCCGAGCTGGTCGGTGGCACCCCCGAGAAACTGTTGGCCCAGAGCACGGGTTTTTTCCCCAAGAACAGTGTCATTCGGGGAGCGTGGTGCTTGCTGTGCTCTTCAGCAGCGCACTGTTTCTTTTTTATTTTCAGTAGACGTGGGCTTTTTACCCGAGTAAAACTTCAGGGTCCACCAGCGAAGAGGTTTCTGCTTGAATTTTTTTAAGGTATTTTTGAGATGAAGAGAATCCTTGTGTGGCTGCAATAGGATAATGAGTCTCTGTAATGAACCTATGTTGTACTAATGAACTTTCAGGCAACGCCGTTTGTTTTTGTAGTGTTTTCATTTCCTGCTTTGGCATTATTTATCCTCTGCCACCTGCCCAGTTTGGTGCATTTGAGACATTCCCCGTTGGGGTGTGGGTCACCCCAGCCCCGTGACGCTTTCCTCCCCCAACGCAGGGTCCTGTGCAATACTTTCTGTTCTCTCAACACCCCATGCACATCACGGAGCCTCAGAAGCTCAGGATCTTGCCTTCTCCATGTGCTTCATAACACACTGCTTGCTACCTAAGACTCTTTTTGCTCTAATTTAGGTTGAGAGAGGTGGTTTGGGGCTTTTTGGAGCACGTTCTTGCTTTTCTTGCAGACCCAGTTTGGTTGGGTTGGTTGGTCATGCCCTACACAGGGTCCCTGGCTGCAGGGATGCTCCTGTGTCACCATCACCATTTATTTGGAGCATGCCAGGGCTGATGCAGCCTGGGGCTAGGCTGATGCAGCCTGGGGCTAAGCATGTCTCACCCTCTTTGAACTGAGTCTAGGGATGAATAACTAAAGCACCCAAACTCTGGGGGAACGGGAAAACCCCTTGAAGACGCATGAAATTCCTCTTGTGCTGCGGAGATCTGCTCGTGCAGGAGTTGGCCCCGATGGAGACAGCAGGGCAGTGCAAACGAGTTGGGCCGATGAGATCTCAGCCTCACAAATGCCCCGGTAATGAATTTTTTAGCACTGCTTTTGCAGTTTACCTGACTACTTCTATTTTTTTAAAAAGCGGGCAATTCTCTAAACAAGCCAACATAAGCCCTTCGGTACGGATAAAGGGAAATGGGAAAACTGGTAATTGAGGTAATTAAGAGCTTGACTCTTGCCTTCTCCCAGAGAAAAGAAAAATCAATGGGGTGCCTGGGCGGCCGCATTGCTGCCGTCGGCAGGAGGGGATGCGGACGCTCTCCCACGCCGAGGCAGATGCTGGGGCACAGCACGGCTGTGCCGCTGGCTCTCGCCGAGGGTGAGGAACAGGTATTTTCACCAATCGTCAGAAAACCATCTCTTCCAGCATGTACCTGCTTCTTGCCAGACTCCTCCGGGCATCTACTGCCCGCCACGGCCCCGGCAGCGATGGTTGGCACCCCTTATCACCCGCGTCCCGCACCACGGGCGATGTCTTGCCATCCTGAAGCAGGTAAGAAGTTCTGCATCTTCCCCACCACGCCCGAGGCTGGAATAGGAGAGGAAAACTGAAAAAACAAGACTAGGAATAAAAAGGAAGAGTTGGTTCCTATGGAATCACTGATGCCCGAACCTGGGATGTGAAGAATATTAGTACGTAATGCAAAATTCACCACAAATTTGTGTGAGTTGGTGGCACGTGTGCAGACATCCTCGTCACCCAGCCTGGGTTTTTCTTGTTCCACTGAGCAGCTATTTGGAAACGTGGATGTTTCCAGAGGGATTAAGCCCTGTTCCTGCGAAGCCCTGATGATGTCCCTGCCAGGCC